>NW_026530339.1:978898-1305198 GCF_026979565.1 Vidua chalybeata
AGAGAGAAGTCTCTCTTGCACCACAGACCCCCAAGAAAAACAGTTGCCACCTCCTGTGTTTCCCTGTCACACATGGCAACCGCCCGGAGAAAATCGGCCAGTGTGACACTCTCCTTTCTATGTCACAGTGCTCTCACTACCGTGCATGGCCAGACTGCTCATAGGGCTCCTTTAAGGATGCTTTGCCACGGACTTAAAGACACAACAGTTCAGCTTCTCATCCTGGGACTACAGTCCCCCCCATTTTCCCCTGGGGCCAAGGGTCTAAGAACAGAGATCATCTTCTTCCTGAAGACAGAGGGCATCACCATTCCCTCCTCAACTTTCTTTTGTTCTTGCCATTCCTTCACTGGTACTTGCTGAAGCAGGTCTTTTTGGGTCACCACTGCATCCCCCTAAAATGCAGTCTCTATTGCAGGAGATTTTGGTTCAGTCTATGGCTAACAAGAAAAGTCTAGCTAAAAGCTACTTCATCATCTCCTCCCACCTAAATATTTCTTCTTCTAACATTTCAGGTCCCGGACTATCTCTCTTCCACTACAAATTGAGGAGGAGTAATATTTTACAAAGCCCTCATTTCCCGAAAAGGGTTAAAAATTTAGACTTCCTAGACACCTGAAATTTCTGCTCAGCATTCCAGACTCCTATGCTGGGCATCATCCCCCCCCTTTCTGCATCTCCTCTGCCGGCAAATTTCCAGGTGCCATCAGGCTCTCTGTCTCTTTCTCTCTGAGGGGGGAACAAAAACATCTCCGCTTCTCTCCACCCTTCCGTCCGCAGGAGCTAGCTCAGTTCCAGACCTTCAGCCCCCTCAGCCTACCTAAACAAGGCTGCATGGCTTCCCCTCCCCACCCAGCCCATGGCTGGGCAGGGGAGAGTCTGCACTCTCTAAAGACCAGAACCAAAAAGACAGTTCCCCTGGAAGTTCTTGCTTTTAACCCCCTGTGTTCTCAGAAGCGTGTCCATACTTTCAGTAGTCACTCCAAGTGCCAATATCCAAACCTAACTACTAATTAGTTTGACCCAACTTCCTAAAAAAAAAATTCACTTCCATATCAAACCACAACAACAACTTAACACTACAAACGAGAAAATATTCAACTTTTAGAACCATCAGAAAAACTAACTAACAGAAGAAACAATTTATAAACAAATAGAATATTTAAATAAACTGTCACTTCAAGAGTCCCAGATTTCCATGAGGCAGGTGCACAAGTTGTTTCAATCACTGCTCCACACACGGCTCCACGACGTCTGTTGAGGGGCCATTAAAAGGGTCTTGCTTGTGATCCTGAGCAAGGCATAGTGCAGGGTGCACACATCTGGCAGGTATCCAACATGTGGATACCCATGGAGACACAAGTGTATCCCCATCCCCAAGTAATAAGATCCCAAGGACCTTCCCATGTATTGGTGAGGTCTCACACCATTACCTTGGGTTTGGGTGACTGGGCTTTACCAGATGATTGTAATGATAAAAAGTGATTTTAAATTACTCAATTCTGGGAATTTTCTAATACTGTCAAATTATTTAAGGTATAGATAGCTTCAGCCATTCTACTCTGTGGCATCTCACGACACATTCTCCCCTTCTGTTTATCAAGTATACCTTTTAAAGTGCCATGTGCATGTTCCACGATGGGTCATCCTGTTGCTGAACGGGGAATACTAGTGTGGTGTGACATACCCCAGAGCTGTAGGAATTGTCTTGTATTTTGTGAGGTATATGCAGGGTCATTGTTTTGATGGTATGGGGGATACCTAAAGCATCAAAGGCTGATTGTCAATGTGCAATGGTATCCCGACTCTTTTCTCCTGTGTGTACTGAAACCCATATAGCTCATGAAAAGGTATCAATTGAGACATGTACATATTTTAGATGGCCAAATTCAAGGATATGTGTGACATCAGTTTGCTAGATTTGCAAAGCATGCAGGTCATGAGGGTTTACCCCCATCTGCAATGGTGCAGTGTGGCTTTGGGAGTTAGGACAGGTGTTAACTATATTACGAGTCTCTGTGTTTAACAGCTGGAATTGTTGCTGAAGCGTTCGAGCACCTTGGTGGAAAAAATCATGTGATGCCTTTGTGTAAGCATGTTTGGTTGTGGTGCTGAGATTAATATAGAGTAAAATTTTGTTAATCAGTTTCATTGATAAAAATTCACTGGATTATGGTATCTTGGTCAATTCTTTAAGAAGCCTTAAGTTTATACTTAGGATGAATGATGGCTGTTTTAGGCTGGGGCACAATAATTTTTTAAGGATTCCTGTGAATATGAGCAAATTATTAAAAACATCAGTGAATGATGGGTCAGATAGAGTTATTTAAAGGGTTTCAATGTTCATGCAGGTCTTGACCTAGTTAGCACTAGTTAATTACTATGGATATTTGTCATTTCACTGTATGGTACTAATTAGATGTGTTGACATTAAGGCATATAAGTTTTGTTTGCTGTGGTAACTGAATAGTTTATGAGAACTCACTTTGGTTCTTTCCTCCTTTTACTCTCGGATGTTAGGAAGAGACTTGAGATGGAAACAACACTCATCCATGCACAACAAAACGTTTACCTCCACCTTAAAAAGTCTTTTCTTGAAGAAAATTTTTAGTTTTCATAGGGGGATTTAAAGTGTTTTGTACACTGGTTATTTAAGCATTTTCCTTATATCTCACAGAACTCAGTCCTAAACGATGAATTTTTAGAAGTAGTTCGGGAAAAATTAAGAACTAAGAATTCCATCCTTTATTTAATATGATGATGAAATGTGTTCTGACTCTTGAGGAACATTTAAAAAATGGTGAACCCCAGCTGAAAACCCCTCTTCTCTGTTCCCCTCTTCATGCCCCTGCACCCTCTCTCCTGTCGCAAGGAAAGACTCCTCCAGGTTTTCCCGTCCTTACTCCTGCTGACCAAGTTGGCTCTCACTGCATGGACGTGGCCACATGGTCAATTTCACATGTTCAAGATGGTGGAGACCGCGTGGCAGGGGCCACGGGGCCTCCCCTTCTGCCCTCTGGTCCTCACGCCTCCTCCCACAGTTGCCTCCGTCCCGATCTCAGGAGTGAGGGTGGTGGGGTCAGAGGTGCGGCCTCTGATTGGCAAATTACAGCTGCACCAGCTTCTTACAACCAAAGGGAAAGAAATGCCATGTGCGAGCCTTTTTCCAAACGTACAGTTTAATCAGCCTTGCAGTGCTGGAAAGGACAGTAAACAAAAGAATGGACATGCTTACCTCAGTTGCTATAGCACCACGAGACGCGGCGCAGGTGGCCAGAACCATCTCCCCTCGCACCAACCTGCAGCCGCTCGGCGCTCTGCCATAGCTCTCCCCCCCCTGCGGAAAACCCACGGCTGCCCTGCAGCCAGGTCGAGCAGGCCGATACACACTGCCAAGCCTGGGTCGCAGCGGCCCGCGACATCGGGGGTCGAGGGCAGGCGGGCGAGGCCGATGGCCCCGGGGTGCCGCCGTCACCGGGCAGGCGGACAGCCCCTCCAGGAGATGACTCAGAGCCACAGTCCTTGCAGCGAAACCGCCGCTGCCTCACGCCCATCCGCAGGACCCGCATCACCACTGCTGTACTAGAAACCCCGTGCTGACAGTGCCCATGGGGACCAGCTGAGAAAGACCCCTGGGAAGGGGCCAGGCCCCAGCGCGGCTGCCAGCGCCGGGAGCGGGACAAATTTTGCACAGCAGCATCTCAGTGCCAGCACCAGCAACAAGTCCAGCACCACAAACACAAACCCACTGGCAAAGGTAAAAAAGTCCTTGCCATTGTTATAAATTGAGGCGAATAATTTGTTCAGCCTTTCAAGAGTCAATCAGAAATTTATTGATTACAGCAAGCGATGGCAAGCAAACAGCGCTGGGTGCAGCCGGGGAGTCCCCACTCCGCAAATGGCTCACACTGTTTCCCCCTTCCCACAGTCTTTTTATACTCTTTTTCTTCCATGTTCGCGGTATCTCTGCGTGTACTCTGCGCTTGCGCCCTCTGTTGCTAGGGGGTCGTCTTCTACTCTCTGGTGGTCGTTTGAGGAAGGCTCCTCTCTTCTTCCTTGGTGAAAGTCCACGGCCCTGTAATGGTCTTTTTCATATAAGGTTATATGTTATATGCACCTAAGTTCTAATTACACAACCAGCTTAAGTAATCAACATACTAGCTAGTTTCTGTCTGGCGGTTTTCCGTTATCTACACAAGGCTTCTCCTTTGGTTTTCTGTTATCTACACAAGGCTTCTCCTTTCTGTCTTGATGAACAAAGAGTCTTTTCTAACTTATCACAGCCATGAACGTTTTGGGGACAGTGAAATGGTTCAATGTAAAAAACAGATACAGTTTCATCACCTGAAATGATAACAAAGAAGATGTGTTTGTTCATCAGACTGCTATAAAAAAGAATAACCCCAGGAAATACCTCCACAGCTTAGGAGATGGAGAAATTGTGGAATTTAATATTGTCGTGGTTTGACAAGGAAGTGAATTTTCACAGGAAGTTGGGGTCAAACTAATCAGTGGTCAGATTTGGATATCTATGCTTGGAGTGACCACTGAAGGCATTGGACACGCCTCTGAGAAAACAGGGGGTTAAAAGTAGAAAACTCCCAGGGGAACGTTTGTGGATATTCTCAGCTCAGTCAGAGAGAAAGAGAAAGGTTTTTCTAACCCCCCGCGCCACTCGCTGCAGGTGGGCAGTGCCCGCAGGGCGCAGCAGCTCCCATCGCCGGGCCGCCTGAAGCCGACTCAGCAGCCACTTCGCTCTGTGATCCGCCGCCGGCAACAGTGGGCAGCCCTGTGCTGGACAACACATCCAGCCTGTTTGTTTCAGAACCTGCATCCAACCCACCACTCCCTCCGCTTCCCCCAGACTGCCCCGAGCTCTGTCCCACTGAGGCAGAGGCAGCGGGAGGGAACACCGGCTTGGTCCGCAGCAGCGCCACTGCTGCTGGTACCGTGGCTGAGGATGGGGGTGGGGCCACGATTCAGTCCATTGTATCCCGCGGCAGTGCAAACAAACTGGGAGCGAAGAGCAGCCCCTTGTACTGGGCAGGCATGAGTGGTGCCAAGATCCCCAAAACCAGGGTGGAATTTTATATTCCCAGGAAAACCTCCCCTGCCCGCGCCCCGCGCGTCCTGCTCCTGTTCGCAGAGTGGGAGAAGCGGGGTCCCGAGAAGCTGTGGCTTGGTCCATGGCCAGGTGGGGTGGGGGGAGGGTGAAAAGCCAGAGGAATTGCCGGGATTCTCGCAGCCTGCTGGGGGCATGCACCGAAATATAAAGTTAGAATAGGTCGTCCATCTGTGGGTGGCCATGAAGTGTCCCAGGGACCCCAGATCCAAGGGCCCCAAGTGATACCTATGAAAAGCTGGGGGGAGGGACCGAGCCGCGTGGATCTTGGCTCGGCAGAGAGCCTTGGCTCCCCGCCCACCCGGCCAGGTTTGGGACGCTTAGCCCAGCCCCCTGGACCGGGTCCTCCGCCTCGCCGAGCACCGCAGGGTCCTAGAGCCCGCAGGTGCTGCTGGTTTTTTTGAGAAAAAAAAAAAATACTGGAAAGCCACAGCAGCCTCGGTCCAAGTGGTTGAATTAAGGCCTGTGGCCATGGCATTTCAGAGATTTCATGGCATTTCATATGTCAGTCAAGTGGTTCATTGAGGACATGACTGCATGGGCCAAAAGCCTTGCATGATTCTTCTATCAAGTGCACACACCTTGCAAAAGCAATTTGATGAATGCCAACCAAAGCTTCACCTGCTGCACCTTACTGGCTGGGATAAATCCCAGAGGCCGAAAGGCTTTGCATCTGTGACAAACAGATGTTTCTCATCTTGCCAAATTCCGAATTTGGCTGATTTGGGTATGTGCACATGTTTGTTAATACCTTCTTTTCTGTCATGTGGCATCTGCTCACACTGGGAAATGGGTTTTGACAAGTTGGACTGTGGATATTCTCAGATCAGTCAGAGAGAAAGAGAAAGTGTTTTCTAGCCAGGCGAGAGCCTGGGAAGCAGTTGGGAAAGAATGTAAATAATTCTCTAATCTATCTTGTTGTTCACATTGTTTATAGACATGTTCTGCCACCGTGCGTCATTCACTGCACACCAATGGTGTGAGATGTTTTTACTCTAAAACCAATGAAATTAGTCCGCACAATGTTCTCTATATATAGAGCGGTACATTTGAAATAAATCAGAGTTCATTCTCTTTGCCTTCTAACTTGGAGTTCTTCTGTTCCCGTCCTGCTCAACGGTGACAAACGTTCTCTTCTGTTCCGGTCAGCAAAGAGTGCAGAACTCTCCTGCCCAGCCACAGGCTGGGAGACAGAGAGGAAGCCATGCGGCCTGTGGCCGAGGTAGGCCGGAGTCCCAGAGAGAGAGAAGGGGGTGAGGGGAATGGAACCAGGCTTGCCCCCCACAGGACGGAAGGGTGGAGAAACACTGAGATGTCCCAGGCAGCCCCCCAGAGGGAGAGAGAGAGAGAAAGAGAGAGCCCGTTCCACCTGGAAATTTGATATCATGTGCCGGCAGTACGCTGCAGAGAAGACAGAGATGGGGGGGAGGCAGGTGCCCAGCTCTGGGAGTTCAGTAGCCTGCTGTGAGATCTCAGCTGTCCTGGGAGCCCAAGATTTTTAACACTTTCCTGGGAAAAGAAAGCTTTGCAAAACACTACTCTTCCTTGATTTGAAAGAGAAGTGAGACAGTCTGGGACCTGAGATGTTAGAAGAAGAAATTCTAGGTGGGACGAGATGATGGAGTGGCCTTGGCTGGACTTTTCTTGCATAGCCATAGATTGAACCAATTCTCCCCAACACAAAGACTGCATTTTTAGGGGGATGCAATGGTTGGAGCCAAGACAGTGCAGGAGTGGGAGTGACCTGCTTCAGCAACTGCAAGTGCGGGAGTGGAATGAACAGAGAAAAGTTGAGGAGGGTGTGGTGGTGCTCTCTGTCTTCAGGAAGAAGAAGATCTCTGTTCTCGAGACCCTCGGCCCCAGGGGAGGAGAAAATTGGGGGGAGCGTTGTCCCAAAAATGAGAAACTGTTGTTCTTTTGGTCCTTGGCAAAGCATCCTTAAAGGAGCCCTATGAGCAGTCTTGGTCTATGCATGGTGGTGAGAGCACTGTGACATGGAAAGGAGGGTGTCACAATGGCAGATTTTCTCTGGGTGGTTGCCATGTGTGACATGGAAACACAGAAGGGTTGCAGTTGTGTTTCCTGGGGGGTCTATGGTACAGGAGAGACTCCTCTCTCCCTTGATGAACTAAGAATTGATTATCTGAAGGGTGGTAACTTGATCAGGAATCCAGGGCTGTGTCTCACTGTGTTTTGGTGGAAATTGGGTGGGGGGAGGAGGAATGTTTGGGAAGGATTTCATTCTGGATTCTGTGAGTGTCTTTTATTATAGTAGTAGGTTAATAAAGTTTTTCCTTTATTTCTAAGCTTGAGCCTGCTCTGCTCTGTTCCTGATCGCACCTCACAGCGCTCATTTGGGGAAGGTGTATTTTCATGGGGGCACTGGCATTGTGCCAGTGTCAAACCATGACAAATATAATACAAGGAATAAAAGCCCCCCAAGCAGCCAATGTAACAGGATCAGGTGGAGTTCCAGTGCAAGGTAGTAAACATGCACCAAACTGCAAACCTGCGAAATATTATCCACGTCATAGAAGTCTTCCACACAACTACCAAGGAAATGGAACCCAAAACAACAGCCATCAAGCCCCAGTGACAGTCTAAAAGCAAAAGAGCACAGAATACCGACGAGCCATCCTGCATCCAAAAGTCCATCTCCGTAATTACAGAATCTCCCAATTGGATAAGTCCCATTTCTTCAAATACCCTTCCTGAATTCCTGTGGCCTCCCTGCCTCCCTCCCACTTTCCCCTTTTTCTTTCCATTGTCCTATTACCCTTTTTTATGTTCCCACAAATTCCCACCTCCTTTTCCCCACTTCCATGGCCTCCCTCCACTAATCCCTTTTCCCAGAGTTCCTTCTCAATACCAGAGGAGGGGTGATTGGGAGGGAAAGAAAGGAAAATTTCCCTAAAGTAACCATCTTTTCCTTAAAAGTTAATGATTTCTATTTGGAGTTTCCAGCAGGCACACCACCCCCTACACTACCTTGTACAGTGTCTATCACAGCCGATCATTGCCACAGGTGACAGAGAACCAGCCCCTGCTGAAGAAACCTTCTCCTGACTCAGTTTCCTGATAAACTGTGCTAATAAAACCCTGCACCCCTCCTGCCAGCTCTAAGACGCTCCAGAAAATCTGTTTGGACACTGGGGACTCAGAATTGTTTGCATTTTGAAAATTGTCTTATGGATGCTTTTGATTATTTTTGTCATTTTCTGTTGATTCAGTTGATCCTTCAGAGAAGCTTTCTTAATAATATCGAAACAGGGAGTTGTGGAGAACCTGAGGGGCATTCCCTAGGTCAGAGAGACAAAAGAGGCTTCCCTTGGGGGCTGTTGGGACCCCATTGGCTCCTTCCCTTGTTCCTATGTCCCTGAGCCACTCCCTCCCTATCCCCCTATTGACCCTTGTCTTTGTACTACCCCAATAGCACTGTTCAGCCCCTACTTCTGGGGTCGCACAGAAACCTGGACTGCCTGGGGAGTGTGCCCTGGGACCCTGAACATCTTACCACGCAGCTGAATTAAACATCTGTGGATAACATGCAAAGGCCCTTTTTGCTTCCTTACCCTGGACTTTACTAGCAGCAATTCCGGCTGCAACACACTTCAGCACATCTATTTGAGTAGTCTGTGGACACTAATACACATGTACACTGTGTAAAGCAGGACGTGTACATTCACATCTGGGCACAGTAGAAAACACATGTGCACACAGAGCTGTACACACTTGTACACACGTGTACAGCACTCTGTCAGAGCTCTTCTGGCCCTGACACCCCTGTGGGTCTCTCATGTCATGGTGAGGATGGGGATAGGAGAGGGGAGTATGCGTGGGACATTGTGGTACAGTTTAAAGAGTACCTTCTGTGCCTTTGGGGTGGGAACAGACAGGCCTGTCATCTCGGACTGAAGGAGGGAAAGGTATCTGTGTCATGCATCTAAGCCTTTGATACTTGAGCTCTTCTCTTAACCTGAAAGAGAAGTAGTACTTTGCCAGTGTTTATCACAGGTACAGGGCTTAGTTGGAGGCAGTTCTTGCTCTTTCCAACACTTGGCAACGTTGTAGGGAAGCAGGAAAAGCTTCAGGGAAGGAAAAGAACACAACAGATGAGTTGAGTGATGAAGGAGGCATCAAACCACAGGGGAGAGAGGGCTACAAACTACAAAAAGGGTCTGCCAGGAGCGAGCTACCCTCTCAACTCTAAAACAACAGGGGAAGCTACAAAAAAAAAGGGAAAATGTCACTGCACTAGGACTCTGCAATGTGCAGTGAGACACAAACAGGGAAAATCTCCCATTTCTTTCTCCTCTTCCTTGAGCATCTCTGCCAGAAGGAGGAAGCACACCCATGTGCTGGCAACTCCTTGACTTTGCTTCTCACTCTGCCACAAGTGCTGACTAATTAATTACACATGAGGCAAGACTTTCCTGCAGCCACTGGAGCAGGAGGCAGCAGGAGACTACACAGCAAATGCCTGGCACGACAGGTCCTAGATGCAGGTACAGATCTGAAATTGTGCCCATCTCACAGTTTCATGCCATGACCCCCTGTAGCTCTGTCACTCTTAGAGTGTTTGTTCCTGCTGTGGGAGGAGAGCCTGGAAGGAGAAGCAGAGTGAAGCTTTCAGGACACAGCCCTCAGCTGAAGAAAAACTCTTAGGAGGTGATCAAGAGGGGAAATCACCAGATGGGCACAGAGCTGGGCCCAGGGAGTAAAGCAGGGCAGGCAGTCTGGTTTGGGCATTTCACATTCCCCCTGCCCCACAGAAATGGGGCTGCACTAGTTTGGAATAATGGGAAGGCAGGCACAAAGAGGAAGCTACCATTTTATACTCTCTCAATTCTTGTCTAACTTAAAGAGCTTGTGTAGTGCTCCGTAGCAGCCCCAACCATAAAGTGGTCAGTGGCTGAGAGGCAACAGGGGTGTTCTGGTTTGAAAGCAAAACCAGTGAGAGACTCCAAGTCAGAAATACAATTTATTAGGAAAAGGGAAAAGAAACAAAACCATGCAATGTCACTGTTGAGGCAGGACGGGAATGAAAAACACCAGAAGGTGAGAAGAAAACTCCTTTATTTCAAATGCACCGCTCTATTTATAGAGAACATTGTGCAGACTAATTTCATTGGTCTTAAAGTAAAAACATCTCACACCATTGGTGCTCTGTAAATGACGCACGGTGGCAGAACATATCTATAAACAATGTGAACAACAAGAGAGATAGAGAATTATTTACATTCCTTTCCAACTCTCTCCCAGGCCCAGCCTGGTAGAACC
This sequence comes from Vidua chalybeata, assembly GCF_026979565.1. NCBI lineage: Eukaryota > Metazoa > Chordata > Aves > Passeriformes > Viduidae > Vidua > Vidua chalybeata. The sequence goes on from NW_026530339.1 coordinate 989,301, forward strand.
CTCTCTTTTTCTCTCTGACTGAACTGAGAATATTAATAATGCAATAATACAAAAGAAAAACCACTGACAGAGTCAGAATACAACCTGATACTCCTTTGGCCAGCGTGTTGGTAGCAGTCCAAATTGGAGTGGCTGCATTCCTCCTGGAGTGGCAGATGTGGTTCTGTTGGAGCAGTGGTCCTGTAGAAGGGTATAGTCTTCTTCTGAAGGTCTAGTGAAAAACCCCAAGCTGTTCCTCTTGGAAACCTGTGGGAAAGCTCCCTGCTCTGTCCAAAACCCCAGAATATATCTAGGTGGGGATGCTTAGCTCCTCCCCGCTGGGCAGAGCATCTCACAGTGGGCTGATGTCATTCTGAGTCATGTGGTGGGTCCTTGATTACCCGTTAAACAGAAGTGGCTCCTGGAGGGAGTTATCTCTGAGTCATGTGGCAAGATATTGATGGGCCCATTAACAGGAGATAAGGAAAACTGCCCAGAAGACAACTGCTACACAGATGGTAATAGAAAACATCTTGCTTCTCAATCTCGGACAAGGGGTTTAAACTATGTCAGGAAATGACAGGCACACTCTAGTTTCCAAAACTCACCTGTCAGTGCACTCTTTCTTAATGTGCTTGGCAACTACCAGATGAAAAGCCTGAAGATTAAGGAAAAAGAAAAGCCTAGAGGTTTAGCAGCCCAGAGGAGGGCAAGAGAAGAGGGGAGATGATACTCCTTCTCCTTTTGGGGACTTTTAATTAGCAAACTACAGGTCCTTTCAGTAAGGCTCAATTTCCTAATTAGCTAGGAGAAAGAAAGAAAACAAGTGAAGAAAGAAAAAAGAGGAAGAAAGAAAAGGAAAAAAAATTCACTTTCTTCCCAAAAAACAAAACAACAAAAACCCCATTGTGATTCAGGGACTTTTGTGCTACTGGGTAGGATCTGCTGCTCGCTGCCGTGTTCTGGTTCTCTGGTGCTTCCCAGTTTACTAGCACAGAGCAACTGCTGAAAGTCACCCAGGCGGGTCCCTGAGACCCCCGCATAACAGAGACAGCTCTCAACCCCCCCCGACAGCACCAAGCGCAAACCATGCCCCAGACGCGCCCTGAGTCGCTGCACCCAGCAGCAGCCCCTCAGTGCCCAAGCCCCCTGTCATCTGCAGCTCCCACTACCAGCAGCTCTGCACCTTCAAATTCCCCCAGTCCATGAGCACGGTCCCCGCCTCCAGCAGCCCTACACCAGCAGACCAGCGGTTCTGGGTTCCAGGGCTTCTGACTACCGCGTTTACCTTCAGTCGGGTCGGCACTGCTGAAAGTCACCACGCCGGGCGCCCCCGGCCCACTACCACTTATGCGGACCCGTGCGGTCCCTGGCCTGGAAACCCCATGTAACTGGGCCCTCCCTGCCGGCCGCCCCTGCAGTCGGTGAAAGCCGCCCCACTCGCCACCGGCAGCCCCCCCACTGCCCGCGACCCTCTGCCGCCTCCGTCTCATGGCTCTATGCTGGCAGGTCCCATAGGGGTGCCGCTGCGGCTCCACACCCTGGTTCGGGAACACCCGCATTGCCCAGCCGGTCCCTAACTGCCATCAACGCCATGTGTAATCTCGGTCAGTGCACCAGGCCTCCACTGCCTCCCCCCACCCTCGTTGGGTCGGTGCGCACTGGAAATTTGCTGTGCCAAGTGCAGCCATGAGCGCTACTCTATGTAAACCTGCCCCTTGGCTTCCTTTGTGCCGGCGGGTCGGGGAAACCACCGCGGTGGGTTGGGAAACCCTGCCCGCCTCCTCCCTCACAGTCCCCGCTTGGAAAAGCCCGTGCACTTGATTTTCTCTGAGCAACGGTCCCACTGGTGCCGGCCCCTCGCCCCTGGGTACCCTGCCACCAGGTCAGCCCGCTAGGCTCTACTGCTTGGTGTCCCCAAGTCACTGCGGGCAGGCGTGCATGTGTGCAGTTTTTTGCCATCTATGGGTCTCCTGCCTCCCTTTCCCTCTGCCTGGGAAACTCCGCACCACTGGGCTACCACAGGACGCCCTTACGCTCAGTGTTTTTCAGTCACCGCTACCAGCGCCAGCACCCCCCTCAAGCCTCAGCTGGTAAGCTCTGGAAGTTATCGCACTGACTGCATACCAGAAGCTCACCGCGCTGAGCACTGTGCGTGCTGCTGCTCCACATGGAGCAGCCGTGCACCCCCCCTCCCGCGCTGGTGGGCTGGGAAAGCTGCTGCGACTCCTCACACTGACATGAGTGCAGTCTCCACTGAATGGCAACTTTTGCCATCACTTCAACACCCTCTAAACCTGGTGACCCTCTGTAGTGGTTTTGGTTTGCTAATTTGAAATTTTATTAATTTTGAGGTTTTCTGGTTAATGTACTAATGAGTGTGGTGGGTTTGGTGCTGGTCAATCACCAGTGCACTTATTTTTTGCTGTGAGATAGGATGAGGAGAAAGGCAAAGCAGGTTTAAAACCTTAAAAGGGTATGATGAAAATTTTATTAACAGTAACTAAAAGAAAAAAAAGGTAGTAGGAATCAAAACAAATTATTCAGAACATTTCTCCTCCCCCCACAACTTTTTCTTGTCCACTGACAATGTAAAGAAACAAAACCTAAAATTTCCAGTCAGTTTACCACTTTTGAAATAGTTTTTTTTCAGTTCACTTAGGGAGAGAAGTCCCTCTTGTTAATGTTATGGAGACTTCTCCACAAGAGGAAAAAAAACATTTCTCTCGTGGTTCTCAATTTCATCATGAATAACAGCTGCCCGGGGAAACCTGCTATCGTGAAGTTCCTCCTATTTTCTACAAGCCTTCCCACAGCTTGTTTATGGGCTATGTTGACTTACGGGGTATTGTTTTAAAGATGAGCTGTTCAAAGGTAAAAGTTCTCATTATCTATCTCTAAAATCATCTTCATCCCTGGGAATAGAGATCTTCATTTACTCCTTGGGGGTACAGGGTCTCATCACTCTTCTCTCTTTCTCTGTTCAAACTTCTCATGGGATTACAGATACTTTAACATTTGCTTTCTTTAGCATGGAGGTCTTTGCTCAATATCAATTTGAACCCTTCATCTCCCCATACTTTAATGCACTATAGGGAAAAAAGAGTCTTTTCTCTATAGTTTACAAGAGGATTTCAGCCCCAAGATCAAGGCATCTCCTCATCCCTCCTATCTGGGGCTTGACCTCTTCTTCACTGACCTTGATATCTTCATGTTGTTCCTTTACATGCTTGCATCTTGTTCCTTTCTCTCACTCGAGGGCAGATTGAAGAACTGAAAGGGTTAACATGTTGCCTGGGCGCTGGAAATGGTCACCTGACCCACTGGTAACTTGTGGTGGGAGCTGCGGCTGGGGCTGTGTTAGGATTGGCTTCATGGCTGGTCTTTGGTTTTCCCTGCATTCACTTCCAGCCACAGGGCCACTCTGCATGGCTGCAGGGCTGCCTCTGGGGGGAGGGGGCCTGATGGCAAGATCTTAACAGCCGCAATCCAGACCTGCTCTGGCCAGGGCTCCACAGCCTCTCTCACCTTACTGTCTGGCAGCTGCTGGGGCCGGCCCGGCCAGAACAGGGCTCGGCGTCCCCTGGACACCCCAGGACACCTTTTTTTTTTTTTTTTTTCCCCTTTTTTTCTATACGCAAAGGATGGGGGAGTGGGTATAAGGTTAGGGGTTTTTGGTCAGAGTTGAGAAAGGGGAACAATAGGTTTTTTTAAGGTAAAAAAAGGGGTAATAACATGTAATTCAGAGAACAATTTGTGTTCAGGCTGTGTCTGGCTTATGGCTCGACTGCTACAGCAGAATGTTGTTTCACTTTCTGTTTTGTCTGCTGTCGTGTGATGGGATGGTCTTTTCTTCGGTATGCGAACATTTGGCGACGTCTTCGTCTCCAGGCAGAACATGTCTGATCTTGAGGAGGTCTTGTATTTGACTCCGGAGAATTCTTGTCACTGTTTGTGGGAGTAGTGTTTGCAGTGCCTAGGTATAGCTTTATGTTTTTTCCTGGGTACCATCTTGGACCAGATGTTAGTAGAACACACCCATACCCTCTACCCCAAGTAATCAACTGGAAAGGCCCAGAAATTTGATGTGTTTCTGGGTCCTTCACTAGCACAGGTGGTTTCTCAGTGAGCTTTGCTTGGGCGGTGTTTGCGAAGTGGCAAAGTATTGGCGGGTCAGGCTCTGATGTTGTACAATTTTAGGAAGCTGATGACGTAGAGAGCCTTGCAAAGTCTTTCAACTGGAGATATGATTTTTGTCTCTCTTCGCTGCTGATTGAGGACTCTTGAGGGTTTGATGTGTCCTCTCTACGATTGATTGTCCTGTGGGATTTGCTGGTATGCCTCTCTTGTGTTCTATTCCCGACTCACTGAAGAACTCTTTTAACTTATGAGAGGTATAGGCAGGTCCATTATCTGTTTTGATTTGTTTTGGTACTCCGAGGGTAGTGAAGGCAAGGAGGAAGTGCTTTATGGTGTGCTGTGTAGTTTCTCCTAGATGAGCTGATGTAAATATTACTCCAGAAAATGTATCGACCGATACATGCACGTATTTTGACCTTCCAAAAGGTGGAAAGTGAGTTACGTCCGTCTGCCACAGCTGGCAGCTGTTCGGGCCTTGGGGATTGATTCCTGTCCCCATAGATGGTATCTGGTAATTTTGACAGTTTGGGCATTATTGCGGCTTGGTGTTCCCCGGGGGTCCGTCTGGCCCCCGGGGCAGCAACCGCCATAGGTGTCCCAGATAGCACTGTGCTGATGAGGTGCATCCTGCCTGGGCCCTCCTCGGCTAGCTCCGAGCCGCTGGCTACTTTAGCGAGCACTTGTGGAGTGATTTCAGCTCTTAGTGATTTCAGCTCTTAGTGATTTCAGCTCTGTGCTCGCAAAGTGCCTCTGCAGACGCAGGGATGGAGAGAGGTGAAGGCTGTGTGGAGTTCTGCGGAGATGTCTTTATTGGCAGCTTCTGCAAAGGGTTCCAGCGACAGCTCTTCCGTCTGAACTGGGCAATGGTATGGGTTTATATAGGGTATTGGGGAATCAGGATTTGTCCTATGGCTCAGGTCGAGGAGAATACAACCTATAGCCTTACAGAGAGATAACAGGGGTCTGATGTGCGGAAGAGGGGTAGCTCTGTTCCACTCATCATGACTCTGCATTTCTTATCTTAGGCTAGTGACCGCCATGGAGGCCTTGCAGGGCCTCTGACTGCTACAGGGCATGTGGCGACAATAGCTTTTGCTTGATCTTTTGAGAGCTTGAACATTCTGATAAGGGCAGGTACATTTTGATGATAAAACACGTGTGACAACTTTGCCCAGGCAAAGATGTCAGGGATATTAGCAGTTTCTATTGCCATGGCCAATGCGTCCGCTTTCCTGTTCCCTTCTGTGATGAAACCTGGGAGATTGGTGTGTGGCCTCACATGCATTATATGGGAGGGTTGCTTTCTGTGAGAGATTAGGCGTGTTCATGGCGAAATCAATTGGTATAACTTTGGATTGGAAACCTCTTTGAGAAGAGTGTGTTCTGCTCTCATAGCTATACCAGCAACATATGCCAAATCTGTGACCAGATTAAAGGGTTCATCTTTGAATTTCTCAAAGGCTCTGACAACAGCTGCTAATTCTGCAATCTGTGGAGATCCCTCCACTATTTGGATGTCAGATTCCCATTTTTGGGTCTTAGGGTCCTTCCAGGTCATTACAGACTTGTGGGATGACCCTGAGCCGTCTGTAAAAATTGTTAGAGCTTTGAGTGGTGTTTTACTTTGGACTAATTTTGGGGTCAGATTAACGGCTGCATCATTATTATTAAAAAGTTTGTTTTGGATATGGATGGAAATTTGGCCTGTATAGCTGTCTAGGGCGAATTGGAGATTTTCATTGGTCTGGAGCAAATGCTCCAGGTCCCCAGTGGTCAGTGGCAAGTATATGCATGTGAACTCACACCCTGCAAGGGAGCGGAGGCGAGTTCTGGCTTTTTTTATTAAATGTCCCATGATTTCCTGGAAGATGGTAATTGTCTTTGAAGGTTGGTTGTTTGTAAAGATCCATTCCAGTATCAATAAAGGGTCTCAAAGTTGAAGATCCCATTGGAAAATCAGTCCATAGAACCGGGGTGTTTTTCCAAGAATGACAAACAGGAAAGGAAGCTTGGGCTCGAAGCGATGGGCTTGGCGTGAAGACAGGGCTTCTAGGACCTTGGCAATGGTGTCTCGGGCTTCTGTTGTGAGAGTGCGAGGACAGTCTAGGTCTTTGTTGCCACGGAGAAGGTTGAACAGGGCAGTGAGGTCCGCTGTTGTAATTCCTAGCAGGGGACGTACCCAGTTGATGGATCCACACAGACTGTGTAAATCTCTCAGGGTTTTTGGGTCTTCTTGGATGGCAAGCTGCTGGGGTACGATTTTCCTTTCCCGGATCTGAAATCCAAGATAAGTCCATGGGTTGGTGTACTGTATTTTGTCCTCACGGATCTCGAACCCTGCTTTTTCTATGGTTTTGATTGTCTTTTTAACTGCTTTGTCTAAGTAAGATTTTTCTGATGCGCAGATCAAGATATCATCCATATAGTAGTAGATGATTGCACCTGGAAATAGGTTCCGAACAGGAGACAGGATGTGAGCAACATACCACTGGCATATAGTGGGCGAGTTTTTAAGCCCTTGGGGAAGATAACACCAATGTCTCGAGGCAGCATCAATGGTGAAGGCAGGCCAGGCTGGAGGGCACCCGTGTCCTCAAGGACCGCATTAATTTTGCAAAGGTCGTGGAGGAGCCTCCACCTGTCCGTCCCCAGGTTTTTGCAGTACGAAGACTGGGGAGTTCCAAGGGCTGGTGGTCTTGACAATATGACCTTTGGCGAGCTGTTCTTCCACAAGGGCTTGTAGTGTGCGCAGTTTTACTTTAGAGAGGGGCCACTGATCAATCCAGGTTGGGTCTTGGCATTCCCAGGTGAGCCGAGGGGTATCTGGTAGTGCGCGCTCCTCAGTGGCCCCAGTCAGAAATCCCGACTGGGAATACATAGGGAAGCTCCCCATTGGGATAGAGCATCCCTGCCCCAAAGGGTGATGTGGGTCCTTACCACAAATGGGCGCATGGTTGCCAGCTTGCCTTCAGGCCCTTCAACGAGGATGTTGTGCTTGCTTCGCATAGACACTGTGGCTCCATCAATCCCTGAAATCATGCCTGCTACCGGTTGTAGTTCCCAGTGTGCTGGCCATTCTGAATGAGCGATGATGGTCATGTCCGCACCAGTGTCCAGCATCCCTGGTCGGTGGATCTTCTCTCCTCTGCAGGATAGACCACGCTCGATGGTAGGTTTGCTTGGACCCACAACTTATGCCCACATTGCTGTAGGGTTGAGAGGAAGCTGTTCCTTGTGATTCTTTGGGAGTAGAAAGGCTTGTGCAATCGGAGTTCCCCGTGAAAGGAGAAATGGTAAGTCCGTGCAGCACAATTGGATAGAGATTTCTTGTCATGGGTGCACTGTTAGTACTTCTGGAACAACAAAGATTTCCTCTGGGTCATGGAGAGTGTCCCCTATAATTAAGATATTAAAAGGACCATCTTTTGGCCCATGCTTGCCTGTGGGAACACGATAAACGTCCTTATTATTAAAGTCAATAGAGCAGCTACCAGCTGGCACTGGGTTCCCATCTGTATTGCTCCGTGTGTTGGATCCTCTCCATGTGACCTGGAATCTCCTTGGATGATGCATGGTTGAGTCTGGACGGCTTTTGATTTGCTGTCTTTGCGCGGGGCCTGACTGCGCTTCACTGGAATTTTCCCAAACGCTGCTGGTAGTACTGCTGATTCTGGGGTTTTTGTAGGTGTTACGGGGGTTTCGGGTAGGTGACCTGTCAGGACAGTCTTTTATAAAATGTCCAAAGTCTCCACAGTGGAAGCAGCGGTCCTGGTCTTTGGAAGTCACTACTGCAAATGCACCAGAAACTCCTTCTGCAATACCCTTAGCAATTGCTTGGGCCACTGTGTTTTCAGTAGACAAATGACGTGTACAGCTTTCCACCATTTGCTCTATGGTAGGTTATGTATCCAAGGGTAGGGCCCTCAGAATTGTTTTACACTGTTCATTAGCATTAGTCATGGCAAGCTTGCACAACAGTTCTTTTCTTGCCTCTGTGCTCTCCATCTGTTTTTCCAGAGCATCCTTAATTCTGTCCACAAACTTGATAAAGCTTTCATCTACTCCTTGTTTAATATTAGAGAAGTGTTGTGTAGGAATAGAGTCATCTGTGGTAAGAAGTAAGGAGGTTTTTACTGCAATAGCCAAGTCTTGTAGTGCTGCCTTAGGTAAGGTGTCAGCTTGGTCAGAGGGTTTCTGTAAATCCCCTTCTCCAGCCAGCTGTTCAACTGTAAAATCCGGCCTATTTCCATCTTGAGCATAGGTGTCTGATAATGTTTTTGTCTTTTCCAATTCCTTTCCCATAGCATATATTCGGCCAGGGAAAGAAGGCAGTGGGCAATGTTTTTAAGGTCCTGAGGTACTAAAACATGTGCCGAGAAGAAAGCTTCTAGGAAATTTCTGAAAATATGTGAACTTCTACCATGTTCTTTGGCTATATTTCGTTGTTGCACCAGTTCTTTATTTGTGTTAGGTTCCCACGTTATTCGAGTGGTGGCCCCCCCTCTTTTCCCCTTTATATAAATTACTGGGAAGGCAAACATTCTCTGAGTTAGTTCCTAATCCCCTGCCCAAGTCACTTCCATTTTGATTAGATCCCATGAATCAATGTCCTCTGTATCAGAATCGGACTCACTGTCCTCAGACGAGGAGTGAGAGTGAGCAGAAGGTGCACTATGCTTTTGTGGGCATGTTGGAGCGAGAGTTTGCAGGGGTGTAGGGGACTGAGGAGAGTGTGAGGGGGCACCTGGTAGAGCTTGGCTAGAGGGAGGCAGCAGTGGAGCGGCAATGGCAGCGCCACGTGTGGCATAGCCTGTGCAGGACTGAGGCACGTGGAGAAGTGGGGTGCCACCGTGGGGTATCTCAGAGGTGCCGTTTGGGGGGCACTGTGGGTGGGTGGGTGGTTGCAACACCTGGGGATGCGGGCAAGGGAGAAGCGGGGTAGAGGAGTGGTGGGGTTGGGGGGAGCTGCTGCTGCTGCCACAGTGTGCACGACGTGGCGTGCAGCTGGAAGGCAGGCAGGGATGGTAACGGGAGTGGGAAGGGTCGCGGCGGGGGTGAGAGGCACAGCTGCAGCGGTGGAGGGAGTCGTGGAGGGCTGCGCGGAGGTGTTGGAGTGAGGCGGGGCAGACCCGATAGAAACCGACACAGTTATGCCCGAACATTGAGTGGGGGGTTGGTGCAAGCAGCATGCCGTGTATTGCGTAATCGGGAGAGCGGAATCCGGGCTTGCCGCGTCTGGGGGGGGGGCTGAGGGATAGGCAGACTCGGCGGACCCCGTGGGCGCAGGGAGGGTGGGTGGGCGCGGCGCGATTTCTGTGTTCCCTGTCCCAGGAAGGGTGGCTGAGGGTAAAGCGGTCCCAGGGCCGGCGTTTGGACCCGGAGAAAGTGGACAATAGGACTCAGAGACTGAGAGAGGAATGTTATCTGGCAAATTAACAGTGTCTGGTGAGGGAGATAAGGTTGGAATGCCCTCCCCCTCCGCAGGGGAAGTCTGCAGAGAAATTGAGCTCTTTATATTTGTCTTCTCGACCGCTTTAGTAATAGAATGAAAGAGAGGTAGAAACCAAGTTACAGAAAAGTCTTCATTAGTTTGGAGAGTGCATATTCTTGTCCCTACTGTATCCCAAAAAGAATCTAAACAGATAGTGTCTGTGTTAGTGTCTGGAAACTAGGAAATAATCAATTTTATAAATTTTTTTCAAGTTAGTTTTTGAAAGACTGCCTTTAGAGAAAGAGAAGCTGTTAGCAGATAGGATTTCTAGGATTTGTAAATATAAATCTCTCTCGTTCTGGGTTTGTTTTAATTTACTACATTTTGATCCCATTCCGGTATAGTTCCCTCCCCCCCCCCTCCCCCACAGTAGAAAAGAAGAAAAAAAGAAAAAAAAATCAAAAAAGGACCCAAGGTAAAAGCACGCAAAAAAGGCTGTTTAAAACTTACACTTCTTCAGCTGAATGTGGGTCAAGGACTGCTGGGTGGGTGGTCTACCTTGTCCAATTCCTGAGGATCTTATCCCAGATGGCAATATGCAGGTTGGTTGGACACCTCTTCAGATAACTTCTTCTATAATGGAGAACTTATCTTCAGGAGGTTGTAGTGAGCCGAGGCAGTGACAATTCAGGAGAATGCTGTTCTCTGGGGTGCAGGATACCAGCCCGCCAGTTTGGTGTGCCAAGTATTACGGCCTGGGGTTCCCAGAGTCTATCTGACCCTGGCTGCCATCGGTGTCCCGGATAGCACTGGGCTGATAAGCACAACCTGTCCAGGTCCCTCAGGCTAGCTCCCAGCCACAGGCAATCTTAGCAAGCAGCTCAGCTCTTAGGTGAGATCAGCTCTTTGGTGAATTCAGCTCCTCAGTGATTTCAGCTCTTTGCTTGCTAAATTCCACAGGCAGATGCATGGGGATGAGAGAGGAGAAGGCTGTATGAGGTTCCACAGATGTGTCTTTATTGGTAGCTCTTGCGAAGAGTTTCAGTGACAGCTCTTTGGCATAACTGGGCAGAAATGGGGGTTTATATAGGGTACAGAGGTTTTAGGAAATGGTCCAATAGTAAGGGTCGAGGAGAATATGACCTATAGTCTTACAGAGAGATAATGAGGGTCTGAAGGCAGAAGAGGAGCTTCTTTGGTCCAGTCATCATGACTAGGTGCGACGTTGTGTTATTTTTCCTGGTCCCAGGCAGCTCCGGAGTGCCCGGCTCGGGCCCTGCTTCTCGGCGGGACTGGTGCTTGCTGCGATTCCTGGGCGATTCTGCTGGCCGCATTCTGCCGTCGGCGCGAGGGACGAGACAAAGAGGCGAAGGAATTGTCCACTTTGTCCGCGTGGACAGCTGGAAAGCTTTAATGGCCGCGGGGAGCTGCGGTCAAGAAGCTGCGAACCACTCCCAACACCGCCTGGACAAAAATGGCCCCGAACAAAGGAAGGTATAGGGTGTTATAGGGGGTGGGCCGAGGGAGGCGGAAGCCCCCCCTCGCCCAATGGGGGCAGGCTATGGGGGAGTGATGTGGATCAGGGTAACCAACGGGGACGCAACAGGGGCGGACCAGGCTTTCGGGGCGAATGGAGTTGCAGGAATGGGGAAACAGACACCAAACTCTCCCAAGTGCACAGGCGGGTGGTTACAGGAATGGCATGGTGAGCTCCAATGGTAAGTAACCCAGAGCGGACTACTGGGGGGGGGGGGGGGGGGATGACACGGGGGGTGTATGGGGGTACACAGAACCGGCTAACTAACACATAACAGAACCCCTAATCTGAACCCAAACCTGGGATGCAACAACTAGGCATTTCTTATCTTAGGCAAGTGACCACCAGGGAGGCCTTGCAGGGCCTCTGGCTGCTACATCATAGGATAAAAATCTGGATTGGTAATTGTTGGAATCCCGGATGCTGAGAATTTTAAACTTTCTGTACTGAAAGGCACAGACTCGCAGGAGAGCACTGCATTTGACCTGAGGTTGTGGAGAAGACTTCCAAAATTTATTAATAGCACTGGGATTATGGGTATGTACTTGGTTAGAAGTGTGTAATATCACAGGGTGGAAAACTTAGAGTTTAGGTTTTTAGAATATAGTAATGGATATGAAGCAAGATGGAGGTTTTAGGGCGGAGGCAGGCTGTTCTTTTTTTTCTTCTTCCTTCTTCTTCATGGGTTTGGGTGGTATCTTGCAATTGGACAGAAATGTCCACATTGCGGGCCTTGAGGGATCAGTTATTGGGTTAAAAGGGAAAATAATCTAGGTGTCATTTCTTAATTGGGTAGTTTAGTTTTAGTTCAGCCTTAAAAGACCTTGAAACTGTACATCTGTGGCCATTTTTGTGCTGTTTTCCTGCATGAAAGTTCTGGTGCAGACAGCATGCTGAAGTTTTGATAAGATAACAATAAATAAGAAGCTGAAGACCGAAAAAGTCCAATGCATCTCTTGTTCCTTACACAGAACTGCTCCAGGAGGGCTTCCCCCGTCAGGGGAGCCCCCAGGGAGAAGCCCAATGTGGGGCCAGCGAAACCATAGGTAATAAAGACAGTGATATCAATGGATGGGTCTACTCAATAAACCTCATGAGCAGAAGCAGTTTGTTGGACTTTCTCCAGCACTCGTCGCGTCTCAGGAGTCATTTTCCGAGGTGAATTCAGGTCAACGTCCCCCCTTAGAATATTATACAGCGGGGACAATTGTGTCATGGTTAGCCCTAAGTAAGGACGTAACCAACTGATGACACCCAGCAATTTCTGGGCATCATTCAGAGTCTTAATGGAATCCATAATTTGCACCTCTTGATGCTGAATGGTTTGATCCAGAATTTTGACTTCTAAATATTTCCAAGTAGGATGTTGTTGAACCTTCTCTGGAGCCACGTGTAGCCCATAAGAATGCAGAGCAGCCAACAACTGAGGCTGTATCCTCAGCAACTCATCCTGGGTGGATGCTGCCACCATGATGTCGTCCATGTAATGATAGCAATATGCGTCAGGAAACTGCTTGCGGACTCCAGGCAAGGCCTGAGCCACATACCATTGACAAATAGTCGGACTGTTCTTGCAGCCCTGCGGCAAAATGTTCCATTGATATCTCTGCACAGGTTCAGCATTGCTAATTGCAGGCACAGTAAAGGCAAACTTTGGTTTGTCATCAGGATGCAAAGGAATTGTGAAGAAACAATCCTTTAAATCAATGATCAAAATTTCCCATCCCCTAGGGAGCATGGTGGGTGAGGGTATACCAGGCTGCAATGCCGCCATACTTTCCATCACTGCATTAATTTTTCGGAGGTCCTGTAACAGCCTCCATTTCCCAGACTTTATCACAAAGACAGGAGTATTCCAGGGACTAGTAGAAGGCTCAATGTATCCCTGTTGTAATTGTTCCTGAACCAGTTCACGAAGGGCAACCAATTTTAATTTTGTCAGGGGCCACTGGTTCTCCCAGATGGGTCTGCTCAGTAGCCACCATAAAGGCAGCGTAGGATACTTTGCACCCTTCAGAGCAGTGACTCCAATCAAAAATGTGTCCCAATCCGTACCCCCCAGGCTGCCAATACATCCTGCTCCCCAGAGGCTGATTGGAGCTGCAGTGACATCGGGACGAACTGTAGCTGTAGACCGTTGACTTACAAAGATCTGTTGTGCACCCCCCACCCCTTCAATGGCCGAACCTATGGAACCCAGAGGCCTCTTAGGAGGCCACGCAGAGAAGGAGATGACTGTCACATCAGCCCCTATGTCGATCAAACCTCAGAGCTGGATCTGAGGCGGGCTGGCACTCGGTAGAATCAGGGTTCATGTCATCTGTGGTCGCTGAGCAGAAATATCTCCAGTTCAGAAGACTTGTGGCCATCCTGTGGATCCGAAGCCGCCATCTCCATGAGTCTGCTGGTCAGTCTTGGGGACACATGACTGAAAAAGCACAAGTTGAGCAATACAAGTCCCTGCCAGAATAGTGATGGGGGGGGGGGGGTGGGCATGGAAACCATAGCACAAATTTGACCTGTAAAGTCAAAGTCAATGACACCTGGATGCACAAACATTCCTTGGTGGGTGGCACTAGATCTTCCCACAAGCAGCACACTCAATCCTTGACCCAAAGGTCCAAAGGCATCCAGAGGAACCTTATATACATGACCAGATTCTAAGATGATTGTTGCTGTGGTGTGTACATCCACCCTGGCTGCTCCGTGGGTGCTACCCCTAAGCTGGCTGAGTAAGCCTGTGCCAGTACCATGCCCTGGGGAATCATTTGTGTCAGAGCACAGTTCCCCTTTGTGCTCATCTTCCCATTTCCCGAACCTACCAAAAGCTGACCATTGGCATGGTATCTAGACATACATTGGTTTGCATAATGACCAGGCTTTGAACACTTAGCACACAAGAAATTAGTCTTATTTCTTTTCTGTTTCTGTGTTCCCTGTTTTTGCTTGCCCTTATTTTTCACCTGTTTCTGTTGTCCATCCCCTGAGGATGTCCGGCCTGTCTGTAAAGCAGCTGCCAAAACAGACATTTTGTAGTCTACAGAACCTACTTTAGAACATGCTTGGACCATGTCTGTTAATGTTGGGTCGCCTGGAAGAGCACGTATGATCTTCCTACAATCGTCGTTTGCGTTGCCTCTTGCTAATTGCTTACATAACATCTGCCTCAAATTATCATCCTCAACCTGTTCTTCCAGGGCTGCTGCAATTTTCTCAACAAATGGTAGAAATGGTTCTCTTATTCCTTGAGTTATTGTCACATATCGTGGCTTGGGAGTGGCCGTTTCTATAGTTTTTAACAGTGCTCCAAAGCCTATCTTTTGACTCTGCTCGAGAATGACAGGGTCCCAGGTAGCCTGAAGATCAGGATTAGAGAAGGCATTCTTCCCCATGAGAGCATCCACTCCCACGGCTTACCTGGGATCAGTCGGAGGCAATCACAGGTTCTCTGCTGCAGCCCTATCAGCCATCTGCCTCCAGTTGTCCTTAAAAACTTTAAATTGTACATGTTGGAACAATATTTGAGCTATATGTTTAATATCAAATGGAGCAAGTAAGTCAGTGTTTAACATTCTGATAATTTGGATAACTTGTGAAGAACCAAGCCCATATTTTGCTACCTTATCTTGCAAATCTTGCATGACTCACCATGCTATGACACTGTGCTTGTCGGTTTGTCCTGTATTTGAGGCAGCTTTATACATGGGAATGGCTTGGACTCCCCCTTGCCTCCCTGATCCACCTGTGTCCCCTCCTCAGATGCTGTATTTACTACTTGACTGTCCCCGGTGGCCCCTTCCTCTGCCTTTATCGTGTTGATAAGCCCACCCCCGGGCATCCCCACCTTCTCTAACAGGTCCCAATCCCCATTCTCCAGAGGCCGCAATTTGACCAATTCCCAAAAAAAGGCGAGGGTTCGTTGGTTGCACGGTCACCCAACAAGGGGGCAGCGTCCAGTGATGACTCTGGGATCGTGTCGCTGCTCATCGGTGCCGGCGGTCCGCTGCCAGGCCACGCCCCCGGTGGGGGGCAGGTTGCTGATCTTCGTCGCTGTCACTGTCCGAGTCCTGAGGTGGGGAAAGGCGGGATGGCTGGAGGCACTGAAGCGATGGTGCCAGCTGCAAGCCTCGAGGTGGGGAAGTCGTCAGCAGGCGGCGGGGCGGGGGACCTGGCCATGGCCGGCAGTGCGAGGGACGCGGCTATAGCGGGTGGTGCGGGCTGTGGCGATGAAGCTGCAAGAGACATGATGCCCGCTGATCCACACGCAGCAGAGAGGGGAGGAGGAGGCACAGGCAGCTGCTCCATTTCCGCAGATGAAAGTGGAGGGGCGGAAGAGACCACAGCTCCAGTCGCATCATTTGTCGACAGTGAAGGCGCTGCCGCTGCCACTGCCACTTGCGCTTGTGCTGCGGGGAGGGGGGGACTGGCGGGGGGAATGAAGTCGGCAGGAACCAAGGCGCACTGGCAAGCACTGGCGATGCAGGGGATTGGCGTATGCACTTGCGCTGGCTCTGCAGATGGGAACGGAGGAGCCAAAGGGACCACAGCTCCTGCCGCGCCACCTGCCTGGAGTGGAACCACCCCCGCCGCCAGTGGCGAGGGAAAAGAAGGAGGGGCCGGCGGGAGGAAGGGTGCTGGCTGTGGTGGAGGCACCCCGGTCGCTGATGGCAGTGAAGGTGGTTGCGCCGCTGCCTGCAGTGCAGGGGAAGAAGGAACCGGCGGCAGGGGCAGGAAAGCTGGCTGGCCTTACAAGGGCTGTCCCCCGGCCAGCTGCGGTGCAGGGAGGGCTGGAAATGCCGGCTGTGGCAGGGGCACTTCGGCTGCCACTGGTGGAGCAAGGAAAGCTGGCACCGCCGGGTGGGGCAGAACCAATTGCGGCAAGGACCCCCCCCATGGTCTCCCGCGGTGTAGGGGGAGATGGCACAAGCGGGTAGGGCAAAGCCAATTGCGGCAGTGTAATAAGTTAGAAAAGACTCTTTGTTCATCAAGACAGAAAGGAGAAGCCTTGTGTAAGATAACAGAAAACCAAAGGAGAAGCCTTGTGTAGATAACAGAAAACCGCCAGACAGAAACTAACTAGCATGTTGATTACTTAAGCTGGTTGTGTAATTAGAACTTAGGCGCATATAACATATAACCTTATATGAAAAAGACCATTACAGGGCCGTGGACTTTCACCAAGGAAGAAGAGAGGAGCCTTCCTCAAACGACCACCAGAGAGTAGAAGACGACCCCCTAGCAACAGAGGGCGCAAGCGCAGAGTACACCCAGAGATACAGCAGACATGGAAGAAAGAGACTGTGGGAAGGGGGAAACGGGGTGAGCCGTTTGCGGAGCGGGGACTCCCCGGCTGCACCCAGCACTGTTTGCTTGCCATCGCTTGCTGTAATCAATAAATTTCTGATTGACTCTTGAAAGGCTGAACAAATTATTCGCCTCTATTTATAACAATCTGGTGCCGTGACTCGGATAAGGGCTATCCGTTGGAAGCTCCTCACGGGGAGGCGCCCTCGCTGCCTTGGCAGCGAGCCCCGCTCAGGAGTCTTCCCTCTGAGACCCTTACCGACGAACCCAAATTCGGTGGCAAGCAAAGAATAGCCGGCAACCCCTTAATCTTTGTGCACGAAGTCCCGGGCGAAGACACAGGACTGTGTAAGTACTATTCAGTGGACCTTCGGGGCTACTGAGGTTGCTCCGTTCAAAGGGGACGGGGCCCGCTCGGTCGGGGTTGGGATCCCGGAGTGTAATGAATGAGACGTCTCTGTGAGACGACGTGAGTGTGGACCTCATAGTAGTGTGTTTCCCACACCCGGCAACGGGCTGGGCCACGAATTGAGGGAAGTGTGGAGGTGTGTGCGAGAAGGCACTCCAGAAGATGGGACAGAGGAAAAGCAAGCCCTCTGGTCCCATGGGTAGGGGAAACCCTGTAAAGCTTCCCCAAATTCCTCCAGATAGTCCATGAGGACTAATGATTAAAAATTAGGATGCCTTCCCCTCCAGGAAAGGACGAGGTAAAAATGGTGCACTACTGCATAGAGGTTTGGGGAGGGAAACAAATAAGAGTGGACCATTTGTACTGGCCAGTCTTTGGCTCATTTGAGGATTAGATATGTCAGGCTCTAAGTATTTATGTGAGTTCTAAAGAGCCCTTGAACTTAGAGGAAGCGAGTACGCCTCCCTCTAGATAGTGGGGAAACTCGCACTAAGTTGTTTGCCCTTAATACTAGGGAGAAGAAGAGAAGATTGAAAGAGGATACAGACCTACCCAATTCCACTCCTCCACCCTACATACCTCCTCCCCCTCCACCCCTACCTCCACATTCACCACAACATCCCTCTGCCCCGGTTCGGAGGGGGATGAGGTGAGAATGAGGTGAAGGTTGAGTTTCAGGGGAATAACCAGCGGGTAACTAGAAGCCAGACTAGGAAAAGGCGGGAGGACCTCTCCAGCTGATAGCGCGGCTCGGGGAGGGAGAAATCGCGATTTCAGTGTGTTGTGTGTTGTGTCCCGATTGCGGTGCGGTGTGCCCCAGTTTCGGTGTGGTGTGTCTGTTACATCCGGACGTGCGTGCTTGTGTGTGTGTATGTGTGTGTGTGAAGCGCGGTGCGGCGTTACTAAGATACAGAGACGCGGCGCGGCGGTGCTGCAGAGCGCATGCGCGAGGCAGTCAGCCACACTACCTGATAGAGCGGGTAGTGCGCATGCGCAGCACGGGCTGTCCCTGGCGAGCGGGGGGAGCGCAGTGCGGGGCTTAAGTCGGGGCTTGCAAAGTTGCTTTAGGTGCAGCCTAGCTGATAGCGCAGCGGGCGCGCGGGCACAAGCCGCGGTTTGAGGAGCTGCTTTGAACGCTGCTAGCTGATAGCGCAGCTAGTGGGAGCGTGGTACAATTTAGGAGTTACAAGCACCGCTTACAAGCATCGCTGGTTCGTAAAGGGCTTGCAAAAGTAGCCAGCGAACCCGTCTGGGCTAAGAGTTAAGTGTTTGTTGTGCGATAGCACTGCCCTTTAGTGTTAAAAGCTGTCACTGGGAGATCCTTTGCATTACAGGGCGAATAAAGGTGGGATGAATGTCTGTGAATGAGAGGCGGGCTGATTACCCCAGACCTGCTAAGCGAGAGCGGCAGTCTCCCATGCTGCGTTTCCGTCTTTGTCGCGAGAAAAGCGGCCAGTAAAGAGATGAAGCGAGTGATAAAAAGAGTGAGAGAACCCCCCTAGGACTGGGTCTCAGAGAGAGAGTGGGACACCTTAGTGGGGGTGTGATAAATTGAGGCGAATAATTTGATTCAGCCTTTTTAAGGTCAATTAGAATTTTATTAATTACAGCAAGCAGTAGCAAGCAAAACAGCACTGGGTGGGTAGGGGTCTCCTAACCGCCCCTCCTGCAGTGTCCCACACTGCAGTGCCCCACACCCCACTCCCTTATTCAGTTTCTTTTTATAGTTTCTTGGAGGTTTCTTCATTCGTGTCTTTTGCAATAGCGGTGTGCGTAGCTTGAGCATCTCTCTGCGTCGTTTCTGCGTTGTGTCGAGGCAGGTGATCGTTGGTTTCACAATCGGCTCCGGACAGTGATGGGCCTACCTGGAGCACTCCTACGTTGTCTAGTCCGGTGGCCGTTGCCTGGTGGTCGCTGATTTCATAATCAGCTCCGGCCATCCCCCGACATCCTTAGCCTGTGTCTGCAAAAAAGCTACGAAAAGCTCCCTATATGGTGATTAATCATACTTGTGATCTTGCGGTTTTGCAATATGTCTATAGCCTTGCGGTTTGTAGCAGTTGCTTTTTTTTTTTTTATTGTCCTCCCCTATCTCCTAACAAGCAGGCTAGTCCCTTATACTTTAATTTTTATATTTCCTCCTTTAATA
This sequence comes from Vidua chalybeata, assembly GCF_026979565.1. Classification (NCBI taxonomy): domain Eukaryota; kingdom Metazoa; phylum Chordata; class Aves; order Passeriformes; family Viduidae; genus Vidua; species Vidua chalybeata. The sequence goes on from NW_026530339.1 coordinate 1,008,250, forward strand.
TTCCAATTCTTTTGATGAACAAACAAGTTACCACAGTTTATCACAATCCCCCATTTTCTCTTTTACCATTTTGTTCATCAAATCGCTTTGCTGCTTCGTAGGCTAGAAGTAAAGTGTTCAGCATTGTCCTGACTAGAAACACCACTAGGACAGAGCAATAGAAAACTAATAATTTGCCAATAAGGGTGGAGTCCTAGCCTTGTTTTTGTTACGTAATATCCTGTTTTCCCCTTTTTGGCTTGCTGCTCCCTTGGTGTTTCGGAGGCACTTAGACTGGTCCTTTGAGGGATCCTAGTACTCGGCTGGCAATAGTTGGAGCATTTCAGCATTGTTCCACTTAGAGGGGGCTTGGCCTTTTCCTCTCTGCCTCGCTCGCCGACTCGGGTGCTTCGAGCCGCGAGGTAAACCATCTTCTCGGCGGCAGCAGTACTCGCCTGAGCGTCCCCTTTTCCGCTCCTGCCTAGCCTTGTACTGTTCCCAGTTCTTATCTTTGACCAGAGGTGGGTTGCAAGGAATCCCCTTCAGTTCCTTTCGACAACACCCTTTTATTATCTGAGCAGCAAATGGAGTGGGCTCGTTAGTATGAAAACAAGAATATTTCCCACCACTCAGATCCAAAACTGACCCACCGATTTTCCAATTCTCCTATCCTTAGCACAGTTTCAGTTAGTTTTCGCTGAGTTTTATAGCACTCAGTACAAACCCCAATTGGTGGTCTTCCCCTCTGGCAATGGACCCACCACTGTTCTTGGCAAATTTTACATATAAAGCACACAAAAGGATAACAATCTCCACAACCTTCCTTGTTACAAATCACTATATAGTCTTTAGCTAGTTTGTAATTGTATCCCTTTGCTTCCCCTTATGGTTGATTTGGACAATGTCCACAGAGTTCATTAGTTTTTCTTAAGAGTCACTTTCAAGTTCCCAGGCTGGCTAGTCACTCTCCACTGGTTATTTGTGGCAACCGGGCCTTTCACTCGGCTGGCGTGAGTCCACCCCTTTTCGGCCATCCTGACTGCCGTTTCTGTGGTAAGCAAAACAAGAAAAGGACCTTCCCCACATGGAGTTAAGGAATCTTCCTTCCAAGACTTAATAAGTACTTGATCCCCTGGTTTTATCTTATGGATTGTGATATCCAGAGGTGGTCTCTGTGCCAACACTCCTTTCTTCCTCAATTCCTGCCTTCTGCTCATAATTTGGGTAATGTAGAATTTAATATGAGAATCTTTTAGGCAGGGGTGATCTGTGGGGGCTTCCATATCATAAGGCATTCCAAATAGCATTTCAAATGGAGAGATTCCCACATCAGTTCGGGGTTGAGTTCGAATGTTCAATAAGGCAAGAGGTAGGCACTTAACCCATGACATTTTTGTTTCCAGCATTAACTTTGTGAGTTGTTTTTTTATTTCTCCATTCATTCTTTCCACCCTCCCCGAGCTCTGTGGATGCCATGGGGTGTGATATTTCCATTGAGTCCCCAAAGCTGTCAGGACATCTTTTGCAATTTTAGAGGTGAAATGGGGTCCCCGGTCCGAGTCTAAACACTCAATTAATCCATACCAGGGGATAATTTGCTCTAATAATACTTTTACCACAGTGTTCGAAGTAGCTTGGGCCATAGGATAAGCTTCCACGTAATGGGTTAAGTGGTCTACCAGTACCAATAGATATTTATACCTCCCCACTTTTGGTAATTCTGTAAAATCTATTTGTATATGTGAAAAGGGTAGTTGTGCCAGTTCCCTTCCGCCCATTGGTCTTTCTCTTAATTGCTGTTTATTTATTCTTTGACAGGTTAAACATTGTTGGGTTAACTGTTTTGCAAGATTATAGACCCCTATACACATATATTTAATTGAAAATTGGTCAACCAGGGCTTGTGTTCCCCAGTGGGTTTCCCTATGGATTGCTTGCAGGACCCTCATTGCTATTCCTTTTGGGAGTACCTCCCACCCGTCCGGTAGTATCCACTTGCCTCCCTCTTTTTCCTTCACCCCATTTGGTTTAATTTTTGTTTTTCCTGTACCATGAAGGCTAACACATGGTTAATGGGTTCATGGAACCGGCAATGTTTGTCTTGGGGGTTATCACAGGCACACTGTATTGAATCAATCCCGTATGCATCCCAACAAGCCCAACATGGTTCTTCCTCCAAGTCAGCTCCACAAGTGGAGCAATCTTCCCTTTGTGTGACCCCCCCCCCCCACTTATATGGTTTTAAACTCATTAGAGCTGCCTTTCTCGCCTCCTGGTCGGCTAAGTTATTTCCCCGTACTGAGTTTCCCATCCCCACTTGATGTCCTTTTACATGAACAATAGCTATTCTTTCCGGACCTCTCAAGGCCTGGAGCACTTTCTGAATTAATTCCCCATGTATCAACCCCTTTCCCTGTGAATTGATAAGTCCCCTTTCTTCCCAGATTTTACCAAATGTATGAACCACCCCATAAGCATATTTTGAATCAGTATAAATGGTCCCAACCTTTCCTCTTAGCAGTTCTAAAGCTCTGAGCACTGCATACAATTCACATGCTTGTGCTGACCAGCTGGGGTTAAGAGGACCAGATTCTATTTTCTTAAAAATTTTCCCATCCACAATAGCATACCCAGATTTCCTTTTCCCTTCAAGGACCCGAGAGGATCCATCTACATAATATCGATATCCTTCCTCTAATTCTTCCTCTTCGAGATCTGGTCTTATTTTTGTTTGTTCCTCTATTTGCAAAAGACAATCATGAGTTAGTCCCACAACTGGTTCCCCATATAGAAACTGGGCTGGATTTTGTAAGCTTGTGGTTTCAACACTTAACCTAGGAGAAGAAATTAGGATGCCTTCATACTTTAGGAGTCTGGCATCTGTTATCCATTTATCCGCTTTTTTTGTTGTAGTACTCCACGGATGTTATGAGGAGATAAAACCTTCAGTTCACTCCCAAAAGTTATCTTTCCTGCTTCTTCTACCAAAAGGGCAGCAGCCACTATCGATTGCAGACAGGCAGGCCACCCTCGACTAACAGGATCGAGAAGCTTTGAAAGATATGCCACTGGTTTCTTTACGCCAGCCCATTCCTGGGCTAACACCCCGTATGCCACCCCTTCCTTGACATTAATGAATAAAAAGAATGGTCTTTTTAGATCCGGGAGGCTGAGAACCGGGGCATTCACCAGTTCAGTTTTTAATGATTTTAACCGGGTCTCATCCTCGGAGCTCCATTTTAATAGCCCGTCTGTTGTTAATTTTTCATACAGAAATTTAACTTTCCCACTAAAATTTTCAAGCCATTGTCTGCAATACCCAAAAAGTCCCAGTAACTGTCGAACCTGCCTTTTAGTTTTTGGAGCTTCCAGGGAAAGTATTCCCTGGACTCTATCAGTATCCAATTTCTTAGTCCCCTGAGTCAGCCAGTGTCCGAGGTACTTAATTTCCTCTTCCACGAATTGTAATTTCGACTTTGAAACTTTGAGTCCCTTAAGGCTTAAATAATTTAGGAGTTTTATAGTTTCTTCCCTTACTTTTTCTTCTTCTTTCCCGGCAATTAATAAATCATCTACGTATTGTAGAAGCACAATCCCCTCCCCCTGTGAATATTCTGCCAATATTTGTTCCAGAGCTTGCCCAAACAAATTTTGGGGATTCAGTAAACCCCTGGGGAAGGACTGTCCACCTCAGTTGTTGTTTTCTATGTGTATCTGGGTCTTCCCATTCAAAAGCAAAATAATCTCTAGAAGTTTCCTTAAGGGGACAGGCCCAAAAAGCATCTTTAAGATCTATTACACTATACCACTGTTTTTTTGGGCCAAGTTGGCTTAAAATAGTATGTGGATTGGCTACGACCGGGAATCTTTCAACTGTTCTTTTATTGATTTCCCGCAAGTCATGCACCAATCTGTAACTGCCATTCGGTTTCTTTACCGGCAGAATGGGGGTATTGAAAGGGGACATGCAGGGTTCTAAAAGTCCCTTTTCCAAAAGTCTCTTCATTTCTGTTTTTAGTCCTTCCCTCCCCTCTTTGGGTATGGGATATTGCCGAATCCTGACAGGGATTTCTGGGTTCCTGATAGTTACCTCAAAGAGTTCAATATTTAATTTCCCCACACTGTCGGGGTTATACCAAACTTCTGGGTTAATCTTTTTTTTTTTTTTTTTTTTTTTTTTTCGTCTTCAGCCCGGAGAGGATATAGTTTTACTGTTAGTTCTCCCTTTTTTGCCTCTATCCCTATCCCCAACTCGACCATCAAATCTCTCCCTAATAGATTATAATCTGCTTCTGGAACTAGTAAAAATGACCCAATTCCTAATTTAGAATCACTTTCTAAGAGTACATCCTTAATTACAGGTACTCCAAAGGGTTCCCCTTTGGCCCCAATCACCTGTATTATTTCAGGTGAAACCTTACACCCTTGGGGAAGGGTCTGGACGGTTGATCTCTCCGCCCCTGAGTCCACAAGGAACTCATATTCTTGTTGCTGGGGACCTATCTTTAATTTTACCAGGGGCTCTGTTCTTTCCCTTGTCCCCAGCAGTTAGAGCCCCCAACCCCCTTAATCTTCTTTGAACTGTTCCTCATCAGCAATCTTCTGCCGACACTCTCTCCTCATGTGTCCCTTCTTCCCACAATAGAAACAGACAATGCTCTCTCCACCTCTCGACTTCCCTTCAAACCAACTCTCGACTTCCCTTCAAACCAACTTCGCTGGACGTCAGTCCGACCTCTGGACTGACCTCCAGTTCCCCCCACCGGGGACTCCGCTGTCCCCCCCCACTGCTGCTAACAGGATTCCAGACTGCTTTTTAAAACTCTCATCCTCTCTCCCAACACACACCTTTTGAGCCTCTCACAACAACTCATCCAATCCTCTCGCCTGCCATCCCTCCAACCTCTCCAACTTCTTCCGAATGTCCACCCAAGAATCGACCACAAAATGCACCTTCAAAAGTGTCTCACCCTCTGGGGTATTGGGGTCCACCCCTGAATACAACTGGAAAGCTTTCTTCAATCTCTCCCACTATCCAAAGAGCTGCATATTCACTCTCCTCTTGGTTAAAGGGCTCTTTGGAGTTAACATATATATTTAGAGCTTGACAGATCCAATCCTCAAACGACCCAAATACGGGCCAATATAGTTGGTCTCCCCTTATTTGTTTACCTCCCCAAATTTCCATACAATAATGGATCATTTTAACCTTATCTTTTCCTTTTCTAGAAGGAAAGGCATCCCAATACTCTACCATTAAGCCTAGTGGAAGTTTTACTGAGATTCTCCCACCCATGGGTTCAGCAGATTTACTTTTTCTCTGACCCATCTTCTAGAGTGCCTTCTCACACTCAACACAAACAATACGACAGTCGCTTCCCCCAATTCGTGGCCCACTCCGTCGCCGGATATGGGAAACGCACTACTATGGGGTCCACACTCACTTGGGGAATCTGAGCTGCCAGTTCCCCTCTCACACACACGTTCGCATTCGCTGCACTCCAGGACTCCCACCCCTGACCGAGCGGACCGGACTACTCACGTCTTTCCGGCGCCTCCGTTTCTCGACCGGGGCTTTGCCCTGTGTGTCTTCTTATTCACCTCAATCACCCCGGGACTACACACCCCTAAACGACTCTTAAAGACCCCGTTTCCGGGGTCGAGGCTTTGTCCCTTTCACATGCACTCCGGAGCCTGCTTGTACGGGGCCCACCGTCTTTTTCACACGCACACGCATTCCGGAGCCCGCTTGTACAGGGCCCACCGAGCACATACACTTATACTAAATTAGTAAGCCGAAACTTGGGGAAATTTCTCCGGGGATCCCCCGCCCCAGGAACTTTGACGCAGTCCACCTCCGCGTCTGGATTAGGCCCGCTTGCTCTCCTCGTAACCCAGGAGCCTCCCTACCGAGGGTAATTCGACGCCGAGAGGGGTGCAGCTCCCCTCCTCCTACGTCCCCCAACCCTGGATGCTCTTGGAACATTAGTCCCTCAATCCAGCAGGTTTGAATCAACCCTGGATGCTCTTGGAATATTAATCCCTCAATCCAGCAGGTTTTAATCAACCCTGGAAAAAGGAGGCCCACCACCCACTGGGAAAAGAGGCCCACCACCCACTGGGGGCTACTTACGCTTCCTGCGCGTTCACTCTTCCGCGGTTCTTCGTGCACAAAGATTAACAGGGGTACCTTTGCTTGCTACTGAGTTTTAGGTTCGTCGGTAAAGGCCCAAGGAGGAAGCCCCCGCTTAGGTCCACCGCAAAAAGGCGGTGGGGCGCCTCACCCTAGTGGGGCCTCCCTCCTGGGTTTCCTTTATCCGAGTCATGGCACCAAATTGTGATAAATTGAGGCGAATAATTTGATTCAGCCTTTTTAAGGTCAATTAGAATTTTATTAATTACAGCAAGCAGTAGCAAGCAAAACAGCACTGGGTGGGTAGGGGTCTCCTAACCGCCCCTCCTGCAGTGTCCCACACTGCAGTGCCCCACACCCCACTCCCTTATTCAGTTTCTTTTTATAGTTTCTTGGAGGTTTCTTCATTCGTGTCTTTTGCAATAGCGGTGTGCGTAGCTTGAGCATCTCTCTGCGTCGTTTCTGCGTTGTGTCGAGGCAGGTGATCGTTGGTTTCACAATCGGCTCCGGACAGTGATGGGCCTACCTGGAGCACTCCTACGTTGTCTAGTCCGGTGGCTGTTGCCTGGTGGTCGCTGATTTCATAATCAGCTCCGGCCATCCCCGACATCCTTAGCCTGTGTCTGCAAAAAAGCTACGAAAAGCTCCCTATATGGTGATTAATCATACTTGTGATCTTGCGGTTTTGCAATATGTCTATAGCCTTGCGGTTTGTAGCAGTTGCTTTTTTTTTTTATTGTCCTCCCCTATCTCCTAACAAGCAGGCTAGTCCCTTATACTTTAATTTTTATATTTCCTCCTTTAATATTCCAATTCTTTTGATGAACAAACAAGTTACCACAGTTTATCACGGGGGGGGGGGGGGGGGGAATAAAAGGTAATTAATTAGAAAAAAAATTAATTAAAAGGTAAAAAGAGGGTTTTCTTGGCATAATCTATTGGGGAAAAAAAAAATAAAAGGTAAAATGTGTAGGAGGGGCCCCTAAAAATTCTGCTGGATTGAGGGATAAGAATGCCCAAGAGCATCCAGGGTTGATTCAAACCTGCTAGATTGAGGGATTAATATTCCAAGAGCATCCAGGGTTGATTCAAACCTGCTGGATTGAGGGATTAATATTCCAAGAGCATCCAGGGTTGATTCAAACCTGCTGGATTGAGGGATTAATATTCCAAGAGCATCCGGGGTTGATTAAACCTACTGGATTGAGGGATTAATGTTCCAAGAGCATCCAGGGTTAATTCAAACCTGCTGGGTCGAGGGATTAACATTCCGAGAGCACCCAGAATTAAGTCTGCTGGGTTGAGATATTAATATTCAAGAGCACTCAGAATTGAATAAAAATTTTGCCAGTTTGAAAATAAATCTGAGAGGATCTGGAGTTAGGAACAACACAGCTAGATTGAGGGGTATCCAAGAACACTGAGACTGGCCAGGGAAACCTAAAAGTGTAATAAGGGTGTTGAAAAATAAAAGGTACCTTGTTGTTGTGATTGGTTTTTTGTGCGTGAGAGTAAGTGAAAAATAAAGTTAAGTGAATGTGGACAAATAAAAGTATATGTATGCATCCTGCCCTGTTAGGCAACCTCACTGTACTCCCCCAGTGTGACCCACAGGCGCAGGTTGCGATCCGATAGACAAAAGGACTACAGCTGACCATTAGAGAGTAACAAGCCAACCCGGAAACCTGAAGGTCACCTTGAAGAAAAACTGACAGACTCAGTGTGGGTAATCCAGATAGACCAAGAAGGGGAACAGAAAAGATACACTTACCCCTTGGCTGATGATTATGGAGTAGTGTGTAAAGAAATACATTGTGATTGTTATCCTTTTGTGTGCTTTGTTTGTAAAACTTGCCAAGAACGGTGGTGGGTCCATTGCCGCAAAGGAAAGCCACCTACTGGGATTTGCTCCAGCTGCTGCAAGCTAGAGCGAGGATTAACAAGAATCATATTAGAGGTAGGTGAATTAGAGAATAAGTGGGTAAGGTTCAAATCAGAAGAGTGGTGGGAGGTTTACAGAAAAGGGGTTAACCCTGAGAATTTTTGTTTCCACCTGAATGAACCTGCCCCCTTTGTTGCCCATATTGTAAACCGGTGTTGTTGGAAAGAACTGAAAGAAATCCCGTGTGACTCATCCGTGGTCAAGGATAAGAACTGGGAGCAGTATAAGGCTAGAAGGGGAAAAGGGAATGGATGCGCTGGAGAGTACTGCTGCTGCCGAGAAGATGGTAATCCCCGTGGCTCGAAGCACCTGAGTCGGCGGGCAAGGCAGAGGGGAAAGAACCAGGCTCTTCCCAATCCCAAGTGGAATAATGCAGAGATACTCCAAATATTACTGACTGGGTATTGATAATCTCCCAAAATACCGACTCAACCACCCCGGGTAAACAAAAAGGGAAACAAGCTAAAAGGGAAATGGTAGGAAATTATGAGTTAAGTACAAAACCAGGACTCCATCCTCCTTGGCAAGCTATCGTTATTGTAATTCTGATTATGTTATTACCAAGAAGATATTCTCAATTTTCACATCAACTCTTTAAATAGATATTAACCCGAGTAGATAGGAAGGAAATTCAAACTCAGATATCGTCCAGATCTCCTAGTTTTACATCGTCATTATGTACATTGGCCCCCATTGAACCATGTTTCTATATGTGTCCAGCATCAAATCCAGGAAAGGGATATTGCAATTACCCCGGGGAATACTTCTGTGGGTATTGGGGCTGTGAAACCATAGCATCAGATTGATCAGTGGAAGGAGATCAATGGCTTACTGTTTCTTGGGGACCCCACAGCTATAAAGCTTCGCAGAAGGACTAGTCGGGCGGCATAGTCAATCAGGAGAATTGTCAATTTGTGTATCTGAATGTAACTAAACCATCAGATCCAAGATGGACAGTAGGATGAACATGGGGTTTTCGGTACGTGGAACCCAGTAAGAAGGAGCCTATCCCACCAGATACCCGGCCAGTAGGCCCTAACCCAGTAATAGCCAAAGATGGAGAGCCAGGTTATGTTGAAATAATCAGTAATCAAAGTAACTCAGGAATGGAAAATTCAACTATTAATAACTAGACAATAATACCCACTAGCGAGGATTCTCGATTTAACACCCTTTAGAACCCACACTGGAGGATCCTGAGACTAATGAAACCTTAACCCTTAGCTTACAAAAACTAAAAAGGTTTGATGAACAAAATAAAGAAAAAGAAAAGGGGGGATTGTGATAAGTTAGAAAAGACTCTTTGTTCATCAAGACGGAAAGGAGAAGCCTTGTGTAGATAACAGAGAACCAAAGGAGAAGCCTTGTGTAGATAACAGAAAACCGCCACACAGAAACTAACTAGTATGTTGATTACTTAAGCTGGTTGTGTAATTAGAACTTAGGTGCATATAACATATAACCTTATATGAAAAAGACTATTACAGGGCCGTGGATTTTCACCAAGGAAGAAGAGAGGAGCCTTCCTCAAACGACCACCAGAGAGTAGAAGACGACCCCCTAGCAACAGAGGGCGCAAGCACAGAGTACACCCAGAGATACAGCAGACACGGAAGAAAGAGAGTATAAAAAGACTGTGGGAAGGGGGAAACGGGGTGAGCCGTTTGCGGAGCGGGAACTCCCCGGCTGCACCCAGCACTGTTTGCTTGCCATCGCTTGCTGTAATCAATAAATTTCTGATTGACTCTTGAAAGGCTGAACAAATTATTCGCCTCTATTTATAACAGGCAGGAACCCCCCCACGGTCTCCCATGGTGCAGGGGGAGCTGGAATCACCGACTGTGGCAGGGACACCCCGGCTGCTGCCTGCGGCCCTGGGTGAGCTGAAGGTGGAGCAAATGGAGGGGGACGCTCTGGCTGGTCCAATCATGACGCAGCTTCCGAAGTCGTCAGGGGCAGCATCACAGAAGAAGAATATTTTGGCTTTACATAATCACGGGGGGAAAGATATTTCAGCGGAACATAGTCCCTGGGCGAGGGGTAGATTCTGCGGGGAATCCCTGTGTCTCTCGGGGGTCCGGGTGGAGCCAAGAAAGAGTCAGCAGCTGCCTGCCCAACCCCCCCTCCCCTCGGTGTGTCTGTGTCCACGGAGAGACCATCTTCTCTTTCTGAGTTCCCCATCTCCATTTCACTTCCCCTTGGGATCCAACGTTGCAAAGCTCTCGAAAGGACTCCCCAGGTGACTGCTAACTGAGGTATGGTCTTATCTCTGTTGATGACCTCTTCCCACAGGCAGTTGCCTAGTAACTGCCAAGTCTCTGGAGTAAATGCAGTGTCCGTGTCTACTGAAAAGTCATGGGACCTTGCCCAAGCAAGTAAGGCACACTGGGAATGATCTGACACAGGAACTCCCATACGTGGCAAAGCGTCCTTCCATGCAGAAAGAACTAATCTCTCTTCTGTAGAAAGTTGGTTCCCCATGTTAAAAGAAACTCTTCCCAGCAGCCCGCACAAAGCAGTAATCTACCCTGGGATGTAGACAATTTAGCTATGCTGGGTAAAGATGTTCCACCCTAGCTCTTTGGCCTTGGGATGCTACCCATGGTCACAAAAAGACCAGCCGTTTCAAGGAGGGCACAGGGAAAATCACTATTAACTATCTTAATTGGAGGACAGAGGGCATCCAGTCCATTCTGTGAGGACTGGCTGGGCCGCCACAGAGTTTCTGGATGGGGTAGATCCAAAGCATCCCATTCATCCTGCAGTTTCTGTAGGGGTCACCAGATGTCGACATTGAGTTAGGAATGTCTGAGGAAAGGCTATGTTGACTCCATGCTCAGAAGGCATAAAACGAGTTTTATTAGGAACTTCACATATTTTATAGACAGGTTCGTTCACCCATAACATGATTGGTTCTGAACAATACCCCTCACACCATTGCGTAATTAGGAAAACACCTTCTGGTAAAATATCTTTCCATAAACATCACGTACAAACATTCCACATGTTCACAAACACCAGGTGCAGAGATTAAGATAAGAATTGTTATAATTCTTTCTCTGAGTATTCTCACAACTTCCCTAGGACGGTGCCTGGGAAAGTTATTTGTTTCTCTCTTTGACTAAACTCTCTCATCCACATGCCACCACCTACATCAAGGGCTGCCCTTGCAGTTACAAGCACCTCCTGCAAACTGACATTAGGAAACTGGGGTGGTGAGTTTTGTTTCCTATGGAAAATGGATGGCGTTCATGTCCACGGGCCTGTGTCCATCCCAGGGGCCTGTGGCCCCTAGTGGGCTGCTACCTTCTAAAATTCCAAACAGCGCAGGATGTCTCCCAGAGGCAACCTGCCACCATCTACAACTCAGGCTGCCCTGGCAGTGCCAAGCGTCTCCTGCAAGCTGACTTCAGTGTGAAAAATGAGGTTCACTCTCCTGCAAAAATGTATAAGTTTTTTAAAGGACAATAGGAGACAAAGACAATAAAGCAAAGATTTACGGAGGGGTGCTTGCCATTCTGCAAAGAGCACATATGCTTTTTCAGAGACGCCCTTTAAATACTTTTCCTATTGCATCAGCCTATTGCATATTCATAAACAATTATGCATAGTTAAACTTTTCCCCAAACTAGTTTATATGTGCTAAGAACTGTTTAGCAGGGCTCCTCCTCAGGTCTGCCTTTTTAGAGCATGCGTATTTCTTGGCTGTGGTTTTGGTCCATTCTTGTTATCACCTCCAGTTTGGGCTTTAGTCCATATTTTCTACAGACGGTGGGTGCTGATAATTGGCATGTCAGTAGCAGGGGGTCTTCATCACATGCTTACTGAATGTTATCCCAACCAAGCAGGCATTTTAACACAAGCATACTATATCAGCCATTTCTCTACTATGTCTAAGTTTAGTTTACAATAGAAATAAAATAAAAATTATATCTTTATAGCAAAGTTACTTTAACATTATACAAATAGCCTCCATTAATATTTGTGAAAAGCCAATATTATAATATGTATTTATAACAATCCCGCCCTCTTCTTTTTTATAAATAATTTTTCTTGAGCAGTAATTAATGTTTTCTAATCTCCATTATTTGCTAATTTTTTTTCACAAATCAATTTTGCTTCTTCAAAGGGGTCTTTCATATTATTTTGTTTCTTTAACACCATCATCTTTTGTGCCGTTCCAGATGTAGCCAATTTTGGGTCCATAGGCATTGTTACCACTTACATGCCTTGTACTAGGCTGGTGATTAGCCATATATAACAGGGGATCAAGCAAGGAAGAAATATGAAACCAGCTGTAGCACATAAAAGGAAGAAGCCTAATTTCTTCCACCATTCTATCCCCAATACATTATCCCAACAGCTAGTTTTTAGCATTGGTTCCCACTTTTGGACCGGTACATGGGCTATTTTTCTGATATTCTTGGCTATATCCAGGATGGCATCCCCATTGTCATCTATTTTCAAACAACAATCTGATGTGTTAAATTTTCCACAAATATCCCCTTCTTCAGCTAATACATTGTCTTGGTTTGAAAAGACAGGAGTCTGTGAAGGAAGGCAAGGGCCTCCCGTGAAATGGAAAAGGTAAACCCCCTCCCGCCAAATTACCACAATTTCAAAATAAAAAGGCTCTCAGACAAAGATATGGGAATGGAATAACAGTTCTTTATTAGGAAAAAAACGAAATTAAAAAAAAAATGTAATTAGTACAAACAAAACTACTGATAGAGTCAGAAACCTGGCACCCTAAGGAGTCAGGGTTTTGGTCATAGTCCAGTCCAGTTAAATGGTGGCTGCTCCTCCTGGAGTGGCAGATGAAATGCTGCTGAAGCGATGATCCCGTAGAAGGGTGTAGTTTTCTCTGAAGGTCTGATGATAGAGTAGATGGGCCTGGTCTTCCTCTGGGAATCCAGCGAAGACGCTGAGTTGATGTCCCAAGAATGCTGATTTTATGCAGGTAGGGATGCTTGGCTCCTCCCTCTGGGTGGAGCATCTCACAATGGGATGATGTAACTTTATCAGTCATGCAGTGAGCCATTCAATGGCCCATTAATAGAAGATATCTCCCCAGAGGGAGACATTGTTCTTGGAAGAGATAAGTAAACTGCCCAACAGAAGACACCTGCCCCACCTCCGACAGATGGCAAATAGAATATATGCTTATCTTACAAGCCAGGACATACATAGTCTAAAGCCAACCAATTCTGATACACTGCAGCTCTTGTTTGACTTTGTTGCCTCTATATTAATTCCATTGCCCCAGCAGTTCTGTTTGTTATTATCTCTGCAACTGCTTGGAGTCTTATAATACGATTCAGCATATAAATTGGAGTTCGATATCCCCAACTCCCATCTTGTGTACAGGAGGCTGGCCCATATGTTTCCACTATGTATTCAGGGGGCCATTCCTCATCTCCCCATTTTTGAAATTCTCCAATTGTCGGAACTCAAGGTGTCCTTCAGACACTCTTGGATGTTCCGGGTCCAGGTCAGAAGCATCTGAGACCCTGGCAGGCAGCCGGAAACCCCTGTGGTTTTGAATTTGATCCATGGAACAATTTACCAACCTTGCAGGAAGAACAAGAAATCACAAAAGTTTAGATATTATAATAGAAGTAGTCACAACGTGAAAGGAAGGATTTTTGAGTGCTGTACAGGGGGGTTTTAGGCCTTGTACATAGGGGTCTGAGTTTTGTACATGGGGGTCAGAAGTTCTAAGATGGAGGGATTTGAGTGTGCCCTGTCCTCCTTCTTTCTCCTTCCTATCCTCCATGTTCTTGGTGATGTTGGCACTCACAGATTGGTTTAGAGTAGAAAGTCACTGTTCAATATAGGTGATCGGCATTGGGGAAAAGCTATAAACATTTAATACATAATGTGTGATATTAAAGATGGCACCAGCCCTTGGGCGGGGGAGACGGAAAGAAAGAGAGACAGAGATGGAGAGAGACAGAACAGGAGAGAGACGCAGAGGGAGAAGGAGTCAGAGAGAATGTCAGGAAGTGTGTGTGCCTTGAGATAACATGCAATAAACTACCTTGAGACCGGACGACTGAAGACTACTGAGTCTTTCTTTGAAGGCCCGGGTTGGAGGCGAGACTTTACCACCTCCCGGGGTCACCCCAATCTGGGGGTGAGCCCCACCATCCAATCAGTTCTTTTTATTTCTTTTTAGATCCTCATAAATTGATATTCCTAATTGATCTCCATCTGGTCCTGGTAAAAGGAAAAATCCTGGCTGTATGATTCCCAGAGTACAACTCCCTTTCCACTGGGAGCGGATTCTGGGGTATGATCTTTTCCCACATATGCAAAATAAGCCATCTGGTGCTTTCCAATAATAATTTTTCTGTTGATTTATAATCTTCCAAAATTTGGATATTTCTGGGATCCCAAAATAAGGATTCTTGCCTGTATCATTACATTGGAAAAGTCTGATTTCATTATTACACTTATAATTTTTTTCCTTTGCTTTTCTTTGAGTCCAATACAGAGTTGGTTCCTCTGGGATCCACCATGTGAGAGTTCCATTACTAACTTTATACCTCTTACAGGGAGTATTTCCTACTTCGCTAAGAAAATTTTTCCCAGTGCGCCAGAGACATTCTTCTCCTATCACTGTTGAACTAAAAATCCATCTTTCTGGTCGGCTTTCCCCATTTATATTTGTCCAGTTCCACTTAAGGAGTTCAACCAGGTCTAAGCTACTGCCTTTCTATGGCCATTCCTCTGTCATCGAAGCCCCTCCACAGACCCAACAGTTGGTTATGTTAAGTTCCTTACTTATTCTTTCCCCCAATTCTATGAACAGGTTTTTCCCAAATCTCGAGATGTGGGAATCAGAAAAACAGAAACTTCCACAGACACTGAAGGATTTGATATGTAGCCCTAGAAGCAGCTTAGATTGATGTAAAAATACAATAGACAGCTATTAAGCAGAAAAATAATAAACTTATATTTCTATAGTTGCAGGTGAGAATATGTCTTAAGTAAGTGAGAAACAGTACTGATAAGATGGTGAAGAGTTTATAATGGAAGAGTGTGGTTGTATGGAATAAGCTAAGAGTTTAGAAGTTATAAGAGAAGCATATGTGTGCCTGTGAGTTAGAAGCCCATTAGATAAAAGTATCTGCAGGGCAATAGAAGTAAGTCAATAGAAGTAAGTAAATGCCATAGGTTAGAAAAGTAGAATAAATTCTGTGGCAACTGCCTATTGGTTTAGAAAGTTATATATTGGCTTATAACGAAGAAACTTGTGACTACTCGAGCTATGGCTGAATGCTTGCTCCTCTAAAATCTCACGGCCTCTGAGGCTGATATTTATCTAAGCAATGAATCGTTCTTAGCTTGAAAATAGTCCCATCCCTTCATTTCTAGGGGCAACCATGATATCGAGATATCTATTTCTTCTTCTAATTGCTGTTTAAGTTTCGTATACAAATCTTGATGTGGGGTTGATACAGAGTTAGATTGTTGTGTTGGCTTTGCCTTTTTGTTTACTAATTGTTCTTTTACCAGATCTTGGACTCTACCCCTAAGGACAAATGTGAAACAAACCCATCTCTCCCCTTCTGGACATTCACTTCCCAACCTATTACCATTTGTTCCTAAGTTTTCCACAATCCAGTATTTTTTCCCCATTTTGCATACAGGTACCTAATTTGGATGGGTGTCACGATCCACTAGGACAAGCGGGGGTCGTGATGGTTCATTTTACTGATCCCAGAAGTGCAAAAGGCAAACAGCAGGGGACCATCAGTTTAATCACAACAAATGCACCTTTTATTGAGTGCCCACAGCAAATGTGATAGAAGGGATCAGAAAGAAGATAAAGGATAGAGAGAGAGAGACAGATGGGGGGAATATAGCTACCAGTGGAGAGACTAAATCCTCGCGGTCCAGCCAATATATTTGTCGTGTCCGTCGGGGAGAGTCTCGAAGTCTTGGTTCACTTAGGGGTCTTTTATAGTCCTCTGCCGAGTGGGGGGAACAGGTAATGGAGAAAATTAGTCTATTGAAACATGGGTACAGACAGTCCATGTTCCAAAGCAGGGCAAGTCAATTTCAGCAGTGAGAAAGACCCATTCTTTTCTTGGTCCAGCCAACACACCTGCAGGCACCACTTGACAAACATCCTTCTTCAGTCAGGCCAGTGCCCCTGTGTTAGGATTATAGGGGTCTCAGTCTCAGTCCTTGGGAAGGAGCTTCAATTTCCGTCTGTCGCGGTGGTCGTGAGGCAGATAAGGGATCTTCCATGGGAGATCACCAAAGTTACCCCAGAAAGTTCATTTGGCCAAGAGGTGGGAAAATTCATGGGTTTGGGTATTGTGAAGCAGGTATAAACGTATAGAGCAAGCCACTCCTTGCCAGGCCCTGCTCAAAGCAGTGCAGCGTGGCGACACAGCAAACACAACTGCAAACAATCACTTGGTGAGCATCCACCTCATCCAGGCCAGAATTCCAATCAGGGTCTTCAGGATCTTAGTCTCTGCCATTGCGACAATCGTGAGGCAAAAATGAGGGGAACTTCGGACCGTCTCTTACAATGGGTTATAACAGTGACTGTTGACATGTGTGTGTGTAATAGAAAAGGAACCTCAGGTTTTTTCCATGTAAAGCATTCGGTAGAATTTGTGACATGATTTTGCCGGTATCTTGAAAGGGAAAAGACAAAAGATGAGTGACAGAAAAAGGAATAACAGAGGTCTGGCATGGCTTATACCCCTACCTCCCATGCCTATGGGGTTGCTACCCATAGCAGGTGTATATGATCTTCTCGGTGGCGAGTACAGTGGCCAATCCAGTCTTGCCCTCTTTTTCCTTGTCACTTCCTTTTTGCTAATTTCCAGGCAAATTGTTTTTGACACTCCTTAACTGTGGTTTCCCACCGTTCCTCAGGCATCTCCCATTCAACAGGCACTAATAATTCCCATCCACAAAGCAAAGTTATTATTTCAGTTGTTCTGAGTTCTACCTGGAAAGGGAGTAGATTTGGTGTTCAACACTTCATGTAATGAGAGCATCGATTTTGTGAACTACAATACCAATTTTTTCCACAATTTAAACATTTACATTTAACCCAGCTAGTGTGTCCAGTATTGGGATGAATCAGACAGGGTATATGGCATGGTACTGATGGAAGTTGTAATTCCACCTCTTCTTTATATAAGTCACAGGCTAAGGCCAGAAAATGAGAACTCTCTGATCAAAACAGTTCTGATCCTTCTGTTTGAAGGGGAAGTATTCCTCCCTAAGGGGGGTATCAGAGGTGTCTCAGAACTTGTCCAGGCAACACTTGAAACCATTGATATAAGCTTGGCCTTGTTTCCCAATTAGGTGTGATTCTTTGTACATTCCTTGGATCATTTAGGCCTTCCCAGTTCATTACCACCCTGTCCCCGCTAAGACTCAATTTGGTATCACCCAGTTAAGATGTTATAGTCCACTCCTCAGGTTCCTTCACAGGTCCTTTGATTTCACTGGCATGGATCCACCCTCTTTCTCTGGTTTGGATTGCTGCCTCAGTCATCAGTAGCACCTGAAAAGGACCTTCCCATTGTGTAGTTAAAGATTGTTCTTTCCATGTTTTCACTGGTACCCATT
The DNA here is from genome assembly GCF_026979565.1 of Vidua chalybeata. NCBI lineage: Eukaryota > Metazoa > Chordata > Aves > Passeriformes > Viduidae > Vidua > Vidua chalybeata. The sequence continues at coordinate 1,025,910 of NW_026530339.1, forward strand.
CCCCTGGACGGATATTGTGGATTTTAAATTCTAAAGGTGTGATTTTAGGGATTATCCCTTTCAACTGCAAATTTTCAAGCATTCTTGCAATTGTGGTGACATATTTTCTAACATTCATTTCCCCTACTTCATAAGTAGCAGTTTCATGTTGGATGGTCAGAAAGGATAATCCAAACATCATCTCATAAGGTGGTGTGGAGGCCAGTGGGCCAACAGGGAAAGAGTCCACTACAATCCCCTAGAGGGAAAAGGCCTCAAGTGATAACCATCCTTGTTAGGGTGAGGAAAAAGACTGTGGTAGTGCGTGGCTACGCAGAAGGAGCAAAAAGCTTTGTGAATCTGAAATGGGGGTTTCGTTTCCGTAAATCTGTAGATAGAGTTTCGCTTCTGTATTTTTACATGTATTCACCCTTTCCCCTGAAGCTATTCCCATTGGATTTTACCTGTGATGTATTTAGACTGGACTCTGTTTCTACTGGATTTACCTTATCTCTTATATTCTCTATAAAAGCTGTAACCCAACCCCCTCCCACGGTCACTTGTAAGTACGGCGTTCGAGCAAATACAACCTACTTCAGATGACACACAAGTGTCCAATCTCTTGAGCCTCTTTATCTTGGTCTTAGTCGTGCTGGCAAAACCATTCTGTCCGTATTGGAACAACGAACAACAAGGTGGTTGTTGCTCACAAACACGGCCGCTCCCGGAAGCCGCTGGTCGGCGCCCGGGAAACAGAAGCCGTGTGGAAACAGGAACCAAAAAGAAGCAACAAGTGGCGCCCGGAACGTGGGGCTCTGATACGGCAGCTGTTTTAAAGGCGCGATAGATAGTGCTCCGGCTCTCAGCTTTTCCAGACGGCTTTTCCACCGCTGTCACCACGGGAGACACAGCTGCCGACACTGCCACCGTTGAGCCATCTGCGCCAGAGTCAGACAGGCGGGGAGAAGCTTTCGGATCGTGCTGTTCGTGTGAGGTGTTCACGCCACTCATGTCCAGCCCGGCAGCACTATTGCCGCTGAGAAACTGTTCCGGTTTCTGTCCGGTCCTGTTTTCAGCGGGGGAAGTCGCAGTTTCCTCACACCCCGGAAGACGGCTTCAAAGACCAAGGACCGCCGCTGATTTTTTGGTTCTGTTTTTTAAGAGTTGGCAGTTTGGTAAGTTCCAATTCTAGTGCAGGAAGGGCCCGGCTAGGGAAATCTTACTTGGTGGAGGCACCCCCGCTCCCGCAGAGGGAAAGAAGCACACGGCGTGCAGCGTGCGGGGTGCCGCCGTCGGTTTTTAGACATTTTGAGGTTTTTTTCTTTGTTTTTTTTTTCCGGCTGCAGGCGGGTTAGGCTTGCTGGTGGGCAGAATGGGTGGGAAATTGTCCACACAGCAGAAAGAGATTTATAACCAAGTAAAAGGAACCCTGAGAGAGTCAGGAGAAAGTTTTTCTAAGAGTTTTGTGAAAAAATTTACCTAGTGGATAGTTTTAACTTTTCCAAATGTCTCATCTCAGGATGTGAGGAAAAAGAGTTTTTGGAAGCGGGTTGGCACAGTTTTAACAGAGGGCACCAAGAAGGGGGATCCTTCAGTGAAGGAAGGCTTCATGAGGATCTTTTTGTTAGTTTATGACATTGTAAAAAAAGGCGCGTACAGTCGGGAAGCGCGCGAAACTGAAAAAAAATCCATCTGCTTCATGTCCTGTGCCTCCTTTGTCTCCTCAGTCTGAAAATGCTGATCGCTCTGTTGAAACATCCTTTTCTAACCCCTTTCCTGATCCTCCTCACGCGGCTTTCAGTTGTGGCTGTTCCCAAAAATGCTGTACCCCTTCTAACCCCTTCCCTCAACCCCCACGGGATGAACCGCCACAAGATGGCGGCAGCCGTGTGGCGGGGGTCTTTGTCCCAACTCAAGATGCCAAGAGCAGCACGGCGGGCACTCCTCCTTCCCAGAATTCCTTTGTACCCTCCCCCACGCCAGTCCCTACCACACCTTCCCCCTGTCCTGACCCCTCCTCCTCTCTTGCAGCAGACGGAACCCATCCCAGGTGCTATTGCAGGCCTCCGCCCACAGCACCGCCCATCCAGGTTGTACCTTCAGCTCCACCCTTTGAGGTTCCATCACCTGATCCCGCCCCGCTCCACACAGCATTACCAACCTCAGCCACTCCCACACAAATCTCCACCCCCGAGCCGCCGAACCATGCCCCCCCCTCCTGTTTCCCAAGCCCCGGCCTCTGGTTCCCATGGCAATGAGAAGGGCGGGGGAGCCGAGGCCGGGAAACAGAAAGCAGGCAGGGATTCAGATTCCCTGTTCCTAGCTCCGGTGTTATACAATGCAAGAGGACAGAACCCCAGATGGGAACCACTTTCATATGAGTGCATAAGGGAACTCTACAAAACAAAACGTGAATTTGGACAGAAATTGAATTTTTTAAGAGCATGTTAAAAGCAACTTTCAATTCTAACACCTTAGTTCCTGCTGATTTAAAGCGCTTGTTCAGTTGCTTGCTCCCTCCATCAGAATACAGAATGTGGGAAAGAACTTGGAAAAGGTTTGCAGAAGACCTTCTTCCAGGAGTTTTGCAGAGTGCCGATTATGCCAAAGATATAGAGGATGACGAGATCCCCCCTCGAACATCTTGCGGGTGAGGGTGATTGAAACCAAGGTCAAAAGCAAGCGGCAGGGATCCCCAAACCAGTGTTAGACCTCACCAAAGATGCAGCAGAGCGAGCATTTCTTAGTATGCCCCCAAAGGAACCTATAATACCTTATATCGCTCTCAAGCGATATAAGTTTTTAGAAAATTTTTTTAGAAAACCTTTCTCTTTCTCTCTGACTGAGCTGAGAATACCCACATTTCCTCCGTTTTGTTTACAAAAAGAAAAAAGAAAAGGTAGTGTTTGTGCCCTCCTGCAGGGCCCTTGCAGGAAAGAGAACAAACACAGCTCAAGAGCCTTATCAACACCAATCAATCAAAACCTCAATTTGGATATTGACTCAGAACAGTCAAAGAGATTCCAAACTCTTAGTATAAATTTCAAGAAATCAGTTACCAACTCTAGGATAGTAACAACTCATTGTAGGTCTGCCAAAGGACTGGCAGTCCAGCTTGTCAAAACCCATTTCCCAGTGTGAGCAGATGCCCACATGACAGAAAAGAAGGCATTAACAACATGTGCACATACCCAAATCAGCCAAATTTGGAATCTGGCAAGATAAGTAACATCTGTTTGCCACAGCTGCAATGCCTTTAGGCCTCTGGGATTTATCCCAGCCAGTAAGGTGCAGCAGGTCAAGCCTTGGTTGGCATTCATCAAATTGCTTTTGCAAGGTGTGTGCACTTGATAGAAGAATCATGCAAGGCTTTTGGCGCATGCAGTCATGTCCTCAATGAACCACTTGAGTGACATATGAAATGCCATAAAATCTCTGAAATGCCATGGCCACAGCCCTTAATTCAATCACTTGGAACCAAGCCCAAAAAACAAGCAGCAGGGATTCCAAAACCAGTGTTAGATCTCACAAAAGATGCAGCAGAACGGGCATTTCTTAGTATGCCTTCAAAAGAACCTATAATACCTTATATTGCTCTCAAGCAATCTGTTTCAGAGCCATTCATGGATTTTGTTGATCGAGTGAGAGACACGGTCGGGAAAATGTGGAAGGGCAAGAAGCACGAGATGAAATCATGTTTGAAATTGTCACCGCAAATGCAAATGATGCCTGTTGGCGAGTCATCATGGCTCTTCCAGCGTCACCTCCACCTACGCTGGATCAGCTCATCGAGGAGTGCACAAGAAAAGCCACACTGATAGCAGAGGACTTTGTGGAAAGTCCTCAGGAAAAAGTGGTTGCCCCGACATCAGCAACCCCAGAAACTCCAACATCGAGTTCTCCTCCTCCCAAACGCAGGTGTTTTTAGTGCAAGGAGGAAGGCCATTTTATCAGCCAGTGCCCCTTTCGGGGGACAGCGCCTCCTCAGGGGGGGAGGAGGGGGGGAGAATTCTCCAACCAGCAAAAAAACTAATTGGGGAGCGCGGATCCACCCCGCGTGATGATACAAATGGGGTGGGTCGGGGGGTTGTTGGAGACCCCACAGATGACGCAGTTGCGTCAAACAGGAAATGCCGCAAGGGAGGAGGAGAACCCTAATTCCTGTTTTTCCTTTATACTGGCAGAATTTTTATAGTTAGTTTACCCTGTTGTGTGGTTTCATTTTTTTTTCAGATTAGCAGGATGTCAATTCCTACATTCCTGCTCCTCATTTGGCTCCAGAAAACCAGGAGAATGAGGACTGGTTCAAGGGCATGTTTAAGGGCTGGGATCTTTCTGGGTGGGTGTTGTCCCTTCTAAAGGACATTAGTTATTTTGTAGTTGCAATCTTTTTAATTTTGCTATCATTTGGGATTCTCAAGCGAATCATTTTTAGCATTGCTTCCTCCAAGTTTGCAGCCTCTGCACCTGTTGTAGTTGCTGCTGCCACCACGGGAGAAGAATGGTGGGAAGATGGAAAACAAAACAACACTGTAGTTTGATAGCCGCAGTTCTCCTTCCCCCAAAGCTCCGTTCATTTTATTAAACAAAAAAGTGGGAGATGTTGCAGTGTGCAGCTACGCAAACGGAGCAAAAAGGCTTTGTGAATTTGAAATGGCAGTTTCTGTTTCCTAAACCTAAAGCTGGAGTTTCTGTTCTGTATTTTTACGTGTATTCATCCTTCCCCCTGGAGTTCTTCCTATTGGATTTTACCTATAATGTATTCACACTGGGCATTGTTCTATTGGTTTCACCTTATCTCTTATTTTCCCCTATAAAACCTGTGTCTGGACCCCTGATCATTGTCACTTGTATGTGCGGCGTTCGAGCAAATACAACCTACTTTGGACTGCACAACAAGTGTCCAATCTCTTGAGTCTCTTTATCCCGGTCTTGATCGCGCTCTCTAAATAGCTCTGCCTGTATCAAACAAACCCACAAAGGTGTTTGTTGCTTCTCTCCGGCTGCTCCCAGAAGCACCTGGCTAGCGCCCCGGGAAAGAGTAGCCGAGCGAAAACAAGGAAGTCGGAGAGAAAAGAACAAAGCAACACTTCTTCTCCTCACTGGCTGTTTTTCTCGTGAAAAAAAATGGCACTGCAGCCCTCAGAGACTCCTCAATCACTTCGCAGGTCCGGAATAGCCAGCCCGCATCTCACTCACACACCTTTCATCCCCCGTGTCCGCGCCCCTTGAAAAATACTTAGAATCCTCTTTCTTATCTGGGTCTTCATGCACAAGAATTGTGGGGCTAGCTACTGCAGTTTCTTAGGGAGCCTTTTCCCTTTCCTTTGTTTTATTTGTCTCTTTCTTGTCCTTGGAGTGTTGACCTGCAACTGCTGATTCCCACCAGAAGAAATGGAGCGGGCCACCGAACTCAATGAGGGGCGCCTCCTCTGCTCGCGGTGTCCCGGGGTCTCGGAGGCAAGGTGTTACATCCCAGATGAAGCTCCCAGTTGTGAAAAACGAGGTTCACTCTTCTGGTAAAATTTAAAAGTTTAATAAAGGACAATGAGAGACAAAGATAATAAAGCAAAGTTGAAACGCTGGGTGTAGGAATACAGCTAGAAAGCCAAGCTGGGAGCACTGTCCAGCTCATGACAGAAGTGGATATGTTAGCATTAGTAGGCTGCAAGCCTTGGCAGCAGAAAGCAGAACCTTGAGGAAGTAATGCAGAAGTCAGCGATGTGCTTGGTAAGCAGAACTCATATAAGATAACACATGCCTGTGCTACTCTGTACGATGCTTTGAATTAAGCAATGGTACCTAGTTATGAGTCAAGGGGTGTCATGGTTTGACCCTGGCGCAATGCCAGCGCCCCCATGAAAATACACCTCTCCCAGATGAGTGCTGTGAGATGCGATCAGGAACAGAGCAGAGCAGGCTCAAGCTTAAAAAAAAGGGAAAAAAACTTTATTAACATACTACTATAATAAAAGACACACACAGAATCCAGAATGAAAACCCTCCAAAACACTCCTCCTCCCCCCACCCAATTTCCACCAAACCACAGTGAGACAAAACCCTGGATTCCTGATCAAGTTACCACCCTTCAGATAATCAATTCTTAGTTCATCAAGGGAGAGAGGAGTCTCTCCTGTACCATAGACCCCCAGGAAACACAATTGCAACCCTTCTGTGTTTCCATGTCACACATGGTAACTGCCCAGAGAAAATCTGCCAGTGTGACACCCTCCTTTCCATGTCACAGTGCTCTCATCACCGTGCATGGACAAACTGCTCATAGGGCTCCTTTAAGGATGCTTTACCAAGGACCAAAAGAAACAACAGTTCAGTTTCTCATTTTGGGACCACAGTCCCCCCCATTTCCTTCCTCCCCTGGGGCCAAGGGTCTCGAGAACAGAGATCTTCTTCTTCCTGAAGACAGAAGGCATCACCACACCCTCCTCAGCTTTTCTCTGTTCACTCCTGCACTTGCAGTCGCTGAAGCAGGTCACTGCCACTTCCCCACTCTTTTGGCTCCAACCATTGCATGCCCCTAAAAATACCGTCTCTGTTGCAGAAGAAATTGGTTCAGTCTGTGGCTATACAAGAAAAGTCCAGCCAAGGCCACTCCATCATCTCCTCCCACCTAGGATTTCTTCTTCTAACATCTCAGGTCCCAGACTGTCTCTTTCAAATCAAGGAGGAGTAGCATTTCACAAAGCTTTCATTATCCAAGAAGGGTTAAAAGTCTCGGACTCCCCAGACGGCTGAAATCTCAGCTGCCCAGAACTCCAACTCCTACGGCTGGGCACCTTCCCCCCCCTTTCTCGTCTGCTGGCGCACTGCTGGCACAGTCTCTGTCTCTTTCCCTCTGCGGGGGGAAACAAAGGCATCTCAGTTTCTCTCCACCCTTCCGTCCGCAGGGGCCGGCCTGGTTCCACTTCCTTCACACCCTGGCCTACCTCTCCCAGGCCTCATGGCTTCCCTTCCCCCACCCAGCCCGTGGCTAGGCAGGGGAGAGTCTGCACTCTCCGACGACCAGAACCAAAGAGACAGTTCCCCTGGGAGTTCTTGCTTTTAACTCCCTGTGTTCTCAGAGGCGTGTCCATACTTTCAGTGGTCACTCCAGGTGCCAATATCCAAACCTGACCACTGATTGGTTTGACCCAACTACCTGGAAAAAAATTCACTTCCATGACAAGGGGGCAACTGGCCAATCTGAAAGAGCTTATTTTTGTAGGGCATTGAAATATAAACTTGGGAAACAATGGGGAATTCACAAGTTCTTATATATGCCCAAGGCTCCATCAGCACTTTTGGGTAGAGATTTATTAGAACAATTAGAAGCAAAAATAATATTAAAAATGGAGAGATTACTTTGGAGGTTAAGGACTAACAATATGTGGAATTGTTAAGCCTGATGCTAATAACCAATGAGGCTAAAGTTGAAAGCGAAGATGAGATTCACAGGAAAATACTGGATCAGGTATTTCCTGGGGTGTGGGCTTCTAACATCCCAGGGAGAGCAAAGAATGCACCCCCAGTGCAAATTAGGCTTAAAGAAAGAAAACAACCAGTTAGGGTCAAGCAGTACCCTTTGAGAAAGGAAGACAGAGAAGGGATTAGCCCAGTAATCAAACACTTTTTACAGATAGGGCTATTAAAAGAGTGTCAGTCTGAGTTCAATACTCCTATTTTACCTGTTAAAAAGCCTGATGGATCATACCGAATAGTACAATATTTAAGAGCTGTTAATAAGATAACTGAAGATTTATACCCAGTCGTTGCCAACCCCTACACTGTTAATTTGTTTAACATCTGAACTAACATGGTTTACCTTTTTAGATCTGAAAGATGCTTTCTTTTGCCTTCCTCTCCATGAGGCCAGCCAGAATTTTTTTGCATTTGAATGGGAAAACTCCAAAACAGGAGTCAAAACCCAGCTCACATGGTTAGTTCTGCCTCTATAACTTCCCTGCGATATTTGGAGAACAACTAGCAAAATATCTGGAATCCTGGGAAGCTCCATCAGAAGAAGAACAGCTGTTACAGTATGTGGACAACCTCCTGCTAGCTACCAAAACCCAAGAGGCATGTATGGAGTGGACGGTAAGCCTCTTAAACTTTTTGGGCCTACAGGGGTATTGAGTATCCCAGAAGAAAGCCCTAGGAAACAGAGACCTCCAATAGACGAAAGAAGCAACACGAGCCTTCGGCCAACTGAAGAAGGCCCTCATGTCAGCTCCAGCCCTGGGACTTCCAGATGTGAGTAAACCATTATTTTTGTTTTCTCACGAAAAGCAGAGAATTGCTTTGGGAATACTAGCACAAGATCTGGGCCCGTACTGCAGGGCAGTCACCTACCTCTCTAAGCAGCTGGATGCAGTGGCTAAGGGATGGCCAGGATGCCTCACAGCGGTTGCGGCAGTGGCAGTGAACATCCAGGAAGCACGCAAGTTCACCCTGGGCCAGAAGATGACTGTGCTAGTGTCCCACACAGTGTCTGCAGTGCTGGAAGTAAAGGGGGGACATTGGCTCTCCCCACAGAGATTCCTGAAATACCAAGCCATAACGGTGGAACGAGATGATGTAGAAATTGTGGTAACTAACATTGTGAACCCAGTTTCTTTCCTCAGTGGTAGTATGGGAGAAGCGGTGATCCATGACTGCCTGGAGACTATCAAAGCTACCTACTCCAGTCGCCCGGATCTGAAGGACACCCCTCTCGAGGTCACTGAGACCTGGTTTACTGATGGAAGTAGCTATGTCATCAGTGGAAAAAGGCATGCTGAATATGCAGTTACCACAAGCCAAGAGGTAATAGAGTCTGGATCATTACCAACCAACACCTTGGCACAGAAGGCTGAAATAACTGCCTTAACCCGGGCTTTAGAGATGGCAAAAAGAAAGAAAATCAATATTTACACAGACTCGAGGTATGCATTTGGGGTAGTCCATGTGCATGGGGCCATCTGGAAGGAAAGAGGACTGTTGAACTCACAAGGAAAAAGCATTAAACATGCACAAGAGATAATAAAACTGTTGGAGGCAGTCCAGCTACCTGAAAAGGTAGCCATCATGCACATCAAGGCACATCAAAAAGTGAGCTCTGAATTGGAGGAAGGAAATGACCTGGCGGACAGAAAGGCAAAAGGAGCAGCTAAAGGTGAGGTTGTTGAGACAGTTGAGGCAGCCTTAATCCCAGATGGACAAATTTCTATTGAATGTAAGCCAAGTTATAGTAAAAAAGAAAAAAGCTTATTGAGAAAGAAAATGGAAGTTATAATCAAGAGGGGTGGGCTGTTACAAATGAAGGGAAAGGAAGGCTTGTGATCCCCTCTTACATGCTATGGTCATTAGTGAAAGACAAACATGAGAAAACATTGGGGAATAGATGCCTTATATAATTACTTGAAAGACAGAATCCTAGTCAGAAACTTGCAAAGTACAGTGATTCAGGTGACTCATCAATGTACCCTTTGCCTCCAAATTAATCCCAAAAATATTCCTAAACCAAAACTTGGACAAATTGGAAAAGGATATGGACCTGGGCAGCAATGGCAAATTGATTTTTCAGAACTACCCAGGAAAGGGGGGTACCGATACCTATTGGTGTTAACAGATACCTTTTCAGGGTGGCCAGAAGCTTTCCCTGTGAGAACTGCCAAAGCGCGGGAGGTAACCAAAGCATTGTTACAAGAAATAATACCGCATTTTGGAGTCCCAGCCACAATGTCTTCAGATAGAGGGCCACATTATATTTCAAAAATTGTGCAGCAAATTAGCCACCATCCATATCATCCTCAGTCAAGCGGTCAAGTAGAGAAATGAATCACTCGATTAAGCAGCAAATAATAAGACTGGGACAAGAGGCGAAGTTACCTTGGCCTCAGGCTCTTCCATTAGCATTATTACGAATCCGGACCAAATCAAGAGTAAAGGAAAAACTAAGTCCCTTTGAAATACTGTATGGAAAGTATGGATATTCTCAGTTCAGTCAGAGAGAAAAGGAGAGAGATTCTACCAGGCAAAGCCTGGGAAAGAGTTCGAAAGGAATGTAAATAATTCTTTACCTCTCTTGTTGTTCACATTGTTTATAGATATGTTCTGCCACCATGCGTCATTCACAGCACACCAATGGTGTGAGATGTTTTTACTTTAAGACCAATGAAATTGGTCTGCACGATGTTCTCTATAAAAAGAGCAATGTATTTGAAATAAGTCAGTTCAGTTCAGTTCTCTTCTCACCTTCTGACTTGGAGTCTTCTTTATTCCCGTCCTGCCTCAATGGCGACAGGAAAGCCATATGGAATTCAAGAAGCTACAACATCCACTCTACACAGATATGTGGTGACTGTAAACAAACAACTTAGAGAAACTGGGAAACATGTGGCTGGGGCTCAAAGCAGAGAATTAGATGGACCAGTACATGATGTACAGCCTGGGGATTATGTATAGGTTAAGTCTTTTGCAGAGAAGACTCTGGAACTGCAGTGGTAAGGACCATTCCAAGTGCTCCTCACCACCTTTACTGCAATCAAGATTAAGGAACAAAGCGCCTGGATCCATCATTCCCGAGTGAAGAAGTCTCCCGAGGAACTCTGGAAAGTTATACCGAGTGACAATGAACTGAAATTAAAACTTTCTTGGGAGAATAAATAAGGTGTGGGTAAAATGATAAGCATAGTTTAAGAATAAAGGTTTGTAGTTATAATGGATAATCAAGTAGGTGTAGCCTGGAGAATTGTGACATTTGTGATTATCACTATAACCACAGCTAATGCAGTACCGCTTATATATAATGTGACTGGTATATATAAGTGCCAAGGGAAAGCTTATGACTCTGACTCCCGGAGGTGACTGGATCAGATGTTAAGAGTTACAAATGCAACTGTGTGGGAAGGGAAAGATATTCAGGGATGTGAATATGCGTTTGTCCAGGATGGGTTCCATGAATCTCATCAAAAACCCATGCAACTTATTCAAATTGGCCCTGAATGCTGTGACAAATGCTTAACCAATTGTCCAGAGTATAGACTCAAAATAGAAGGTTGTACAATCAAGGATTTTAACATTGATTATAATATAACTCAATTTTGTACTGCTCCCTAATAGATAGGGTTAAAATAACTCAACCAGTAACCACGACTACTCAAATCACTTTAGAACCCATAGTTCCCATAATTACCAAAATTGGACTGTATGCTGTTAAGAAGGCCAGAATTCAAAAATTGCTGATTAATCCAAAGTGATCATTAAAACGGGTAGAGATGGCAATGCAATTAAATGCCTCTGCCATTCAGCCTGATTGTGCTCCATTATTAAGGACCTCTTTTATGGACTGGACTACCTGGCTGCAGCAGCTTATGCCTTATATGTCTAGACAAAAGAAATACCTTACTGGATTATTGGGAACGGGACGAGGAGTTCAAAATACAATGGATTCATAAGTATTAATGAACAAATTGACAGCACTTGGTCATGATATGGTTAAATTGCAACAACCTTTACAATCTTCCTTGTTGGCATTAGGTACCAACCAGTGGAAATTGTCCAAAATATTACCATGTCCTGGTTTAGGGCAAATTTCGGAGAAAACCTACTGAAGGAGTCCCCAGAAAGCAAACCCCCATGGCCCCTCCCCCCTCCACCTGGTTCAGGAAGAATTTCCTTGGAGACAAGTGGAAAAAAACCTGTTTATTTAACAGCCAAAGCACTCCCCAGCACAAAAAAAATGAACAACACCAGATGACAAAAACTCTTTCACTGCTCTGAAGAGATGACAAATTCAGAAAGTCTCTCCTGGGAGTGGTCGCTCTGTTATCGGTCCCTCTGGTGCTGGGAATGGCTGCTGCAGGCCACAAAGTGCAAACTCTTGGTGTTTTCCCAGGTCCCAGTCCGGAGCAGGTTCGAATGGTTCCAAGAAATGAGAAAGAAAGACAGTCCAAGGAAAAATTCGGACTGCCCAACTAAGCTAACTAACAAGCAAAAAGCAAAAGCAAGCAGAAGCAGGAGCAAGAGCAAAGAGCAAGAGCAAAGGCGAAAGCAAAAGCAAAAAACAAAAGCAGAACTATGTACTGCACCGTCTGTGTCCAGCAGACCGTGGGGGAGTAAGCAGGCTGAAAACAAAACAAAACTTTGCTTTTCAGAGCCAGTCTTGAAGGCACAGAACATAATATCCAGCATAAACAGAAGAGACGACTGGGGATACAGGCATCATAACATCACCCTAGGACATTCCACCCCTTATCCCCATATTGTCAACATACTACCAAACATCATGCATTTTATTCACGTAATAACTTCCATCTGGTCTCCCCAAAAATTACAATCAATACCCATCATGCCCCTGTCATATCCCCACACCAAACCACTGAATCCAGGCCCCAGACTACAGAGCTGCAGGATTCCCCACTTTCATTTTCCTCACTCAAAACTCCATCTTTCACTTGCTCAGACCTTCAACACTTGCACATTTCCTTCTATCTCATGTCTGTGTGGTTTAATGCACAGACAATGGCAGTAACATCCATCAATCAGTGATATTTGCATATCATTCTTACCCCGCAATCAGATCTCCTGAGGTACACATCGTGTTGTTCCATCTCTCTGCATTATCCACCATGTGCAACCTGGTCCCTGAACAAAGACAACCCCACAAATGGGTTTGTCTGTACTCGAGGCAGAAGTGATCCACACTGTCTTCCTTAACAAACCTCTGACATGTACCACTGGGACTTTATCTCCATCTATTATATTCAGGGACTCAGACTGGGCAGGACCTGCTCAGTTGGTAGAAACTCAGGTGTTAACTAACCAGGTGGCCTTTGCTAAATGCTGCTCCCAATTTTTGAAAGATCCCCCACCCAAGGCTTTCAATTGGGTTTTTAGTAGTCCATTGTACCTCTCCACTTTGCCTGCAGCTGGTGCATGGTAGGGGATATGGTACACCCGCTCAATGCCATGTTCCCTAGCCCAGGTGTTGATAAGGCTGTTCTTGAAATGAGTCACATTGTCTGACTCAATCCTCTCAGGGGTACCATGCCTCCAAAGGACCTGCTTTTCAAGGCCCAGAATGGTGTTACGGGCTGTAGCATGAGACAAAGAGTAGGTTTCCAACCATCCTGTGGTGGCTTCCACCATTGTGAGCACGTAGCACTTGCCTTGGCGTGTTTGGGGCAGTGTGATGTAATCAATCTGCCAGGCCTCCCCATACCTGTACTTGGACCATCGCCCACCATACCATAGAGGCTTCACTCGCTTGGCCTGTTTGATGGCAGCACACGTCTCACAGTCATGAATAACCTGAGAAATACTGTGCATGGTTAAATCCACCCCTCGGTCTCGTGCCCACTTATAGGTGGCATCTCTACCTTGGTGGCCTGAGGCATCATGGGCCCATTGAGTGAGGAATAACTCTCCATTGTGTTCCCAATCCAAGTCTATCTTTGACACCCCTATCTTTGCAGCCTGGTCTACCTGCTTATTGTTTTGGTGCTCCTCATTAGCTCTACCCTTGGCGAACTTTCACAAGTAGCCTCCCTACCTGGGTAGCAATGTCTTTCCACTCTTCAGCAGTCCAAATTGGTTTTCCTCTACACTGCCAGTTAGCCTCTTTCCATCTCTCCAGCCATCCCCACAGAGCATTGCCTACCATCCATGAATCAGTGTAGAGGTAGAGCTTTGGCCAGTTCTCTCTTTCTGCAATGTCCAGGGCTAGTTGAACGGCTTTGAGCTCCGCAAGTTTGCTTGATCCATCTTCTCCTTCAGTGGCTTCTGCGACCTGTCATGTGGGGCTCCATACAGCTGCTTTCCACTTCCGATTCATTCCTATGATGCAACAGGAACCGTCAGTGAAAAGAGAATAGCCTGTTTCCTCTGGTGGCAGTTGTTTATATGGTGGAGCTTCTTAAGCCCGTGTAACTGGTTCTTGTTCTTCATCTGTGACACCAAAATTTTCACCTTCGGGCCAATTTGTGATTACCTCCAAAATCCCAGGGCAATTCAGTTTACCAATATGGGCGCGCTGTGTGATAAGAGCAATCCACTTGCTCCATGTAGCACTGGTGGCATGGCGGGTGGAAGGAACCTTGCCTTTGAACATCCACCCCAGCACTGGTAGTTGGGGTGCCAGGAGTTGTGCCTCTGTACCAATCACCTCCGAGGCAGCTTGGACTCCTTCATAGGCAGCCAAGATTTCTTTCTCTGTTGGGGTGTAGTTAGCTTCAGACCCTCTGTAGCTTCGACTCCAAAATCCTAATGGTCGACCCCAAGTCTCCCCAGGCACCTTCTGCCAAAGGCTCCAGGACAAACCATGGCTCCCGGCTGCAGAGTAGAGCACATTCTTCACATCTGGCCCTGTCCTGACTGGGCCAAGGGCTACCGCATGAGCGATTTCCTGCTTAATCTGGGCAAAAGCTTGTTACTGCTCAGGGCCCGAGTGGAAATCGTTCTTCTTGTGGGTGACCAGGTAAACAGGGCTCACAATCTGGCTATACTCAGGAATATGCATTCTCCAAAAACCTATGGCGCCTAAGAAAGCTTGTGTTTCCTTCTTATTGGTTGGTGGAGACATAGCTATGATCTTGTTGATGACATCTGTAGGAATCTGACGCCGTTCATCTTGCCACTTGACTTCCAGGAACTGGATCTCATGAGCTGGTCCCTTAACTTTAATCTTCTTGATGGCGAAACCAGCTTCCAGCAGGATTCGTATGATTTTCTCTCCTTTCTCAAACACTTCTGCTGCTGTGTTCCCCCCCCACAACGATGTCATCAATATACTGTAGATGTTCCGGAGCCTCACCCTTTTCTAGTGCAGTCTGGATCAGTCCATGGCAGATGGTAGGACTGTGCTTCCACCCCTGGGGCAGTCGGTTCCAGGTATACTGCACTCCCCTCTATGTGAAGGCAAACTGAGGCCTGCATTCTGCTGCCACCAGAGGAATGGAGAAAAATGCATTGGCAATATCGATAGTGGCATACTGTGGGAATCCAGGGCATCCCACTCTGGCTGCCCTGGAAGGTCTGGGACCCTGACAAGGGGTCAGGAGCCCCCCCATACAGAGCCCTGAGAGACACTGTCTCTGATCTCTATCCATGGAAAAGAGTTTTCAATCTTACAGGATTAATTACAAGCTCTGAGTGTTTGATATAAGTAGTAATTAGTGTGGCACAGGTGCAAAAGAAGAATTTTAGGATTATAGATAAGGGGTTCAAAGGAGGCAAGATGGAGGAAATTGGGCGTGCCTTGTCCTTTTCCTTCTTCATGCCCTCCATGTTTCACTGTGGCGTTGGCATTTTTCTATTGGTTTAGGCTGGGGACACACTGTTCAACATGGGTGATAGATATTGGCACGTTATTGTAAATATAGCTGTCGTGGTTTGACATGGAAGTGAATTTTTTTTTTTCCCAGGAAGTTGGGTCAAACCAATCAGTGGTCAGGTTTGGATATTGGCACCTGGAGTGACCACTGAAAGTATGGACACGCCTCTGAGAACACGGGGGGTTAAAAGCAAGAACTCCCAGGGGAACTGTCTCTTTGGTTCTGGTCGTCGGAGAGTGCAGACTCTCCCCTGCCCAGCCACAGGCTGGGTGGGGGAAGGGAAGCCACGCGGCCTTGTCCAGGTAGGCCGAGGGGGCTGAAGGTCTGGAACCCAGCCAGCTCCTGGACGGAAGGGTGGAGAGAAGCGGAGATGCCTTTGTCCCCCCACCCACAGACGGAAAGTGACAGAGAGCCTGATGGCACCTGGAATTTGCCGGCAGACGAGATGCAGAAAGGGGGGGGATGATGCCCAGCGTGGGAGACGGGATGCTGGACAGAGATTTCAGCTGTCCAGGGAGTCTGAACTTTTAACCCTTTCCGGGAAATGAGGGCTTTGTAAAATATTACTCCTCCTTGATTTGTAGTGGAAGAGAGACAGTCCGGTGTCGGAACTCAAGGTGTCCCTCAGACACTCTTGGATGTTCCGGGTCCAGGGCAGAAGCCTCTGAGACCCTGGCAGGCAGCCAGAAACCCCTGTGGTATTGAGTTTGACCCATGGAACAATTTACCAACCTTGCAGGAAGAACAAGAAATCACAAAAGTTTAGATATTATAATAGAAGTAATCACAAAGTAAAAGGTAGGATTTTTGAGTGCTGTACAGGGGGGTTTTAGGCCTTGTACAGAGGGGTCTGAGTTTTGTACATGGGGGTCAGAGGTTCTAAGATGGAGGGATTTGGGCGTGCCCTGTCCTCCTTCTTTCTTCTTCTTATTCCCCATGTTCTTGGTGGTGTTGGCACTCACAGATTGGTTTAGAGTAGAAAGTCACTGTTTAACATAGGTAATAGGCATTGGGGAAAAACTATAAACATCTAATACATAATGTGTGATATAAAAGATGGCACCAGCCCCTCGAGAGACAGAGACTGAGACGAAGGAAGATGAGACGAAGACGGAGAGAGACGCAGAGGGAGAAGGAATCAGGGACAATGTCAGGGAGTCTGTGTGCCTTGAGATAACATGCAATAAACTGCCTTGAGACCAGACGACTGAAGACTACTGAGTCTTTCTTTGAAGGCACGGGTTGGAGGAGAGACTTTACCACCACCCGGAGTCACCCCAATCTGGGGGAAGGCTCCGGCAGTCCGGGACCTGAGATGTTAGAAGAAGAAATTTTTAGGTGGGAGGAGATGATGAAGTAGCTTTTGGCTGGACTTTTCTTGTTAGCCATAGACTGAACCAAAATCTCCCCAACACAGAGACTGCATTTTAGGGGGATGCAGTGGTGACCCAAGGAGACCTGCTTCAGCAACCACCAGCAAAGGAACGGCAAGAACAGAGGAAAGCTGAGGAGGGAATGGTGATGCCCTCTGTCTTCAGGAAGAAGATGATCTCTGTTCTTGGACCCTTCGGCCCCAGGGGAAAATGGGGGGGACTCTAGTCCCAGGATGAGAAGCTGAACTGTTGTCTCTTTTGGTCCGTGGCAAAGCATCCTTAAAGGAGCCCTATGAGCAGTCTGTCCATGCACGGTGGTGAGAGCACTGTGACATGAAAAGGAGAGTGTCACACTGGCAGATTTTCTCCGGGCGGTTGCCATGTGTGGCAGGGAAACACAGGAGGTGGCAACTGTGTTTCCTGGGGGGTCTGTGGTGCAAGAGAGACTTCTCTCTCCCTTGATAGTTTGAGTATTGATTATCTGAAGGGTGGTAATTTGATCAGGAATCCCGCGTGATGTTTCATGGTGGGTGTTTTGGAAACTGGGAGGAGGAGGGGTGTGTTTTAGAAGGTCTTCATCCTGGATTTAGTCTGTGTGTCTTTTAGTAGTTGTAGTAGTTTAATAAAGTTTTTTTTCCCTTTGTTATTAAGCTTGGGCCTGCTCTGCTCTGTTCCTGATAACATCTCACAGCATTTATTTGGGAAGGTGTATTTTCATGGGGACGTTGGCATTGCGCCAGTGTCAAACCATGACAATAGCACACGTAGTTTCTAGTATATAATGTTTGTAACATCCCACTGAGGGCAGAGCCCCGCACGCTGTCCTGCAAGACAGACCTGCAGCAGGTCAGAGAGAAAATATTTTAGATAAGAAGAAATAAACAACCTTGAAAACCAGCACAGATGAATTACAACTCATTCTTTGGCAGCAGGGCTGAAAGACAGAGACTTTCTACAATCTTGGGAGCATTTAAATATCACAGATCCCGACAGCATACCACTTTGCTGCCTTCGACTCAAGCTCATAGTGGAGTTCTAACATGTCCGGCACAACAGTGCTCAGTGGTGGAGTCACTTCATTTAATGCACGGTAGTCCACTGTCAATCTCCATTCGCCTTCAGATTTACGCACAGGCCAAATGGGGCTGTTGAAGGTTGAGTGGGTTTTGCTGACCACCCCATGGCTCTCCGGGTCTCGGATCATCTTATGGATGGGAACCACAGCATCTCAAGTTGTCCTATACTGTCAGCAAGGCACTGTTGAAGTGGCAATTGGTACCTGTTGCCCTTCTCCCTTCAGAAGTCCTACTGTAGTTGGATTCTTGGACAGTCCAAGCAGCGTGTTCAATTGTTGGATGCCCTCTGTCACTGCAGCTGCTATCCCAAATGCCCACCTGAGTCCTTTTGGGTATTTGAAATACCCACTTCGGAGGTAATCTATGCCCAAAATGCATGGGGCCTCTGGGCCAGTCACAATAGGGTGTTTCTTCCACTCATTTCCAGGCAGACTTACATCAGTTTCCACTAAGGTAAAGTCCTGTGATCCCCCTGTCACACCAGCGATAGAGACAGATTCTTCCCCCACATGTCTTGATGGGATTAATGTGCATTGCGCACCAGTATAGACGAAAGCTTTATATTCCTGTGGTTCAGATGTGCCAGGCCAACGAAATCACACAGTCCAGAAAACACGGTTTTCCCTGGCCTCTCCCTGGCTAGAGGCAGGGCCCCTCTAAGCCTGGTTATCCTTCTTTCCTTGGGCATATGTCTTGGAGGTTCCTTCAAGGGGATCGGACATATCATCATCATCATACCTGGCATTTCGGCTACGGGCAACTGGAGCTGCTTTCCTTTTGGTGGAACTTCCTCTCTGAGCCCTGTCTTCCTTCAATTCATGCACCCCTTGTGCCAGAGCAGCAGTAGATTTTCCATCCCATCTCCTCATGTTTTCTCCACAATTGTGCAGGAAGGACCACAGCTCCCCTCGAGGGGTGTACCTTGTCTCCCCATCTGGGGAACGTCTGCGTTAGATACCGGAACTTCTGATCTGTACTGCCGAGATTTGCAGAAGGTCTTCTTTAATCTCCTCCCTGAGTTTCTTATGATTCTCCTCTCTCTTGTCTTCTAATTTCTGCAGACATGTTTCCATCGCTGGGATTCTGGCATGTGTTGGGCCATGTACAGCATCTGCATATGCTCGGAGCTTCTTTGCCATATCGAACACGGTCTCATCCCTCTCATCCCACTTCATTATTGCTAAAGCAGAAGCGTATTCATGTGGCCCAAGCCATACAAATTTTCGCCACATCACAGATGTACATGGTACCAAGTCTGGATTCCTAGTTGTTATCTCATCTGAGAAGATAATGTCTGCCACTGCCATTTCTCTCATGCGGTGGATTCATTGTTCTATAGTCTTCAACTGGGTTTACTGCATATAGAGATCGTCTGCACACAGGTATCTTTGTGCTACACTGTCCAGGACCCGTCCCCAGAGGCTGTGAGGATTAGCCCCCCTCATCATTCCTTGGTCAATGACAGGATCATGTGACAGGGATCCCAAATGCCTCGCTTCAGTGCAGTCCAGAATTGTAGCCTCACCTGCAGCATCCCAAAGACGGACTAACCTGTGGTAGTCTGTTATTTTACAGTTTGTTCTTCTGTAGTATGTTTTAATATTCCTTGTTATAAGTTTGTAATGGTTCATTCTATGTACCCCATGTGGCTTCCCTAATGGTTCAGTCCTGAGTTGTTTACCACAGTTTTCCCCACCAAAATGTATGTCAATCCATTTGTCAGTCTCCTTGTATACCTCCCTTGTTCCCTTGTCTTACCCCTGTCTGTCAAAGATAGCACACTCCTTTGGTTCTGGAGTGTTCCCTGTCTTTCATCCCTTCCTCGAAGCAGAATTGGATTGTAAGGTTTGCTCCCTCCCCGTGTTGGCTTCTATTGGGGAGCCCTTACCCTGCACCCCTCCCCTAATGCCTTCCTATTGGTCAAAGGTTGTGTCCTCTCCATTTTCCCTCTACCCTTTAAAAGTAGTGCTTTCATGTTCAGATTTGTCACTTGCTCTGCCCTCTTTCGGGAATTAAATCCTTGGAGCGTCAGACAAGTGTCCTTCCCTTATTCCTCTGCCTCGGTTTCCTCATGCTCTGTGCCTCTGCTGTGCTACCCATGCCGCAGCAATCACCGCCATCCGTAACAGTCTCGGCAGAGACTCGAGGGCGGCCACTCATGTGTTTGCCCTCCGGCCACAAGCGGGACAGCTAGTCAGCGAACCTCCATCCCGTGGCCTCTGCGAGCCAGACTCACTAACCAACTGATTATAGATTCATCAGATCGCCGAGTGTAATCCTTCCTTAGGCCACGAAGGTCCTTCAGGGAAAAGGATTCAATATTAGCTTTTGATCTTGTGCCTGTTGCTTTGACTTCTGATTTTATGTCAGGATGCGTTGAGGGTCCTTCTCCTGGGTCATCATCATCATCCACTGGTCGATCAGTCTTGTCTGTGCACTTTCCACTTCGTGTGCTAGTAGCAACAGTGTTATGGTTGGACACTGGCGTAATGCCAACGTCCTCATGAAAATGCACTTTCTCTAAATAAATGCTGTGAGATATTATCAGGAACAGAGCAGAGCAGGACCAAGCTTAATAACAAAGGAAAAAACTTTATTAAACTACTACTAATACAGAAAACACATAAACTAAATCTAGGATGAAGACCCTTTAAAACACCCCTCCTCTTCTCAATTTCTAAAAACACCTAGCATGAAACATCACCCGGGATTTTTGATCAAATTACCACCCTTTAGATAATCAATATTTAAAGTATCAAGAGAGAGAGAAGTCTCTCTTGTACCACAGACCCCCCAGGAAACACAGCTGCCACCCTGTGTTTCCCTGTCACACATGGCAACCGCCCGGAGAAAATCTGCCAGTGTGACACTCTCCTTTCCATGTCACAGTGCTCTCACCGCTCATAGGGCTCCTTTAAGGATGCTTTGCCACAGACCCAAAGATACAACAGTTCAGTTTCTCATCCTGGGACTACAGTCCCCCCCATTTTCCCCTGGGGCCGAGGGGTCCAAACAGGACTCATCTTCTTCCCGAAGACAGAGGGTATCACCATTCCCTCTTCAGCTCTCTTCGTTTCTCGCCATTCTTGTGCTGTTCAAAGCTGAAACAGGTCTCCCTGGGTCACCACTGCATCCCCCTAAAATGCAGTCTCCATTGCAGGAGATTTTGGTTCAGTCCATGGCTAACAAGAAAAGTCCAGCCAAAAGCTACTTCATCATCTCTTCCCACCTAAATATTTCTTCTTCTAACATCTCAGGTCCCGGACTATCTCTCTTCCACTACAAATCAAGGAGAAGTAATACTTTTAAAAAGCCCTCATTTCCTGGAAAATGTTAAACGTTCAAACTCCTTGGACGGCTGATATCTCAGTCCGATGTTCCGCCTCCCACGCTAGGCACCATCCCCCCCCCCTTCTCCTTCTCCTCTGCCGGCAAATTTCCAGGTGCCGCCAGGCTCTCTGTCTCTTTCCCTCTTGGGGAGGGGGGGCAAAGGCATCTCTGCTTCTCTCCACCCTTCCGTCCACAGGAGCTGGCTCGGTTCCAGACCCTCAGCCCCTCGGCCTACCTGGACAAGGTCGCGTGGCTTCCCCTCCCCCACCCAGCCCATGGCTGGGCAGGGGAGGTCTGCACTCTCTGACGACCGGAACCAAAAGAGAGAGTTCTCCTGGGAGTTCTTGCTTTTAACCCCCTGTGTTCTCAGAGGCGTGTCCATACTTTCAGTAGTCACTCCAGGTGCCAATATCCAAACCTGACCACTGATTAGTTTGATCCAACTTCCTGGAAAAAAATCACTTCCATGTCAAACCACGACAAACAGCCATTGGTTGAGGCTTACTGTCTGGTTTAGCTGCTGGCCTCGAGCCTGGGGTGTTGGCTGCAGCCTGAGTGACTGGGATAGCTGCTGATTTATCTCCCTGCCCCCCTTCCTCTGTCTGCTGCCCTACAGTATCTAGCAGTGTGCGATAAGCATAGGCCAGGGCCCAGCTCACTGCAATGATCTTTTTCTCTTTAGGGTCATCATGGCACTTTTCTTTCAGGTATTTCCCCATCTCAGCTGGGTTCTGGATTTGTTCACGTGGAAAGTCCCAGACTATAGGGTCAGAAAATTCCTTCAGGATTTGGCCCATATCCTCCCATTTCCCACACCACTCAGGATTTTCCACACCTGGGTCTACTCCTGGGTCAGGGGTCTCATCAGCCCCTCTAGAAATCTCAGCCCTCATTCTAGAGATGCTGCAGAGTGTATAGAGGAAGTTTACCAGATTTAATACCAGAAAGATGGTCTCTTTAACATTCAGGGGAAACTGAACATTCTCCAATAGGGTTGTAAAAGATTCAGAGGAGAAGAAGGAAAGCAAAGGCTGAAAAGCCTCATCCCCTGCTTCTCCTCAAACAAACTGGGTGCATAATCATACCTATGAACCATACATTCCTGGAATAGACTCCAGTACCTTCATAAACTTCCTACAAGCCATTACAACCAAGCCCAGCCCGATAGCTATTCTGGTCAGTGCCCCTCTGCTGCAAAAATACATATTAGGGACAATACCGGAGGTCTGCCGTCCTCAGGGACTGGTCGACGCAAGAAGGGGAAAAAGAAAGGCAAGCAGGCACAGGGGACGAAAGTAAGGAAAGGGCCAGACTCTAATTTCTTGTGCTCCAGGTGTGGGAAGCCAGGTCATTTTGCAAACAAATGCAAGTTTACTTACCATGGCAATGGTAATCATTTGACAGGCTCGGGAAATGGGGGAAAGAGCACACAGGGGAACTGCACACCAACACAAGTGGTCCCCCAGGGCACAGCACCAGCACAGGGTGTCTCAGCCAACTCAGTGCCAGCACCTGCAGCTCTGCCAGGGTGGATGTACACACCGCAGCAGCAGTCATCTTAAATTCTAGTAAGGTGCATAAGGTTCCTCTGAATGCATTCAGGCCTTTAGGCCATGGATTGAGTGCATTGTTGGTAGGACGATCTAGTGCTACCCTTTTGGGAATCTTTGTGCACCTGGGTGTCATTGATTCTGATTTTACGGGCCAAATTTGTGCCATGGTTTCCATGCCCTCCCCCCCTGTCATTATTTTGGCAGGGACCCGCATTGCTCAAGTTGTGCCTTTCCAGTCATGTGTTCCCAGGGCAGATCAACGGATGCGCGGGGATGGTGGTTTTGGATCCACTGGACCACTGCAGATCTTCTGGTCTGCGGTCATTTCTGCCGACCATCCGCAAATGACGTGCTCCATGATTCTACCAGGTGCCAGTCCACCTCGGATTCAGCTGCAAGGTTTGATCGACACCGGAGCCGACGTGACAGTTTTCTCTTCTTCTGCGTGGCCTCCTAAGTGGTCTTTGGACTCTGTGGGAGCAGCCATTGAAGGGTTGGGGGTGCGGCGCAGACATTTCTGAGTCGGCAGGCCGTGTTGATCAAAAATCCAGAAGGGCAGACCACTAAGGTTCGGCCCTATGTTACTGCAGCTCCAATCACTCTTTGGGGGCGGGATGTGCTGGCGGCCTGTGGGGTACGGATCGGAACGGGTTTTTGCTAGGGGCCACTGCGCAGAAGGGCGCAGAATATCCTATGCTGCCTTTACAGTGGCTGGTGACCAGACCTGTCTGGGAGAACCAGTGGCCCCTACCAAGTGAGAAGTTAGTCGCCCTTCGTGATTTAGTTCAGGACCAGCTTCGGCAGGGACACATTGAACCTTCTACCAGTCCCTGGAACACTCCCATTTTTGTGATCAAGAAAAAATCGGGGAAGTGGAGGCTGTTACAGGACCTCCGGAAAGTTAATGCAATCATGGAGAGTATGGGGGCATTGCAGCCTGGTACGGCCTCACCTACCATGCTCCCCACAGGATGGAAAATCTTAATCGTTGATCTGAAGGATTGTTTCTTTACCATCCCGTTGCATCCTGATGACAGGCCAAAGTTTGCCTTTACTGTGCCTGCCATCAACAATGCAGAGTCTGTACGAAGATATCAGTGGAAAGTTTTGCCACAGGGCTGCAAGAACAGTCCGACTATTTGTCAATGGTATGTGGCTCAGGCCTTGTCCGGAGTCCACGAGCAGTTCTCTGATGTGTATTGTTATCATTATATGGATGACATCCTGGTGGCGGCGCCCACTCAGGAGGAACTGCTGAGGGTACAGCCTCAGTTGTTCGCCGCCTTGCATTCTTATGGACTGCAAGTGGCTCCGGAAAAGGTTCAAAGCCATCCTCCTTGGAAGTACCTAGGAGTCAAAATTCTTGAACGAACTATTCAGCATCAAGAGGTGCAATTCCCAAAGTCTATCGCAACCCTGAATGATGCTCAAAAATTGCTTGGGGTCATCAATTGGTTCCGTCCCTATTTGGGACTGACCACAGAGCGGATGTCCCCTATGTTCAACCTTTTAAAGGGGGACCCAGATCTGAATTCACCTTGGAAATTGACTCCTGAAGCGCAACAAGCGTTGGAGGAGGTCCAACAGGCTTTGTCTGCTCGTCAAGTTTATAGAGTAGACCCTTCCATTGATATCACTGTTTTCATTACCTGTCCAGACATTCATCCCACAGGTGTCATTGTCCAGTGGAATGACAAATGGCCTGATCCTTTGCACATCTTGGAATGGGTCTTTTTACCCCATCAATTGAAAAAGACAGCGTCTTTGCTGCTTGATTTATTTGCCCAATTGATAATCAAATGTCGTTATCGGTGTTTACAACTGATGGCAGCTGATACCGCGAGGATCGTTCTTCCAGTGGAGCGGAACACTTTTGAATGGTGTTTCATTAACAGCGCTCCCTTGCAAAGTGCGCTGCAAAATTTTCCAGGGCAAATTGTTTACCATCTGCCCAGTCATAAATTACTGCAACTGGCAAAAACTACCAGTCTGTCCTTAAGACCAAAAAACAGTCGAGTGCCAGTGTGGGGACCCACCGTCTTTACTGACGGTTCGGGGAAAACGGGAAATGCCATTGTGACCTGGAAGGATGAGTCCGGATGGCAAGTGTTGGAAGGCCCTGTGTCCGGTTCAGCTAAATTGGTTGAACTGAAAGCTGTTGCAATGGCGTTTCAGAGATTTTCTCAGATGCCTTTGAATTTGGTCACTGACTCTGCTTATGTTGCAGACATAACCCAGCGGTTGGACTGCTCACTGCTGAAAGAGGTCAACAATGCAGTTTTGTTTCAATTGTTGAGAGCCTTGTGGTGCGCAATTCAGGCCCGGGTTCATCCGTACTACATCCTCCACATTCGGAGTCACACCACTTTACCAGGTTTTATCACAGAAGGTAACGCCAGGGCTGACAGGTTGGCCAACCCGGCATGGGTGGCGCCTCAGCTTGACAGAACTGTGCAAGCCAAGGCATCACATGATTTCTTTCATCAAAGTGCACATACTTTGCAGAAGCAATTCGATCTGACGTCAACTGAAGCTTGTGACATTGTCAGTTCTTGTGCTGACTGTCATGGGTTTGCTGCGCCTTTACCGGCGGGGGTGAACCCCAGAGGCCTAAAGTCCTTGCAGCTTTGGCAAACGGATGTCACTCACATTGCCGAGTTTGGTCAACTCAAGTATGTGCACGTGTCTATTGACACCTTCTCCTCTGCCATGTGGGCATCTGCTCACACAGGGGAGAAGGGTCGCGACGTGATTGCCCATCGGAGGATGGCTTTTGCAGTTTTGGGAATACCTTTGTGTGTGAAAACTGACAATGGCCCTGCCTATGTCTCACAGAAGACGTGTCAGTTTTTACACTTGTGGGGAATCTCTCACAAATTTGGCATTCCACATTCGCCAACTGGTCAAGCCATTGTTGAATGCGCTCATGGTACTCTAAAGTGCGTTCTGGAAAAACAAAAAGGGGGAATGCCAGGGGAGGCCCCACACAGTAGGTTGGAGAAAGCTTTATATACAATCAACCATTTGACAGTGCCGAAAAATTCAGAGATTCCTGTTATCCTGAATCATTTTCTTTCATTGCATCCAGCAGGTGAGGCGCACTTGCCCCGAGCAAAGGTCTGGGTGCGGGACCTTGCCGCAAACAAGTGGGAAGGCCTGTGCGACCTCATCACTTGGGGCCGCGGGTATGCATGTGTCTCCACAGGTACCGGGGTACGATGGATACCTGCGAAGTGTGTGTGCCCTGACCTGCGAAAGCAGAAACAGAAGGTGGTCGGCAGATGGCCTTCAGACAGTGACCATGGTGCTGACCACCCATCACGGTCTTCAGACAAGGACCAAGACACCGACCATCAGCCAGCTGGTCCCTCCACAAGTGGAGAGTGAACATTTGTTTAGTTTCCGGAAACAGACTGTTGACGAGTTAGGCTGCCTGTGTAACACGCAGACTAACAATGTTTTGGAGTTGGTGATGAGTTTCTTGAAATTAGTAGTTAAGTTGATAGCAAGTTATAATGTAGGAATAAGTGGAAATCTCTTTGACTGAACTGAGCTAATGTCCGATGGGGGTTTCGATTATCAACTGATAAAACTCGGAGTTGTGTTTGTCCTCTTTCCTGCAAGGGGCCCCGCAGGAAGATGATGGGCACCGCCTCCTTCTTTAAACAAAAAGGGGGAAATGTGAATATTCTCAGCTCAGTCAGAGAGAAAGAGAAAGGTTTTACAACCAGGCAAGAGCCTGGGAAACAGTTGGGAAAGAATGTAAATAATTCTCTAATCTATCTTGTTATTCACATTGTTTATAGATATGCTCTGCCACTGTGCATCATTCACTGCACACCAATGGTGTGACATGTTTTCACTCTAAGACCAATGAAATTAGTCTTCTCAATGTTCTCTATATATAGAGCGGTATATTTGAAATAAATCAGAGCTCATTTTCTTTGCCTTCTGATCTGGAGTTCTCTGTTCCCGTCCTGCTCAACAGCGACTTGTCTCATCCCCTGTTTTATAAGGCTCATACACTCAGTAGTACAGGGGATGCAGATGGCAGCATTACCCACAGATCCAGAATCCGCTCTAGGAAAAACAAACCAGGTATCAAAACTGATGACACTAGAAGAGGAGACACCACATAGCAGGGCAACTGAAACCCTAGTCAGATTCGAAAAACAAATAAAGGGAAGAGAACAGACACACAAATGCTACCACGAAATTCCAGGAGAGGACTTGAACATGGGGAAGTAAGGAAAGAATATATATATCAAACGCGTTGTAGGCTCTGTGACTGTAAGATAAAATAAAAACTATAGAAACTAGTAGAAATAATAAGTAGGGCGCGAATTAATGGGTTAATATAAAAGGTGGGGGATTGTTATATGTAACAGGCATAATTCGCGCCATTTTTTTGCATGATATATATAATATTAAATAGTTGTTAGAATGTACCCTTTTGCATTAGAAGCCCCCTCTTCTCAGGCAAAACCAGGTGTGTGTTGAAACCCGATTCACAAGCAATAGGATGTGGCTCGCCAGGAGATGGGCCTTATCTGAGGCGATATGGAGACACCCAGGTGCTGATCATCGCGTGAACAACCTGAGATGGACATCAGGAACATCCCCCCCTGGCCGAGACGTGAATACTGTGTTCCTGTAAATTTCATCAAGAGTTTCAACGACACCGGACTTCAAATTGTTCTGCCTTGTCACCGAGAAGGAAATCTCATCAACTTATGGGACTTTGAATGAAACAAAGGACTGAATGCCGAAATCCTGGCTTCAGGCAAAATTTTCCCTATAAAAATCGCTTGTACCAGGATGGTGGGGTGGGAGCATAGAGGGAAACCTCTGCTGAGGCTGATCTCTGTGTCTTGCACCCAGCGCCGATCCCGGGCTCGGCACTGTCCTTTTCCTTGTGGCTGGGTAAATTAGATCCCTATTGCTAAAATAAATTATTTTTATTTTTTTTTAATTTGGCTGGATCATTTTTCATTTATAACATAAACTATAAAAAGCCCCTCTTTTTCCTTATAACACATAAAACTATAAGGAGATGAAAGTGTTCAAATTAATATCAAGCAAAAGCCTCCATACTAAGATAAAAAAATGTTAAAATAACTGTAATCCCATAAGAAATTTAAACAGAAGAAGAGAGAAGTGTAGTCCTATACTTCAAAAAAAAAAAGTAAAATATCTCTGTTCCCAGGGGTGAAGATGATTTTAAAAATAGGTAATGAAAACTTTTACCTTTAAACAGCTCATCTTTAAAACAATACCCCATAAGTCAACATAACCCATCAACAAGCTGTAAGAAAGCTTGTAAAAATAAGAAAAATTTCATGATAACAAAGTTCCCCGGGCAGCTGTTATTCGTAACAAAATTAAAAACCACAAAAAACTTTTTTTTTCCCCTTATAAAACGTCGCCATAACCTTAACAAAAAAAAATTCTTTCCCTCAATAAACTAAAAAAAGCCTATTTTAAAAGTAGTAAACTAACTAAAAATCTTTAGTTTCTTTAAATTATCAATAAAAAAAAAGTTGTAGTAGGAGGAAAAGTATTCTAAAGAGTTTATTTTAATTCTTACTCCTTTTTTTTTCCTTTTAGTTACTTTTAATAAAATTTTCTTTATACCCTTTTAAAATTTTAAACCTACTTTACCTTTCTCCTAATGCTATCCCACAACAAAAAATAAGTATATTAGTAATTAACCAACACCAAACTCCCCACATTCTTTGTTGCGTTAGCCGAAAAAATCTCAAAATTAAAAAAGTCTTAAATTAACAAACCAAAACCACTACACAAAATTAGTATTTTTACCCAGTTTCAAACTAAAACCACCTCACCATGGAAGGTATGAAAGAAATTAGTAACTTCAGGAAAATATCTAGTGAATGAAAGTATAAAAATATTTTATAGGGCATGCGTATATATTTTTCTGTTAGGAAAATTAATATTTTGAATGCTGACAGGTTATTTTTATTTACAGATCTATCTAGAAGGCAACTGTCTTTAAAATTGGAAATATATTTTTACCTCCTTTGGCTTGGATGGCTTGTGGATAGTCTCTGTCAGAAAACAGTATATGATGGCATCAGATATTTTGATGAAATCTGTTTATAAAGACTGCATATATTCTCTTCCTCTGAAACTATGGAAAAATTTAACTCGAAGTCTCAAGTTCTTTGTGCTTGAGACTAATCTTGAATTTCTCTTGCACCCTTTTCCTTAGAACTATATTCCCACTGATTGCTCAGGCTTGTGCATGGCTTTCTGTATCTGTCTTGGGGATGGTTTATATCCCATATCCATTTTTGGTTTTGTTTTGTGTCCGGAATGGTCACTGCTTCCCCCGGCTCCGGGAGTATCATGATGAGTGAGGGGCAGCCCGGGATCCTGCGAGGGCTGGGGGCTGGGGGCTGCTGCTTCCTTACGCTGGGGATGATCGACTCAGGAGCCACGCGGCACGGGCATCTGACTGGATATCCTGTTGCCGTGGTTTTTGCCTGTCTCTTTCTTTTATTTTTTTCCTTCGGCACTGTGACTGGGGCTTGCTGGCTTGTTTCTCTACTCCTCTGCAGCTTGAGCCGGGAGCCGAGGGCACTCCCCGCCGTGCCACTCCCCCGACCCCGGGACCAGCCACCGACGGTGAGCTATCCAAGGGAGTGATCCCCCGCCAGCCCCCCTGTTTTCTGCCGCTGCTTCAGGTTTTCTACTACATTTTAACTTGACACCCTGTGAAAGTGAAATGAACAGGGCTAATGCCTTTATTAATGTTCAGCTCTTTATTAAAAAGATCAGCTGGGCAGGGGGCTCGACGCAGAGCTCGCCCCCGCGGTCCTAGCTTTCCCAGGCAGCCGAAAGGAAGGCGGCGTGCAGAGTCGGTCACTGGAGTCCCGAGCAGCAGCTGTCCTTTCTCCTTCCTTGTGGCACACCGGTGGCCCGAGGATGAGGAGGCGTGGCGTGCAGAGTCTGTTGCTGAAGTCCAGAACAACAGCTATCCCCGCTCCTTCCCTGGTGGCAGCACCAGGGCTCTCTGTCTCTCTATCACCCTACTTCTCAGAGCCTAATATAGTCTGTTCCTTCTTAGGTGATGGCGACAGTTAAAAGTCAATCAGGGGATGTGTTTCCCTCTTCCTCAGCTAGGGCATTTGTCTAGACTCCTCTATTGTGTTCAGTTTTTGATTTATATTCATTTTTATCTCCTAAAAATACTCCCATGATCCTAAGGGGTTTTTATTTGCATTTTAGTCCCAGAATGGCAGCGTGGAGGGGTGGGGGGGCCGGTTATCTCCAGGTAGTTTAGAGAAAACAAACAGAGCAATTAGCTAATTAGCATTTCAATATCGGTACTTAGCTAGAGTTAGTAGTTTTCTTTTAGTGTTGCCATGGGAACTAGGAAAGCCCTGCCCGCGTCTCTGGGGAACACCTGGAAACTGTTCATAACAAATCCCTCCTCTATTTCTTTGATCGGGCTTAAGCCCGCATCAACTTACAGTCTTTGGCTTTTGAGGGCTACCTTCTTTTGGCATTTGTATGCTTTACTCAGGCCTGAGGGTAATTCTAGTGTTCTTTAGAAACCAAGTTTTTAGGTAACTCCTTTGGCTAAAGGACACTTAGTCTTATTAAACAATTACCAAGTACTTAAACCTTTTCTATGGTTCTTTAACTCAGAAACAGTTATTAACACCTTACTGTATATCAGCCTCTAGCAAGTCCTCTTTAAAGTTAATTTTAAGTCCTCTGGTTTCTTAATTACTGTCCATGCACAAGAGGAGGCGGGTGACACTGTTGGGTCTGGTCTGGCGTCTGGGGGTGGCACTGGTCCTTTAACTCTGGTGACGTGGGTCCAGCCTTTTTCTTGGGTCCGTACCGCAGTGTGTGTGTTGAGTAGTACCTGGAAAGGTCCTTTGAATTTGGGGGTTAATGGAGTGGTAGTGTACCAGGACTTGTATCAACACCCAATCCCCAGGACTGGTGTGGGCATTGGCGTCCAGAGGGGAAGTTTGGGAGAGATACCCCTTCTTTCGGAGGCCTTCTAGGGATTTTCCTATGACCTCTAAATATTTCTGAGTTGCTGCCTCCCCTTCCAGATAATCTGCTGTACTGAAAGGGGTGATTAAAAAAAAAAAAAAAGGGAGTCCAAACATTATTTTATAGGGAGAGACCCCTGTGTCAGACCAAGGTCTGGTTCTGATGCGCAAGAGAGTGAGAGGTAAACACCTGAGCTAATTAATCTTTGTTTCTTCAATTAATTTGGTTAACACATTTTTAAGAGTTCTATTCATCCTTTCCACTCTTCTAGAGCTTTGAGGATGCCATGGGGTGTGCAATCTCCACCTTATCCCCAGGGCTTTTGTTACTTGATGTAAAGTTTGAGCGACAAAATGTGGACCTTGGTCCAAGTCAATGTTATTGACTAGCCCATATCGTGGTATGATGTTTTCTAAGATTATTCTTGCAACTTCCTGCAGTTTCCTTTTTGGTTGGGAAAGCCTCCACCCAGTGAGTGAGGTGATCTACGATCACTAGTATATGTTTGTACTTTAATTTTCCCTTGCAGGATCAATTTTTGGGCTTCTTGTATCAGGATAGCTGCTGCTGCTGCGACTATTTGCAGGCAAGTTGGCCATCCTCTGGCTACTGGGTCTAGTAGTTTTGAGAGGTAGGCTATTGGCTTTTTTTTTTTTTTAATCTTTCCCACTTAAATACATTCTTAGGGCTTCTTTGAGAACTCGAATTCATGTTCTTTTCTTGCCAGTCCTCTATCTTTTCTAGTTTTTGTCTAATATCGGGTCAGGATTTGGTGACAAACTAGACCTTTAAGAGGACTTGACCCTCTGGGCTATCTGGGTCTATATGTGAATATAACTGGAAATTTCGTTTTAGTTGGTTAAGCCAAATTGCCGGGGTCTCATCCTTCTCCTGAGTACCATCAAAGGCCAATTTCGTGTTGCTTCCCCTATGGATACTCTTTGATCCCTCTTATCATGAGGGACCTATAGTCTCTCATGTTTTGCCTACCTTCTTGTTGGCTGGGACTCCAGTTGGGGTCCACCAAGGGCATCCCCTGGTTCCCTGGGGGCCCCAATCCACCCTCTCTTTCCCATATCTTCACCCCTGCCGCTCAGATCATCTGGACCTTTCTCAGAAAGAACAGAATGCTTAGAATAGCTCAGGTCTCCCCAGGTACAAATACTCAGCCCTAGAAATTGGTCCAACTGGCTAGATATTCCAACGGGGTCTTCCACTAAATTTCTTAGCTCTTTCCCAAATCCCCGGACTTTGGAAACTGCCAAAGGTGTATCCACAAATCTAACTCCCCCAGCTGCTCTACCCACAGGAACCCCTCTAACGGGAAAGAGCCCCTCCACCCTTGGTGCTTTGGATTGGGTGCCACAATACGGCCCTTTTTCTAAGACACCAGGCAGGGAAATAGTAGTGGAGACAGACACTGGAGGCCAGGGGGCATGCCAGGTGATGAACCAACCCTGGGCAAAGGTGGCCTCAGCTCCCAGGTGGGAGGAGGCAAGGAAACTCCAGCTGGAGAAGGGGAAGAGGGAGTTGGGGAGATGGTTGAGGAAATTAAGGGAAGGGGCGATGAAACAGAGGTGGGAAAACAGGGGAAAGGAATCAGGGACTCAAGAGGAGGGGCTGAAGGACCAACTGGGGAAACTGTTGGGGAAGTAACAGGAGCAGAAGGGGACAGGCAATCGAGGGGGTCTCATTCCTTTATTTTTCTAGTCTCCCCCTCTCTATTCCCTTTTGTCTTCCTCTCTATTTCTTCGTAACTTGCATATTCTCACAGTCTCATTATTTATAGAATTCTCCAGCCAGCAAGCTGCATGAGATAGTTGTTCTATATCAAGGCCCTCTCAGTTGTGGTTTGGTTTTTTTTTTGTTGTTGTTTGTTTTTTGGTTTTTTTTTTTTTGTTGTTGTTGTTTTTTTGTGGGTTTTTTTTTGGTTTTTTTTTTGTGTTGGTTTAACTGATTAAACATCCACTGATCTTGGGTTCCATACCACGGCCACTCTCCCTGTAATTCTAACTTCGGCCATACTTCCTATACTGTAATGTATCATCTTACTCTTGTCTAGACCCTTCATAGTCTCCCGAGAATCCCATTAGTCTAACAGTTGCCCCAAGGGGCTGTTAGGGGGAATTCTCTTTGCTTTGGAAGGATTTGCTCCTTTACTATAACCTCTTCCCATTTTCAGGCCACAAAAACAAAAAATATATACCTTAAATGGTGCTTCTATCTAAAATGGAATATACTGACAGGCAGCTAAAGCGCATCTGGCCCCTCCCAACTTCGTATTTTGAATCACTTGACTAAACTTAATCTCTTTTAACTAAATTCCCACTCTTGGTCCTACCCTCTTGGCACTTTACATTGTCTCTTGGCCAGGACACTCACTAGTCACACTCTCATCTATTGCCTTCTGTTCTAAGTTTTGAAATTCTTGATGGACTCTCTAGGATTGTACCCCTGCTAAGTCCTGCCCAAACCCTTACTTGGCCTTTTGCCTAACCTTCTTACTAGGCTTGGGAAGCTTGGTCTCCCTGCCCAGGTAAGATCGAACGTCCTGCCGAGCCTTACACTCGAACTCCGGCCAAGTCCCCTTGCCTGACTCTCCAACTAGGCTTGGGAAGCTTGGTCTCCCTGCCGAGGTAAGGTCGAACGTCCTGCCGAGCCTTACACTCGAACTCCGGCCAAGCCCCCTTGCCTGACTCTCCTACTAGGCTTGGGAAGCTTGGTCTCCCTGCCGAGGTAAGGCCGAACGTCCTGCCGAGCCTTACACTCGAACTCCGGCCAAGCCCCCTTGCCTGACTCTCCTACTAGGCTTGGGAAGCTTGGTCTCCCTGCCGAGGTAAGGTCGAACGTCCTGCCGAGCCTTACACTCGAACTCCAGCCAAGTCCCCTTGCCTGACTCTCCTACTAGGCTTGGGAAGCTTGGTCTCCCTGCCGAGGTAAGGTCGAACGTCCTGCCGAGCCTTACACTCGAACTCCGGCCAAGCCCCCTTGCCTGACCCTACTAGGCTTGGGAAGCTTGGTCTCCCTGCCGAGGTAAGGTCGAACGTCCTGCTGAGCCTTACACTCGAACTCCGGCCAAGCCCCCTTACCTGACCCTACTAGGCTTGGGAAGCTTGGTCTCCCTGCGAGGTAAGGTCGAATGTCCTGCCGAGCCTTACACTCGAACTCCGGCCAAGTCCCTTTGCCTGACTCTCCTACTAGGCTTAGCTTGCTTGCCTTCCTGCCTTTCTGCTTACTCAGGTTAATGCCTGCTCTGACGGGGACAGCCTGCCCTGCCTTCCAGGGACATTCCCCTATCTGCTCTGACAGGGACCTCCATCCATGCCTGCCATGGACATCCTACCTGCCCTGTTATCCTGTCCTGCCTGCAAGGGACATGCCTTTTGCCTGTCAGGGACATGCTCTCTGTCTGCCAGGTACATGTCACTCCTGCCTGCTAGAACACCCCGCCCTACCTGCCAGGGATATCCCACCTGCCGTCCTATCCCATCCTGCCAGCGCCGGGGACATGTCCTCCAGGACCTCCACATCCCACCTGCCCTGCTGTGGATATTCCCCTTGCCCTGATTGCCAGGGACTTACTTTGCCTATTGGGCACCTCCACACGCTCGGAGGAGGACCTGCTTTACTTCTAAGGAGACGCCTCAGTCGTTCCTCTATTCCACTCGCTTCCCCCCGTTCCCGGCCGGCCCCTTCGCAGGAGTCCGGAAACGCGGTACTAGCGGGTCCCTCTCGCTTCGGCGGTCCGAGCTGCCGGCCCCCGTCTCACTCACTCACTCATTCGCTCGTCTCCCGGTTTTTCTTACCCATCCGATGCTCCTCTGCGTTGCTCGTCTCACGTGGATCCTAGGGTCCGAAGGTAGCCAGCAACTCCCGAGGGTCCCTCGAAGCAGGTGGTCGAGCTGTCCAGCTGTCCGGGGGTCCTCTTCGGGCGTGGCTATCCCGGACGAGCCCCCAAATTGAAATGAACAGGGCTAATGCCTTTATTAATGTTCAGCTCTTTATTAAAAAGATCAGCTGGGCAGGGGGCTCGATGCAGAGCTCGCCCCCGCGGTCCTAGCTTTCCCAGGCAGCCGAAAGGAAGGAGGCGTGCAGAGTCGGTCACTGGAGTCCCGAGCAGCAGCTGTCCTTTCTCCTTTCCTTGTGGCACACCGGTGGCCCGAGGATGAGGAGGCGTGGCATGCAGAGTCTGTTGCTGAAGTCCAGAACAACAGCTGTCCCCGCTCCTTCCATGGTGGCAGCACCAGGGCTCTCTGTCTCTCTATCACCCTACTTCTCAGAGCCTAATATAGTCTGTTCCTTCTTAGGTGATGGCGACAGTTAAAAGTCAATCAGGGGATGTGTTTCCCTCTTCCTCAGCTAGGGCATTTGTCTAGACTCCTCTATTGTGTTCAGTTTTTGATTTATATTCATTTTTATCTCCTAAAAATACTCCCATGATCCTAAGGGGTTTTTATTTGCATGTTAGTCCCAGAATGGCAGCGTGGAGGGGTGGGAGGCCAGGTAGTTTAGAGAAAACAAACAGAGCAATTAGCTAATTAGCATTTCAATATCGGTACTTAGCTAGAGTTAGTAGTTTTCTTTTAGTGTTGCCATGGGAACTAGGAAAGCCCTGCCCGCGTCTCTGGGGAACACCTGGAAACTGTTCATAACAAAAGTAATGAGAAGGAGGCGTCTTTACAAACAAACTGGGTCTGATGGTAGATAAGGCCAGATACGGCTAGGTGAAAGAAGCAATGTGGGGGGGAACCATAAATTCCATAGGAATTCCACTAATTGACACAGACTGTTACTCACTCAAGACTTTGCTAAATCTCTGGCTTTAGAAAAAAATAACAGAGACACAGGGAAAAAGAAAAAGGGAGGGGGTAAACATTAGAAGGGGGTCTTAGGCATTAGTCATTTTGAGAAGTCTGTACCTCTCAAGTAACTCAGCCAATGGGGAAAGAGAGAGGGAAATTAGGATAAAAAGGAGGCTGCATCTTCTAAAAACTTGAGATACCCCTGGGGAAATGCCCCATCGCCTCTCTCTTTATTCAAATAAAGTTACAGGACTCCTCTGTCTCCTTTTTGGACATAAACCTCAGGTGTTTGATCATTAATTTTCCTGACAATTTGGGGGCTCTTGTCCAGGATATTTCCGCCATCCGGGCCACACCTCACCCAGTTTGGGTGATCAGCTCCCCTTAGTGGCGGCCAGCACTGGGTGATTGATTAGGTTCCCAAGACAGTCTGGGAGACAGATGAGTGGCGGACCAGGGAGGTTGTGAAAAATGCATATTATATGATTGGCTCTTCACAAATATTAGAATGACTACTATATGTGTTATGTTGGAAAATTATGTTGTATTAATTTTTTTGTAATGCTTTATTAATCCTTTTAAGTAGTGTGGTAAATATAGTTTTAGGCTATAACATAATATTAAAATAGAAATTATGCGATGTAAGATACTTTTTCTAACTAGCTCAAGGAATGGATAAGATAATCAAGTGTCGCTGTGCCACTCCTTGTGTCCACTCGGGGACTCCCAGCTCGCTCCGGCACAGCGGACAGCGGGGGACACTCCCCCATGTCTCGGGAGGTCGGGAGGGCAGCTAAGGCTTTTGGCCTTGCGGGGTGAGACACTTGTGACAATGGTGGAAGTAAGGAGTCGACTTCAGTCGGGGGTTAAGTCCAGGTTTATTGAGGAGAGCTCCCGGGAGATCCACAACCCAGGGGAACCAACTGACAGAAGCCCCTCAACTGGCCTGTGCAGCACAATATAAACAGGGGTGGAAACAGGGGAGGAGATCACCCACCCACTAATGGGAATGTTCGGGGGAGTGGAAGGTGGGGAAACAGACAGGTGGGGAATCCAATCAGGGAGGTGGGTAGGAGGGGCCCCTGGCCCCTGTCCAATCACTCGGCGCCCTTTGTGGAAGGTTCTGGATGAGTGGGATGGGGAGTCAAGTGATGGACAAGGCACCAGGGAGGGGACAGGGGAATGATTCAACAAACTGGGGAGAGATTGACATCAGGGAAGGAGGAGGGGTTTGACATACAAGGAAAGGGGTAGTTCAGGGTAAAACCATGGCGGGGGGAGGGGGGGGGGTAAATGGATGAACCATTACAGAATTGGTACAAAAAAATGAAACTTAAAAACACAATACGACAATCAAGAAATTCTTCGCATAGAGATAACAGCAACAAGACACCAAAAATTCCAAGAGAAGGATTATTGCCTCCTTATTGGGAAGAACCAGACTTCTTCCAGACTTCGAGAAGCCAAAACCATTGATTTACAAGATGAGGGGGGAAGTTGACAATAACCAGAAAAAACCCTTTGTTTGACAAGAATTTTTGAATCATGTGTGAGATATATGAATATGCAATAGGCTATTGCTTTTAAGGGTTAATCCTTTGTTAACGAGGCATGCTTTTGTGGCTTAGTGCCCAAGAGCATCCAGACGTCTGTAATTCTTTGCTTTTTATTGTCTTTTATTGTCCTAACTTTGATTGTCCAAATTCCTATTGTCCTAATTTTTATTACTATTTTATTACTATTAAACTTCTAAAATTTTAACACAAGTGATTGGTGTTTTTCACAGGGGTCTATGAAGAGTCCACAGGGAAGGACTACTGAAAATCTCACTGGTTAGTAAAATGGGATCTTCAGGGAGCCATCCTGGGAGGGCACCCATGGAGGGTAGCACAGATAAAACAAGGCACCCGTGGAAGGTTGCAAAGGTAAAGCTGGGAAGGAGCCCTGGCAAAAGGGATTGTTATAAATGACAATATAGTATTGGCTTTCGCACTGATGTATTAGCTTTTGCATATTATTATTAATCACAAAGATTCTGATATGGTACAATTTATATTTCCTTTTAACTGCTTTTTGGTATAGTGTAATCTGTCGGTTTATGTATGCACTGTATAGCTTATATAAATAATAGTGTGATAAATATATTTTAGGCTGTAGCATAATATTGAAATAGAGACTATGTGATGTTAAAATGCTTTTATTCATGTAACTAACTCAGAGAATGGTGTAAGATTATTAGGTGGCTCCTTGCATTTGTGCACTATCTTATCTGGATGATAAGATAACAGTGACAAAAACCAGAACACCAAGAAAATTATTTACTGACTCTTTGTTATCAGGGAGTGTAAAAACAACAGGATGGAACCATGAGAAGGAATAAAATATATTGATTTAATCTAAAGATGGCATGAAGACAAGTCAAAGGTTAAAACCAAGCAAAAGAATTCATAGAACACCTAAACTCAAAAGAATGTTTGAATATGTATATACTCTTATGAATATGCATGTACCCCCTGTAATGTAACAGTATATAGAGAACATTGTTTTAGGCTAATTTTAAATAGTGAGACATGTTTCTCATAGGGATGACGATCCCAAAATATCTCAGAAGAATCCCTTGGAAGAATGTGGAATTGGTTTACACATTCTCCCAGAGGTAATTAAGGACATGGATGCCCAAAGGGGGGCAAAAAGGGAAAGTCGAGAAAGGGTCTCAACAATCCATGCACAGGGGGGCAATAAGGGGAGTCAAGAAGGAGTCTTGACAACAGGAGATGGACAAATAGTGTTGATATGTTGAGAAAAGATTAGTTGAAGGGGAATGTAGAGAGATATGGTTGAGGCAAGGAGCAGCAGGACTGGGCGTGGAGATGCGGGACCAGGAGCGCGAGCTGGGGGCCTGTGGGGACTGTGGGGAAGCCTGGACTCAGTGCCGGGCAGTGCCTGACCCTGCCACCCCCGGGCAGGGGCGGCAGTGGCCTCTGGCCCTCATGAGGCTGCGGGATGCCCCGGCCGCCTGTGGTGCTGCCGGGCTGTGCCTGCTGGGAGCACAAGTGGCGGAGGAGCTGTTTGGACACTGCGGCAGGACAGAGACCCAGTCTGGTATACTGTGTGTGATATAGAGAGCGAGAACAAGGAGTAGGAGGAAGACCTATCTGGGAAATGCAGATTGTATGTGGAAGGATTAGGATTTTCTTTTAAGGATTTTGTTAAGTTCAGTGGAAAAATGAATTATTTTAAGCTGTGGGAAAATGAGTACCCACAGGCAGTAGTGGGGGCAGGACTAGAGGAAGAACAGAATAAGTCCCTATATGAACTGGTTAGAAAGATACAGCAAGTGTATGTAAGAAGGGATGAGGAAAAAGCAAAAGCAAAGGCAAAGGTGATGGCAGAGTTTTTAGAGCCCTGGAGGAATAAACCGAAGGACCCAAGGGGTTCCCCAGGATAGAAAGGACAGGGTCTGCCACAAGGAAGTGGCAGAGGCATTCCTTCCTCAGCAGGGGAGAGCCAACCCAAACAGTGGTAGGGAAAGAATCAGTGTGCTATCTGCAGGGCAGAGGGACACTGGAAGCAGGAATGTCCACAGAAACGGCTGGATCCTCAGAAGGAGGAAGTCCAGTGATTAATGGAGATGGACTGTTAGGGGTGTCAGGGGCTCCCATTATACCAGGGCCCACCACATTGGAGCCTTTGCTAACTTTTAAGGTGGGTCCAGATCGAGAGGATGTGTGTTTCCTGGTAGACACAGGGGCCCTTTGACCCACCTTGAATTTTATACCTAAGGAAGGAAAATTGTCAAAACGATCTGTTGCCTTCCGCGGAGAAGGCAGGCGACCTGGTTTCAAGACACAGCACGGCGACCCGGCCTCGCCCGGGTCACTCGGGCCACTGACATGCACAGACACCAATGTGGTGGATGGTCAAATGGCGTTTATTATCTCATCTCGTGAGGTTAAATAGTCAAGGGGGTCTTACTACGTCAAAGGGGGACGGTGGGTCCGGCTAGGGTTAGTAAGGAGTGGAAAACTACTGGAGTTAGGAGGGGCTGCATGCTACAGGGGTGATTGATTACCTATTACAGGATGCGGGGGAAGGGTCTTGCTTTCCGTCACATCCCGAGATTTTCCGTTCGCCTGTCCCTATCTACCACATCTCCCCCCACCTTTTTTTACTAATGAATGAGGTAGTTATAAACATAGGCACTAAGGTGAGGTACAAAGTTATAATTTGATAAGGGAAAAAGGGTTTTGGTAAACCTGAGTAATCTTTGCAAGGCAAGTTTAGAAAACTTTTGCGACTGGCAGTGTTCTCGGTTTTTGGTTCACAGCATTTGTTGCTGGCCTATAAACAGGATGTTGGCCCGTTCTAGGCAAGCCTGAACAAATGAGACCAGCTTGTTTAGCAGGCATGGTCCGAATGTAAGGGCTAAAAGCAGTATCGCTAGCGGACCTATCAGGGTGGAAATTAGAGTGGTGAGCCATGGCGATTGATTGAACCAGGATTCGAACCAGCTCTGTTGGGTTTCCCTGTCTTTCTTTCTTTGAGCCAGTCTATCTCGGAGTTCTGCCATGGAGTCTTTAACAACTCCTGTGTGGTCCGCATAGAAGCAGCATTCCTCCTTCAAGGCGGCACACAGTCCTCCTTGTTGCATGAACAAGAGGTCCAGTCCTCGCCTGTTCTGTAAGACCACTTCCGAAAGCGAGGAGACTGATTTCTCTAGAAAGGAGATGGATTTCTCAGTCTTCTGCAGGTCCTCATCGATGGTCATTTGCAGCTGAGCAAGCCCTTGGTGTCGGGTCGCGAGGGCTGAGACACCCGTGGCTGTGCCAGCTGCTCCCAGGCCGAGCAGCATTGCGATAGTCACTCCTGTTATTATTTCTCTTTTGTGAAGTCGGACGGGTTCCTCAAAAAGGTGGTATACCTCTTCGTCTGAGTGGTACAGAACCCTAGGAACAATCAGAACTTGGACACAGAAGTCGATAGCGTCATTGAACTTGGCAAGGAACACGCAAGGACTCACCCCAGATCTCTGACAAACCCACATCCCAGATGCAGATGGGACCGCCCACTTGTTGATCTTTCTGTTGGGCTTGACGACTTCGGTGCAGAAGTTGCCTTTCTGCTTTGCCAAGGCTGCATTGCCAAAGCATTTGCCCTGGCCTGTGACTTGACTCAGGGTGATTCCTCTACGGGGAGTGTCCCATCTGCACTGGTGGGGGCATCGGCTGTGGAGTAACTGAAGGGGGTGTTTAGAGCAACTCCTTCGTAGAAAGGAGGTTTAACATCGTAGCAAAGCCAGCAGGAATTGGTTAGGTTTGGGTTGGATTCGTTCAAGGATAGAAAGGTAGCCTCTAGCATGTGGAAGATTGGGTCTGAGTCTGACTCGGCTAAGCGGCCTATTTGGAAGGCATCTGCATGGCCGGTCGGGATATCAGTGGCCTTTGTGGGTAATGTTTTGGGATGGGTTATGTTTCTCCCTTTCAGCACGTCCTTAATAACCTTATTGGGTCCTACCGGTCGGGGTGCTGGTGGTTGGAGCCTGATAATTCGCACATTCACCCACTCTTTTGGCCCTTTGAGGACTACAGTCCACGTTCTGCCTGTGGCCCAACTAGGGTGTTCTGGCTGCAAAACCGTCATGTCTGTGCACTTCCGATATTTGGGCTGTGTATAATGGTTGCTATAGACCCCTTTTGCAATGGCGGGCTTTTTACAGCCGGTAGGTGCCCAGGTGAACTGTAAAAATCTATCGGGCTCCTGCGGTTCCCACCCCTCTCCTGATGGTCTGGTATCTGTGACAATGGTTTCACAGCCCCAGTGTCTGCAATATCCCCACCCCGGGTAGTTACAGTACTTCTTCCCTGGGTTGGAAGCTGGACACCAGTAGGATAGGTACATGTACATGATGTGTGGGTGATGGGGTCGTATTTTTGGTCGTCCTGGAAACAGGTCGGCGATGTGGAACACGAAGGATGGGGTGCCTGACAAATACAGGGGTGTTCCACGGGCTGGTGGAGGGTTCTATGTGACCCTTCTGCAGCTCGCGGCTGACCAGTTCCAGCAAGGCTGCCATTCGAGGCTTTGACAGGGGCCACTGCTCGACCCATATGGGGTCTGATGATTTCCAAGTCAGTCCGATTGGCAGCGGTGGGTGTACGGCAGTGGCCCTCAGGATAAATTTGTGATCCTGACTCCTAACATAGCAAGGATATCCCTTCCTATCAAGGGTGGAGAGCTTTGTAGAATGTAGGGGTAGATTGCCACCATCTGTTCCGGTCCCTTTTTCGTGTGGAGTGTTATAGCCACCAACTGGGTGCTTTTCCACGCCCGGGATGGCCCTCCCACTCCATTCACTGGGGGGACCTCTTTACATTGCCAATGCTGAGGCCAAAACGCTTGGGGAAAAACCGAGCAGTCTGATCCCATGTCCGCCCAGAACTGAAGCCCTATGACGTGGGGATCCTGACTGCCATAAAGGCGGCATGTCCCCCACACCATCAGGGGCTCCTTCCCTATTTTCATGGCCAGGGCCACCCAGGGGTTCCGCTCTGGGGCGTCCCCTGCTGGCCCTGTGGCACAGGCGCGGCTTGTGGCGGTGGCGGATACGAAGGTGCCACTGGCGGTGCTGCAAAACTCTGCAATTCTGTCGCTGGTGGGGGTGCGAAGCTGGCTGCCTCCTGTGGGGGCATGGGGTATGAGGGCCCCCCGCCCCACTGGGGGTTGACATAAATGGGCCGCTTCGCATTCGTAGCGGGAGGAGGCTGAGTGTGGCCTGTGCGCCCCCTCCCTTTCCCGTTTCCCTGGGGCCGGGACCTGCAGTCCTTAGCGAAGTGCCCCTTCTTCCCACAGCTCCAGCAGGGCCCTCTTGGGCGTGCTTGGGGTGGGGGCACCGCCGCGGACTGCTGTGCTGGCTGGGGACAGCTCACTGCGATGTGGCCTGCCTGACCACATTTGAAGCACGCCATTGCACTGGTTAGGGTGCGAACGGCTGCTTGAATAGGCGTCAGGTGCTCCTCTCTTACGACGTGTCTGATCATGTCGGCTAGGCTGGCTCCGGCTGGCAGGGAGCGTAGGATGTCCTTGGTGACGGAGTTGCATTGCTGGCGCAAGCATTCCGCCACCACAGGGCCCTTTGCCTCCGCAGGCAGGGTGGAGGAGTCTACTGCTGCCTGCAGGCGGTCTACGAACTGCGTGAAGCTTTCGCTCTCTGCCTGTCTTATGGTGGACCACGGTGATGGCTTGGCCACAACCAGAGAGGCAGCCTGAATAGCCTCCCTAGCAGCTCGAGTGGTGACCCTAAAATCCTCGGCCCGCATCTGTGCGGCTTGTTGCTGAGGTGTAACCATCTCGTCATGTTTTCCCAGCAGCCTGGATAGGCTCGACCCGTGCAGTGGCTGCCCCGCCCCAGAAGCCTGGGCTAGCGCTTTTGTACAATTATCTTCCCATTCCTGCATAAACACGATCATTCCTGCACCGCCGAATATCATGCGACCTATTTGTTTGATATCAAAGGGGAGCAAGTCGACATTGCCAAAAAGGCCGTCCACGAGGGTGGAGACCATAGCTGAGTTGATCCCTTTCTCTGAGATCGCTTTGACAATTGCCTGTATGTCTTTGGAGTTTACCGGACTATATATTCTTTGTTGGTTCCCCTCTGGCCCGGTGGCTCTCACCGGGAAGGCTTGAACTGCAGCCGAGGGGGCCCATTCAGCACAGGCTATTTTTATCCTAGCCCAGTCGGTAAACTGGGCTGGTTCGCATTGTGATTGCCTTTCGATGTGGCTTAAGGCTTTATTCGTTTTTGTTTTAAACCGCGTTAGCTCCGCTCTTTCCGTTTCTGAGTCCCAGTCGGCTTCCGTCAGCTCTCCCGAGCTGGTGGAGCTGCTGTCGCCGGACTCAGTGCTGGAAGTCGAATGCCAGCGCACTTCCGGGCTTCGGTGCCTTTTTGTGCGGCTCTGGCCCCGCCCCTCCCTTCGGGGGTGGTGCCACTCCCGCCCCCTGGGCTTGCCCTGTCGCCCGCAGGGGGAGGTCTCTCCCTTAAATGGTAGCAGCGTTGAGCGCGGCTCCCGATTAGGCGTGCGCTCTCTGCCGCTCTCCTCCTTCTCTTTTTCCCGCGGATGCGCATTAGCAAGAACCCGCGACTCCGGGCTCTTCCTGCCGAGAGCCTCCGCGCCCCGCCCATCCCCTTGGTCGTCGGCGCCCTGTTCGGCTGGGTATGGCGGCAGCGCCGCCCGCGCCTCCTCCCGAGCTGCGTTCTCCGCGTCCCTGGCTTCCCTCGCCAGTTCCTCCCAAAAGGACTGCGTGCGCTGCTGCGCTCCCGGCACCGAACTGCTGGTCGGCGGTGAAGGGACGGATGGGGAACCCGTGGGTTTTTCGGGAGGTTCCGCGGGGGGGTTTGGACTCTGGCTCGGGGAGGGGGGGAACGCACCCGGCCCCCCCGGATCCCCGCTCCCGGGCAAACCGCTTTCAGGGGCGGTTTGCGTTGCCGCTCCTACCCCCAGCTTGGGTGTAGCTAATAAACATGTGCGTGCGGCGCTCCATGTTTCCTGTTCCTCTAGCGCCCTGCGCAGGGCTTGTTCGACTTTTCCCCACGCCTTGAGGCTTTTGCCGCTGCCTGAGGATTTAGTATCCTCGGCCAGCGCGGCCGTGCATTTCTCCCACACCTCCGGGTGTAATATTTCCACGGGACGTTCAATCACCCCAAGCTCTAAGAGCTTCGCAATAGCGAGATAAAAATCCTTGAGCCTGCACTTAATTCCCCACTGCTTATAAACTGAACTCACGACCTTCGTGATGGCTTCCATGGCAACCGCTGGTCCGGGGACATCTCCCCTGCCGAGAGTCGGTCCCGCCGCTCCGGCCGCTGCTCTTGTCCAGGCGATACCCGCTACCCGAGAGAATTTTTCATTCCCGGGTTTCGGCACCACTTTGTTGCCTTCCGCGGAGAAGGCAGGCGACCTGGTTCCAAGACACAGCACGGCGACCCGGCCTCGCCCGGGTCACTCGGGCCACTGACATGCACAGACACCAATGTGGTGGATGGTCAAATGGCGTTTATTATCTCATCTCGTGAGGTTAAATAGTCAAGGGGGTCTTACTACGTCAAAGGGGGACGGTGGGTTCGGCTAGGGTTGGTAAGGAGTGGAAAACTACTGGAGTTAGGAGGGGCTGCATGCTACAGGGGTGATTGATTACCTATTACAGGATGAGGGGGGAAGGGTCTTGCTTTCCGTCACATCCCGAGATTTTCCGTTCGCCTGTCCCTATCTACCACAACGATCTTTGATTATTCAAGGGGTGAGTGGAAAGGATGAGCAAGTGCATTTTATTCAACTGCTGTTAGTA
Organism: Vidua chalybeata; assembly: GCF_026979565.1. NCBI lineage: Eukaryota > Metazoa > Chordata > Aves > Passeriformes > Viduidae > Vidua > Vidua chalybeata. The sequence continues at coordinate 1,070,710 of NW_026530339.1, forward strand.
GATGTGGGGGATAGGTTTGAAATGCATGAATTCCTGTTTGTTCCTAATTGTGATTGTAATTTACTGGGAAAGGATTTGATGACTAAAGTGGAAAAGGAAGTTAGTATTGTGAAAAATGATACAGTATCTAACACTTTGGTAACTGTGTAAAATGTCTGAGAAGGCTTATGCTGAAATAAACCTGGAAGTGTGGGCAGCTCCAGGGAAATAGAGAAAACTAGACACAGAGCCTCTCCAAATTACTTTGAAGCAACCAGGACAAGTGGTGTCTAAAAAGCATTACCCTATTTCAAGGGAGACAAAGAATGGGTTACCGCTTGTCATTGAGACCCTGCTAAAGGCAGGTCTTTTGGAGCCATGTATGTCTCCCTATAACACCCCTATCCAGCCAGTTAAGAAACCAGATGGAACCTACAGAATAGTGCAAAATTTAAGAATAATAAATGAAATTGTCAAACCAAGGCATCTCACAGTTCTGGTTCCCTAAATCATCTGGAATCAAATCCCTTATACGCATCAGTATTATTCAGTACTGGATTTGAAGGATGCTTTCTGGGGGTGTCCGATTACCAAGGACAGTAAACAGTATTTTGCCTTTGAGTGGGAACAGGAGGAAGGAAGGAAGATGGTAAAACAGCAATTGACATGTACAGTCCTCCTGCAGGGATATACAGACTCACCAGTTTTATTTGGGCATGCCTTGCAGAAAATATTAAGAGAGTTTACTCCAGCCTTGGAAATTAGGTTGGTGCAGTATGTGGAGGATTTGCTTTTATCAGGGGAACAAGAAAATGTGGTTGAAGAGGCTACTGTTGCTTAATTTTCTTGCTAAAAAGAAACTTAGAGTGTCTGAAAAGAAGGTGCAGTTGGTAGAGAAAAAGGTTAAATATTTTGGACACATTTTGACTGGAGGGTTGTGGTGTATCAATCCAGAAAGAATACAAGGGATTTTACAAGTCCCATTACCCCAGACAAAAAAGGAGTGACAACAGTTTTTAAGGGTTGGTGGGGTACTGCAGAGCATGGATTGAGGATTTTTCTCTTTTGGCCAGACCTGTATATGACTTTTTAACCCAAGACAGTCCTAATGTTGTGGTATGGACACCAGAAGGAGAGCAAAGCTTTAGAAAATTAAAAGACAAATTCATTAATGCCCCAGTCTTAGCTCTGCCAGACTCAGAAAAGGAATTTGAGTTATATGTGGATGTTAAACAGAGCCATGCTAAAGGAATTTTGGTACTAGAGCATGAGGGAACACAGCAGCCTGTTGCTTATTTTTCTAAGCTGTTAGACCCAGTGGCCAGAGGCTGGCTTCATTGTCTGCAGAACTGTGCAGCCACAGCCTTGATGGTAACTGAGGCCTGAAAACTGACAATGGGAGGATATGTGATTCCTAAAGTTTCACATCAAGTTAAAGCTTTGTTAACTGAAAGACCCTCTAAGTGGATGAGCAGCGCTTGGTTATTACAGTATGAATCTTGTTTAATGGAACAGGAAGATTTAGAATTGACAAGTGGGGAAGGGTTTAACCCAGCCTCCTGTCTCAACGGCCCTGGAAAGGGGGGCTAGGAAGAAACCCATGACTGTATTCAGGTGATAGATCTCCAGACCCAGGCTAGGGAAGATTTACGAGACACTCCCTGGCCTGAGGGAGAAAACATGTTTATTGCTGGGTCTTCAAGGGTGGTAGAAGGGAAGCAATTCACAGGATAGCTATCTGTTGTATTGTGTTATTTGGTTTGTCCCTGTCTTTCCCTCATTTATAGTTTCATCCCAAGTTGTCTCCCCTTCCCCAAATGTCAATCCCATCCCCACTCCTCCCAAATTCCTAGAAATTTCCTTGTCAATCCCCATATCTCCTCCCTGGCACCTTGTCTGTCACTCGACTCTCCAGCCCCTCTCTCTAGAAGCTTCCACGAAGGGCGACGAGTGATTGGCCAAGGGCCAGGGGTCTCCCCATCTCAGCTCCCCGATATGTTATCCTGCTTGTCAATTACTTCATGTCCCACACCCCTCTATCCCCCCCATTGGTGGATAGCCAAACGCCTCCCTTGTTTCCACCCCCTAAGAAAAGGGGCTGCTCCAGTCTCCTCGGGGGCTTTTCCAGCGTTGTATTCCCTGAGGCCAGGAGCCCCCCAGAGCTACCAATAAACCTTGGATTTATACAACCTGGATTGTCTCCTCCCAGTTCCCTCACCATCGCCGACAGTGTCTTCCGAAGAAAGGGCTTATAACCCTTAGCCGCTCTTCCGCACTCCTGAGCACGGAAGGGTGTCCCCTGCAGCCGCTGTGTCAGAGCTAGCAGGGAAGCACCAAGAAGACTCTTGGTGGACACTGCAGCATGCTATCATTAATGGAAGGGAATTAAAGGAAGGGGGGAGATTGCCACCCACATGGTCAGCTCAGACAGTGGAGCTGTATGTGCTTGTGAGAGCCTGTGAATTAGATCGGGACAAGATAGTGAATATTTTTAATGATTCCACATATGCATATGGAGTGATACATGCATTTGGGAAATTATGGGAAGAAAGAGCTTTATTAACCTGCAGGGGAAAAATGTTAGTTCATGAGAGCTTAATTTCTCACCTATTGGAGGTGATGTATTTACCAAAAGGGGTGGCAATAATACACATTAGGGGACACCAGGCAGGGTGCTCAGAGGAGGCAGTAGGTAACTGACTGGCTGATGAAGAAGTTTAGAAAGCTGCATTGTTGCCAGAAATCTTTAAGATCCTCCCTTTGCTCCCAGTAACCCCACCACTGCCAGAGAAACTGTCTGTTCCACCAGAAGACCTTGAGATAATTAAAAAGAGTGGGACAGAGGAAAGAGGGGATAACTGATTTACAAGGGATAGTAAGCAGTGGATACCAAAAGTTCTGGCCTTACAGATATTAAAACAACTTCATGAAGGGAGCCATTAGGGGTCTCAAGGACTGGCAGAAGCCTTCCTCAAAATGTATGTTGCTGTGGGTCTTTTTACTTTGGCAAAGCAAGCTACTGAGGTTTGTTTGATTTGTGCTAAAACCAATAACAGGGTTGCAAAGAAAATTGCCAGGGGAGGGAGGCCTTGGGCTGTACATCCCTTCCAAAGATGCCAGGTGGATTTTACTGAAATGCCCTGAGTGGCAAGGTTTAAATATCTTCTGGTAATAGTATGTCGACTAACAGGGTGGCCAGAAGCATTTCCAACTGTTTCAGCAACTACAGGATCAGTTATTAAAGTATTTTTGGAACAAATAGTTCCAATATATGGGATTGTGGAAACAATAGACTCAGATAGGGGAACTCGTTTTACAGGAAAAATTCTTCAAGGGGTTATGACTGCTTTAGGAATACAATGGAATCTCCATACCCCCTGGCACCCCTAGAGCTCGAACCAGGTTGAAAGAATGAAAGGAGAAATTAAAAAAAAAACACCTTTTGAAGCTGGTGATAGAAACTAAGATGCCATGGGTACAGTTCTTGCCATTAGCTTTGGCAAGAATAAGGGCCAGACCAAGAGGAGTTATTCAATTATCTCCCTTTGAATTGATGTTTGCAATTTCTTACCCTTATAATTCTCAACCTAGTGGAGGGGTGGAAATAAGTGATGTATATTTAAAACAATATGTGGCCAGGATACTGTTTCTTGTGAAATTTCTCTGACAGGAAGCTCAGCTGGCACAGACTCTGCCTTTGGACTTTGCTGTTCACAATATCCAATCAGGAGACTGAGTCATAGTTAAGGAATGAAAAAAAAAAAAAAAAAAAGCACCACTGGTGGCAAAGTGGCATGAACCTTTCCAGGTGTTGCTGACCACAGAAACATCCATCAAGACAGCTGAGCATGGGTGGACCCATCACACTTGAGTCAAGGTCTCTAAAGCCCCAGAGATTTGAACATCTCAGCTGGAGGAGAAGGATGGGAGGCCGTGACTGACACTCTGGAGGAGTGGACTGGAGCAGTAGCCAGTGTGTCGACATTGGGGAAGCCTCGTGTGCCTACCCACAGACTGTCTGCTGAAATAGCCTGTATGGGCATCCCTCCTTTCAGATTTCCAGTCACTGAGGGGCTAATAGTTGCTGTCATTGTTTTCTTTATGTTAAGCTGTTTCTCTGCCTTCACTCGCCACAGGTGGTGCGGAAGACAACGTGAGAATTAGATTAGGAAATCAGTTTACACCATTAGAATGTTTTTCTTAATGATCTCACGTTTTTATTGCTAGTTAGGTTTGGGCCAGAGGTGGGAGAATTGTTTTCTAGTCCTAGAAGAAGTAGCTGTCTTGGGTTTGCCTTAATTGAGTCTTTTTGGTAAGGAAAAAGAAGTGACCTTCCCTGTGGAAATATTACAGTTTCTTCCGTGGCTGACAGAACCAATAACCAGCTAGAATCACCCGACGAATCCATATATTTAAGAAAAGAGGAGTGAGAAAAGCTGTCTCTTGCTTCTGGCTTTTGAAACAGAGTGAAAATTTAACAGGTTAGAAATCCATTTGGATTTAGGTGAAATGTGCTGCTTTGAATTATTAGTAGCTTGCTAGCATAGGTAAAATATGCTGTTTAGTCTGGTAGCTCTGCAGCACTAGTAAAAACTGCCCCAGCTGAGGAGAAAGAATGCGAATTTCCAAGCTGAAGAGATAAGAGAGGCTCCTCAAACTTTGAAACAGACAGGGCAGGGTGACCCAGGAGTTCTTTCTGTACTTTCTGATAAAAACAACTAGCTAAAAGGGTAACTAGCTGCAAGTGTAAGTAGCTGCAAGTGTAACGCGAAATCAGCAGAATGAATATGCATGAACCTATTGTGAAACTCTATGCATATGTAAACTAGTAAGGAGGAATAAAAAGGGATCGGGAGTTCTCAGGGGCACGCATGTCCTTTGAAGGGGAATGATCCCTACATGCGTCCAGCGCTGCAATAAACATACCGGCTTTACAAACTTTACAAGTTGTGAAGTTTGATCTTTTATCCGCAATTCACTTTTGAAGAGAGAAGCTCCCCCTCGCCCCCGGCACGGTGGCCGGGCGGGGGAGGGGAGGCCGCGGGGCCCCGGCCGAGGCTGGGCCAGGCCACAGCTGCTAACATCCTGCCGCTACTAAGCCCTGTCCCGCCACCGGGCCGGGCTGAGTCGGCATCCGCTGGACCCCGGGAGCAGTTCCGGGCCGGGTTGGGCCGGACTGGGCTGCAGCGCGGGCTGCTGAGATTCTGCCTGGCCGTTTCCTGCTGCCGCTGAGTTCTTGCGCAGCCCCCTCAGCGCGGCCGCCAGAATCATACTGCTAAATGAACCATCCGGGTGCCGTGGGAAATTATGCAGCCGAAATCAACGCTGCGAGCCTCGCGGCCGCCGCCCAACTCAAATCATGTGAACAACAGCGAGAGGCCATTACCTAATGCAAGGCCCGGGTAAGATTAACTCTTTCAGTGCTGTAAAATTCCATTAAAAACAAACCTGCGGGGACCACTTCTCCCGAGTCAGAGAAAAGGAAAGGTAAAGGCAAGTGAAGAAAACAGCATAGCGACACCAATGTCAGTGAAGAAGGAAGAGACAAATCCCAGATGGAAGGAGAATGAGGAGACACCTTAATCTTGGGATGAAATTCACTTTAAGGCCATGGTAATGGACTTTCATACACTAAAATCTCCCTATAATTCATTAAATGCATGGGGGTGTGAAAAATGCATATTTTATGATTGGCTTTTCGCAATAGTTACAATGAATATTATGTGTAATGTTGGAAAGTTATGCTGTATTAATTCTCTCGTGTGTTGAATGTATTTTTAGGTTATAACACAATGTTAAAACGGAAACTATACTATGCAAGATACTTTTTAACTAGCTCAAGAAAGAGATGAGATAATCAAAGAATTCTTTGCACAAAGATAACAATTACAGAAATCCCTAAATTTTCCAGAGGAGAGGAATTTATGGCTTTCCTTATCAACAGAAACGAACTTCTTCAAGCCTGACTTAGACTCGAAGGTGCCTGGGAATTAACAGAAACTTTTTGACAAGTACCAGATGAATTTCTTGATTTAAATAAAATATATGCATAATCATGAAGTGTTTTGTATATGCAACAGGCTATTGCTTTTAAGGTTATTCCTTTGTTCACAAGGCATGCTTGTCGTGGCTTAAGTGCCCGAGAGCATCCGGACGTCCGTAATTCTTTGCGTTTTATTGTCTTGTAATTGTCCTAACTCTAAATTTTTATTACTCTAATTGTATTACTATTTTTATAACAATTTTATTATTATTAAACTTAAAAAAAATTTAAAACCAAGTGATTGGCGTTTTTTCACAATTATGGTAGCAGAGGATGGTTCTTAACACCTCTCTGCCGGTGCCTTAGGAGAGTCAGAGTGAGGGAGACGCGTCCTGCCCTGTTAGGCAGCCTCACTGTGCTCCCCTGGTGTGACCGACAAACGCAGGTTAGGATCCGATAGACAAAAAGAGACAATAAAACAAAGAAAAGAGATTCCCTAAAAACTGCGTTAATTAGCCCCTAAGACTAAAGTGTACACGAAGAACAAAGACCAAGGACAAAGGATAGGTAAGTATTTGTTGGGACGGGGCGGATAAAGGGGGGATGAATGTGTGTGAATGAGAAGCGGGCTGGTTATCCTAGACCTGCTAAGCGAGAGCGGCAGTCTCCCATGCTGCGTTTCCGTCCTTTTCGCGAGAAAAGCGGCCAGTAAAGAGACGAAGCGAGTGATAAAAAGAGTGAGAGAATCCCCCCCGGGGAAACCGGGACTGGGTCTCAGAGAAAGAGTGGGACCCCTTGGTGGGGGGCGGGGAAATAAAAGGTAATTAATTTGGAAGAAAAAAATAATAAAAGGTAAAAAGAGGGCTTTCTTGGCATAATCTATTGGGGAAAAATAAAAGGTAAAATGTGTGGGAGGGGCCCCTAAAATTCTGCTGGATTGAGGGATAAGAATGCCCAAGAACACCCAGGATTAAACCTGCTGGGTTGAGGGATTAATATTCCAAGAGCATCCAGGGTTGATTCAAACCTGCTGGGTTGAGGGATTAACATTCCAAGAGCATCCAGGGTTGATTCAAACCTGCTGGGTTGAGATATTATTCGAGAGCACCCAGAATTAAGCTTGCTGGGTTGAGATTAATATTCGAGAGCACCCAGGATTGAGTAAAAATTTTGCCGGTTTGAGGATAAGCCTGAGAGGATCTGGGGTTGGGAACAACACAGCTGGATTGAGGGGTATCCAAGAACACCGGGACTGGCCAGTGACATCTAAAAGTGTAATAGGTGTGTTGAAAAATAAAAGGTACCTTGTTGTTGTGGTTGCTTTGTTGTGTGTGAGAGTAAGTGAAAAATAAAGTGGAGCAAATGTGGACGAATGAAAGTATATGTAATGTAGATTGTTTATTTTAAGCTTTATTATAGTTCCTCGGAGCAAAGTGTTGTATTGAAGAGTAGTGTGAGAAAAAGGAGGTTTTTTGAGAATATAGCCGAAAGAAAAGTGGTATTTAGGTGGTGAGAGGAAAGTGAAAAACAGAGGCAGGGGGTGAATAGATAAGATCTTGAAAAATGGGACAGAAATCCAGTCAGGAGAATAGAGGAGAGAAAAAAAGGAGTAAGAAATTATCAACAGAGATACCCCAGGATAGTCCCCTGGGAGTTATGTTAGCCAACTGGGAAAAAAACCCTTGTACAAGAAAAAAGGACAAAGTAAAGATGATACAATTTTGTATGCTTGAATGGCCAACAAAGGAAATAAGGTCTGACCACGTTTATTGGCCTAGATATGGTCCTTTTGAAAGATGGATTTGTCAGGCTCTAAATGTATTTGTAAACTCAAAGGAACCGTTTAATCCAGAAGAAAGAGAATATGCCACATGATGGACAGGGGATTTTAGGAAAATAAAAATCTTTAAGGTATCAGAAATCCCCGAAACAAAACAAGAAAAGAAAAAAGGGAAAGAGAAGGGAGGGGAGCAAGAGGAAAAAAGCGGAAAAGAAAAAGAATGGGATCCTTTACAAGTTTTACCCCCTCCCTTCCCATTCGCGCCTGCACCACCTGCGGCCCCACTGCCAGTTTTAGGTCCCAGCGAGCTGCTCCCTTCAGCTCCGCCGGCCCCGGTGTCGGTGCCTGTCCCGGTCCCAGCGCCTACCCCGGGTCCTGGTTTGCTGCATGCTCCTACCCCGGTTTCCGTCCCAGGCGCGAGTTCGCTGCCCGCGGCGACGGCTCTGCAGACTCCCGCCCCGCTGCCCGCAGCAGCCCCCCCCCCCCCCCCCCCCCCCGCCTCTCCCTCTTTCGCCGCCCGCCGCTTCGGTACCGGCACCCGCCTCGCTGCTCGCGGCTGCCCGACCGGGCCCCGCCCCCATCCTGCCCGACCGGTCCGCGGCTGGTCCGCTAGCCGCGCCCGGCGGGCTCCCGTCGGTCCCGGCCATCCCGTCTTTAGCCGCTTCTCCCGCAGCGGTTTTCTCGGCCCCATCCCCAGCGGCTTTGCCCATTCCGGCTACGCTGAGTGCTGCCGCCGCTGCCTTGCCTCTGCTGGGAGCGGCTGGCTCTGCCGCCATTAGCCACGTGGAGGCTGACCGCGCTAACGCCCAGCACCTCCCAGAAATGATCTCCCCTTCAGCAGTTCCAGCAGCAAACCCTGCCCATGCCCCGCCTCTGGAGGACCAAGTCTCGATAGTATGCCCTTCTCACACCCCTCTCCCTGCCCGGAGGTCCGTTCCCTTAGAAACCGCAGCTCCGGCTCAAAGGAACTCCCTGTCCTTAGAAGATGCTCCTAATAAAAGTACTAGAAGTACAGTTAAGCGACAACTTCCTCCTGATTCTTCCTCACCACACGAAAATAAGGCTACAGAAAAAGACAGGGGTAAAGAAATTGGTCTATTCCCACTGAACGAGGTCCAAATGGGAGGGGGTGGGACTGGATTTGTGAATACTCCCCTGACTTCTCCTGAGGTCAGGAATTTTAAAAAGGAAATGAAAGGGATTTTGGAGGACCCCATAGGCACAGCTGAACAACTTGACCAATTTTAAGTCCAAACATTTATACCTGGGAAGAAATGCAGTCTATACTAAAGATACTATTTTCTCAGGAGGAAAGGGAATTTATCAGAATTGCAGGCATAAAATCCTAGAATAAAGAAAATCCACAAGGGCCTCCTGGAGAGGAGAAAATGCCCACTGCACCTCCTGAGTGGGGTCAAAACAATGAAGAGGGGAGAAAACATATGAATGAGTATCGTAATTTGATAATCAAGGGAATAAAAGGGGCAGCACCTCGAGGGCAAAATGCTAAAAAGGCTTTTGAGACACAACAGGAAAAAAAAGAGACCCCAACCAAATAGTTAGACAGACTCAGGAGAAATATAAAACAATATTCCAGAATAGATCCTGAAACTGATGTGGGAAAAGCTTTGTTAAGAATTAACCTGGTTACTGAAATGAACAGGGCTAATGCCTTTATTAATGTTCAGCTCTTTATTAAAAAGATCAGATGGGCAGGGGGCTCGACGCAGAGCTCACCCCCGCGGTCGTAGCTTTCCCAGGCAGCCGAAAGGAAGGAGGCATGCAGAGTTGGTCACTGGAGTCCCGAGCAGCAGCTGTCCTTTCTCCCTTCGGTGGCCCGAGGATGAGGAGGCGTGGCGTGCAGAGTCTGTTGCTGAAGTCCAGAACAACAGCTATCCCCGCTCCTTCCGTGGTGGCAGCACCAGGGCTCTCTGTCTCTGTATTCCTGCTTCTCAGAGCCTAATATAGTCTGTTCTTTCTTAGGTGATGGCGACAGTTAAAAGTCAATCAGGGGATGTGTTTCCCTCTTCCTCAGCTAGGGCATTTGCCTAGACTCCTCTACTGTGTTCAGTTTTTGATTTATATTCTTTTTTTCCTCCTAAAAATACTCCCATGATCCTAAGGGGTTTTATTTGCATGTTAGTCCCAGAGTGGCAGCGTGGAGGGGTGGGGGGGCCGGTTATCTCCAGGTAGTTTAGAGAAAACAAACAGAGCAATTAGCTAATTAGCATTTCAATATCGGTACTTAGCTAGAGTTAGTAGTTTTCTTTTAGTGTTGCCATGGGAACTAGGAAAGCCCTGCCCGCGTCTCTGGGGAACACCTGGAAACTGTTCATAACAGTTACAAATGCTTGGCCAAATATTAGAAAGACAGTCACCATGAGAAAAAACAATTACAGGAAAAACCAAAAACACACAGGCACTACTCCTAGATATGACAGTCGTAGAGAAAAGAGAACAGAAAAGAATAAAACCCCAATACAAACAAGCCTCAGGAGCATTCTAAGAATGTCTGTTTTTACTGTCAGGGTGAAGGACTTTATAAGAGGGACTGTCCTAAACGGGCAAAAGATCTGAAAATCTTCAAAGAGATGAACACTAAAGAAGAATAGGGGTGTCAAAGGCTCTATTTTTAGGGGACAAATACCATCTGGAGCCTGTGATGACTTTAAAAGTGGGTCCCCAAGAAGAAGAATTGGAATTTGTGGTAAACACAGGGGCAGAAAGAACCTGTCTGTTAAATATTCCTAAAAGTTATAGTGTGAGCAAAAATACTGTAAAGTAACAAGAGCAAGAGAAGAGAGTTTCACAGTTGCTATCATTGAAAATGTAGCAATTAAGGGTAAAACTAAATTTGAAATAAGGGATGTCTTATTAGTCCCAGGGGAGGGTAGCAACTTATTAGGACAAGATTTACAAGTGAAATTAAGAATAGGGGTTATCCCAAAAGATGGGAAGATGACAGCCAGAGTTTTAAAAATAAGCCAAGAAGATAAAGAAAAATTAACAAGGAAGTTTGGGCTGGGGAAGGAAATAGGGGAGGATGCTTCATACAGAGCAGATGGCTTCATTGAGCTGTTGATTCATCTAATTCTTTTCCCTTTGCTGTGTACAAGTCGTTTAAACTATTTATTCCAATTTGCATCGTGATTTTTCATCTTCAAATACGTAACTTGCCGTACTCTAGGATTGAAAAACTAGTTTACAGCTGTGACATAGCAAAACCTAGTCTTAATTTATTTTAAGTCGAGGCCAGGTTATTCAATCAAGTAGTTCTCAGTGTGTAAAGTTAAACTAAAAGTAGCACCAGCTGATTAGTAGGTCAATGAGAAACATTTTTCCTCCCAGCCATCCTTTTTCAAGTACCCAAAGGTGGTTTTGCTTTTTTAGTTTTTGTTTTGTTTGTTTGTTAGTTTTTCTAGAAGTACTGATTACTTGCAGTGCACCTAGAACAGCGGCTAGAGTTGTGCATGCATAGCACTTATGAAAAATAAGGCTCATTTTTTTACCCAGAATTGGAGGTGACTACATATATAAAAGGGAACCTACAAAGCTAGACGAAGAAAAGGTTTCAGTATCTTCTAATGTAAGCTGTTAATTTGTTACTTTCAGCATTACTGTGGGTGTGTGACACACACATAAAAAAGATAGTGGGGGGAGATATCTGCTTGCTGTAGTTTTATTTCTTGAGTGAGTTAGAGAGCTGTGAGGAAGTTGTGGGTTCCTTGTGTGGTTTATCCAGGCCTGCAGGGAGGGCTTGGCCATAATTCCCTCTGTGCTGCAGGTAGCCCTGCAGCGTGGCAGCAGTTGCTTGCCTCTGGTGAGTTTGCAAGCAAGGTGCTTCACCACTGCAGTGCTCAAGTGCTGTTTCCTATTATGAAATTCAAGAGTGCCTCTTCCCATCCAGTTATTGTTTGTACCACAGGAACCTCTTTAGACAGTGTTTCCTAGCAGTCAAAGGGAGGGTATTGCAGAGACGAATTCCTTACTTGCTGTCCCCCCACTGTACTCATATTTTGTCCATTCCCTCTTCAAAATATGGATTTGTAAGACTCATGCTCTGTGTCCTCAGATGCCCTTCCCAAATCAAACCTTGGCTTTATTACTCCACTCCGTGCCTTATGGAGGGATGTTTTCAATCCATTGAATTTGGTGCCTCAGTACCTTTTTACCTCAGAGGACCTAGGATGTTGATGCAAGGGTGTCATCAGAACTAGTGTTTCTGCCCAGGGGTGAGTTCATAGTGTCCTGAGCAATTGGTGATAGAAGAGGTGCTTGTTCTGATGTTTAACCATTTCTTTTGCCTTTTAGTGATAGAGTTCCTTGAATTCCTCTGTTTCAGTAAAACGGAGGTAGTGAGGTATTTCTTGAGAGCTGTGGCTGGAAATCTGTGAATGGAAAAACTCTGGTTGCAAATTGCATTGCACTAACTAGCATTGCCTCAATTTTTTTAGTGCAGGCAAGGTCACTTTGGAAGTAAGTTGTAGTTTACCTTGTTCCTGCCACCTTTTCAAGCTTGTGAATAAAAAAAAAATGGTGATAGCAAAGCAAGTCTTTCGTTTTGGCACTGTGTCAGCTGTGAGTGGCTAGTAGCCTTGGTGGAGGGTGCTGTGAATTGCATGCTTGCAGAAGAAGTTGAAAAAGGGGGGAGGGGTGATTGGCAGACTCACCTCTCCGGGATGTTGGAATGTAGAGTGATGTTAGAATGTAAATGTTGGAATGTAGATGTTGGAATGTAGAGTGATGATGTCTTAATGCTAGAAGAGGACAAGTGTTTGAATGCAGTCTCTGCATAAAGGGCAGAGAAGTGTCTTAGCACATGGTTGTTACAAAGTTGTTAAATGATATGTAGACTAAGGAAACAGAATGCCAAAAACACCTGGGGACACCAGGTTTAGAGTTGTCGAAGTTGAAAAGTGTTTGGCTGCTCTCAGGGGCTGCGGCAGGAGCAGATTCATAGAGATTACCCAGCGCAGCAACTCCCAGTGTTTCGCCCACCAGGTAGAAGTGGCACACCACGATGTGATAAGTTAGAAAAGACTCTTTGTTCATCAAGACAGAAAGAAGAAGCCTTGTGTAGATAACAGAAAATCAAAGGAGAAGCCTTGTGTAGATAACAGAAAACTGCCAGACAGAAACTAGTTAGTATGTTGATTACTTAAGCTGGGTGTGTAATTAGAACTTAGGTGCATATGGAAAAGACCATTGCAGGGCCGTGGACTTTCGCTGGGGAAGAAGAGAGGAGCTTCCCTCGGGTGACCACCAGAGAGTAGAAGACGACCCCCTAGCAACAGAGGGCGCAAGCGCAGAGTACACCCAGAGATACCGCGGCCCCGGAGAAAAAGAGTATAAAAAGACTGTGGGAAGGGGGAAACGAGGTGGGCCGTTTGCGGAACGGGGACTCCCCGGCTGCACCCAGCGCTGTTTGCTTGCCATCGCTTCCTGTAATCAATAAATTTCTGATTGACTCTTGAAAGGCTGAACAAATTATTCGCCTCTATTTATAACAATCTGGTGCCGTGACTCAGATAAGGGCTATCCGCTGGAAACTCCTCCCGGGGAGGCGCCCTCGCTGCTTTGGCAGCAAGCCCCGCTCAGGAGTCCCCCTCTGGGACCCTTACCGACGAACCCAAATTCGGTGGCAAGCAAAGAATAGCCGGCAACCCCTTAATCTTTGTGTACGAAGTCCCGGGTGAAGACACAGGACTGTGTAAGTACCTTTCAGTGGTCCTTCAGGGCTACTGAGGTTGCTCCGTTCAAAGGGGACGGGGCCCACTCGGTTGGGGTTGGGATCCCGGAGTGTAGTGAGTGAGACGTCTCTGTGAGACGACGTGAGTGTGGACGTCATAGTACTGCGTTTCCCACACCCAGCGATGGGCTGGGCCACAAATTGAGGGAAGCGAAGAGGTGTGTGTGTAAGAAGGCACTCCGGAAGATGGGACAGAGGAAAAGCAAGCCCTCTGGTCCCATGGGTGGGGGAAACCCTGTAAATCTTCCCCAGATTCCTCCAGATAGTCCATTAGGACTAATGATTAAAAGTTGGGATTCCTTACCCTTCAGGAAAGGAAAGGACAAGGTGAAAATGGTGCACTACTGCATAGAGGTTTGGGGAGGGAAACAAATAAGAGGGGACCATTTGTACTGGCCAGTGTTTGGCTCATTTGAGGATTGGATATGTCAGGCTTTAAATATTTACGTGACTTCTAAAGAGCCCTCGAACTCAGAGGAGAGCGAGTACGCCTCCCTCTGGGTAATGGGGGAAACTCGCACTAAGCTGTTTACACTTAGTACTAAGGAGAAAAAGAAAAGATTGAAAGAGGATACAGACCTACCCGATTCCACCCCTCCACCCTACATACCGCCTCCCTCTCCATCACCTCCTCTACCACCAACCCCTCCCCCCCGTTCTCCTCCCTGGAACCTTTACCCTCCCCTGCCTCCACATTCACCACAACATCCTGACCCCTCTGCCTCAGCAAAAGATGACTCTGAGGAGGATGAGTTGAATGCTGAGCTCCAGGGGAATAACCAGCAGGTAACTAGAAGCCAGACTAGGAAAAGGCAGGAGGAATTGGGATTGTTCCCACTCCGAGAAGCAGGAATGGGGATGGTCCCTAACCCTAATGCAGGGCAACCGGGGCAACCAGCCCAAATCTTAGGAGTTGGATATGTGTCTGTACCCTTGAACTCGGGAGATGTGAGGGAGTTCAAAAAGGAAATGGGACATCTCTTAGAGGACCCCCTTGGAGTCGCCGAAAGATTAGACCAATTTCTGGGTCCGAACGTTTATACTTGGGATGAGATGCAATCTATTTTAGGTATATTATTTACCTCTGAGGAAAGGAGGATGATTAGAGATGTAGGGATGAGAATATGGGATGATGAACACCAACAAGGGCCCCTCGCAGACACCAAGTGGCCTATGCAACGCCCTGACTGGAACAACCAGGATCCGCAACACAGAGCCCATATGGCAGATTTGCGGAACATTATAATACAAGGAATAAGATCTGTCCCTCGAGGACAGAATATTCACAGGGCTTTTCGAGAACAGCAAAAAAAGGATGAAGACCCCACAGAATGGTTGGAAAGGTTGAGAAAAAACTTTCAGTTATATTCTGGAGTGGACCCTGATACCCCAGTAGGGGAGGCCCTGCTAAAAACACAGTTTGTAGCGAACTCATGGGTGGACATTCGAAAGAAGTTAGAAAAATTGGAGGATTGGCAAGGAAGAGGATTGGATGAATTATTGCGAGAGGCGCAGAAAGTTTATGTAAGGAGGGAGGATGAAACTCATAAAAAGCAAGTTAGGATGATGGTAGTGGCAGTTCGGGAAGGGCAGAAAACTGCCCCCTCTCCTTTACAGAAGGGGGCAGCCGTGCGGGGAAGTAAGCGAATTCCAAGGCGGACTGATGGGATTGATGAGAGGAAGGAGGACAGAAGAATTGCCTGCTTTTACTGTGGGAGGAGGGGTCACATTAAGCGGGAATGCCGACAAAGGATAGCTGATGAAAAACAGTTTCAGGAAGACTAGGGGTGTCAGGGGCTCTATCTGCTGGGGACAAGAGAAAGAACGGAGCCCCTGGTAAAGCTAAAGATAGGTCCCCAGCAGCAAGAATACGAGTTCCTTGTGGACTCGGGGGCGGAAAGATCAACCGTCCAGACCCTTCCCCGGGGGTGTAAAATTTCATCTGACACGGTACAGGTAATTGGGGCAAAAGGGGAGCCTTTTGGAGTACCTGTGATAAAAGATGTCTTTTTGGAGACTGGTTCTAAATTGGGGGTGGGATCCTTTTTATTAGTTCCCGAGGCAGATTATAATCTACTCGGACGGGACTTGATGATTGAACTAGGAATAGGAGTGGAAGTAATAGAGGAGAAATTGAGCGTAAAACTGTGTCCCCTACGGACCGCGGATGAAGCTGAAATCAATCCAGAAGTGTGGTACACCCCCGATACTGTAGGAAGATTGAATATCGAACCTTTTGAAGTAACCATCCGGGACCCTGAAATACCTGTGAGAATAAAACAATACCCTCTGTCTCAAGAAGGGAGACAAGGGTTAAAACCCGAAATTGAGAGACTCTTAAAACAAAGTCTCCTCGAACCATGCATGTCTCCTTTTAACACACCCATCTTACCTGTAAAGAAACCGAATGGTAGTTACAGGCTAGTTCATGACTTAAGAGAAATTAATAAAAGAACTGTTGAAAGATTTCCTGTAGTAGCTAACCCATATACACTTTTAAGTCAATTAGGCCCTGAAAATAAATGGTACAGTGTAATAGACTTAAAAGATGCTTTCTGGGCCTGCCCTCTTAAAGAAGCCTCCAGAGATTATTTTGCCTTTGAATGGGAAGACCCGGATACCCATCGAAAGCAACAATTAAGATGGACTGTCCTCCCTCAGGGATTTACAGAATCCCCTAATTTATTTGGACAAGCATTAGAGCAAATATTGGCAGATTATTTCTTAGGTGAAGGAACAGCTTTGGTACAGTATGTAGATGATTTACTAATCGCAGGCAAGGAGGAGGAGATAGTAAGTAAAGAAAGCATAAAGCTACTAAACTTCCTGAGTTTGAAGGGACTTAAAGTTTCAAAGTCTAAGCTACAGTTTGTAGAGGAAGAAGTTAAATACTTGGGACATAAGTTAACCAAAGGAACTAAGAAATTGGATGCTGAAAGGGTCCAAGGTATACTCTCATTACAAGCCCCACAGAATAAGAGACAGATACGGCAGTTGTTAGGACTTTTTGGATACTGTCGACAGTGGATAGTGAACTTTAGTGGGAAAGTTAAATTCCTGAATGAAAAATTAACTAAGAAAGGATTACTCAAGTGGACACCTGAAGATAAAGGCCCTAAAGGTTGAATTGGTAAATGCACCAGTCCTCAGTCTCCCTGACCTAAAAAGACCATTCTTCCTATTTATTAATGTGGAAGAGGGAACTGCATATGGGGTGCTGGCCCAGGACTGGGCCGGAAACAAAAAACCAGTGGCGTATCTCTCAAAACTTTTAGACCCTGTTAGTAGAGGGTGGCCCACCTGCTTACAAGTAATTGTAGCTGCTGCTCTCTTAGTAGAAGAAGCAGGGAAAATAACCTTTGGAAGTGAGCTGCGGGTCTTATCTCCTCATAACATCCAGGGAGTTTTGCAACAAAAAGCTGAAAAATGGATAACAGATGCCAGGCTGCTTAAATATGAGGGCATCCTAATATCATCCCCTAAATTGACTATAGAAACTACCAGTTTACAAAATCCTGCTCAATTCCTATATGGGGAACCAACTACTGAGCTGGCACATGATTGCCTCCAACAAATTGAGGAACAAACCAAAATACGGCCAGATTTGGAAGAGGAAGAACTAGCCTCAGGGGCACGGTTATATGTAGATGGATCCTCCCGGGTTGTTGAGGGGAAACGAAAATCTGGATACGCTGTGGTGGATGGAAAAACCTTCAGGATAATAGAATCTGGCCCCCTTAGCCCTAGCTGGTCAGCACAAGCATGTGAATTATATGCAGTACTCAGAGCATTAGAATTGTTAAAAGAAAAATCCGGAACCATCTACACTGACTCTAAATATGCTTATGGGGTAGTACACACTTTCGGTAAAATTTGTGAAGAGAGAGGATTAATTAACTCACAAGGAAAGGGGTTAATACATGAGGAATTAATCCGACGAGTTTTACAAGCTCTCAGATATCCGGAAAGGATAGCAGTAGTGCATGTCCGTGGCCATCAGACAGGAATAGGAGCCTCCATTAGGGGAAACAATTTAGCTGATCAAGAGGCCAAGAGAGCTGCACTACTGACTTTAAAACATAAGCTTGAGGTTACACAAAGGGAGGATTGCTCTGCTTGTGGAGATGATTCAGGAACAACACCATGTTGGTCAGGTTGTAAAATGTTTGGAGATGATTCCATCAGAAGTGCTTGTGGTAACCCCCAAAAGAAACATTGCTGGTATCATGGCTCAAAGAAATATTTATTAACATTCACAGTACAAGAAAAAGAAAAATTAGACCAAATGGGAATACGGGAAAAGGAGGAAGGCAAGTGGGTATTACCCAATGGTCAAGAAGTACTCCCGAAAGGAGTAGCCATGAGAATCCTGCAGGCTATACATGATAAAACCCATTGGGGCA
This sequence comes from Vidua chalybeata, assembly GCF_026979565.1. Classification (NCBI taxonomy): domain Eukaryota; kingdom Metazoa; phylum Chordata; class Aves; order Passeriformes; family Viduidae; genus Vidua; species Vidua chalybeata. The sequence continues at coordinate 1,088,604 of NW_026530339.1, forward strand.
CTCAGGCCTTAGTCGATCAGTTTGCTATCAAATACATGTGTATAGGGATCTATACTCTGGCTAAACACGTAACCCAACACTGCCTGACCTGTCAAAAGGTAAACAAGCAGCAACAAAGAGAGAGACCAATGGGTGGGAGAGAGTTAGCACAAAGACCTTTCTCTCATATACAAGTAGACTTTACTGAACTACCCAAAATAGGGAGGTACAAGTACTTGTTGGTATTGATAGATCACTTGACACACTATGTAGAAGCATTCCCCACCGCCAGAGCAACGTCTCATGCAGTGGTTAAGATACTTTTAGAACAAATCATACCTAGATACGGGATGATAGAGATCCTAGATTCTGATAGGGGCCCCCACTTTACTTCAAAAATAGCAAAAGATGTTCTCACTGCCCTGGGGACCCAGTGGAAGTATCACACTCCATGGCACCTGCAAAGTTCTGGGAGAGTGGAGCGGATGAATGGGGAAATCAAGAAACAGATAACTAAATTAATGCTAGAAACAAAGATGTCTTGGGTCAAGTGTTTGCCCTTGGCTCTGTTAAATATCCGCACTCAACCCCACACTGATGTGGGGATATCCCCTTTTGAAATGCTATTCGGAATGCCCTATGATATGGAGGCCCCTGTAGATCACCCTTGTTTGAAAGATTCTCAGATCAATACCTATATTGTGCAAATTATGAACAGAAGGAGAGAATTGAGGGAAAAGGGGCTGTTAACTCAGAGACCTCCCTTAGACCTAGCAATGCATAAGATTAAACCTGGAGATAGAGTACTCATTAAATCATGAAAAGAAAATTCTTTAACACCTCGTTGGGAAGGCCCCTTTGTTGTTTTGCTCACCACAGAGACTGCAATTCGGACCGCCGAGAAGGGATGGACCCATGCAAGCCGAGTTAAAGGACCGATCACTACGGCTGACCATTGGAGAGTAACGAGCCAACCCGGAAACCTGAAGGTCACCTTGAAGAAGAACTAACGGACTCAGTGTGGGTAATCCAAATAGACCAAGAAGGGGAACAGAAAGGATACACTTACCCCTCGGCTGATGATTATAGAGTAGTATCTAAAGAAATACGTGGTGATTGTTATCCTTTTGTGTGCTTTGTTTGTAAAACTTGCCAAGAACGGTGGTGGGTCCATTGTTGCAAAGGAAAGCCACCTACTGGGATTTGCTCCAGCTGCTGCAAGCTAGAGCGAGGATTAACAAGAATCATATTAGACTTAGGAGAATTAGAGAATAAGTGGGTAAGGTTCAAATCAGAAGAGTGGTGGGAGGTTTACAGAAAAGGGTTTAACCCTGAGAATTTTTGTTTCCACCTGAATGAACCTGCCCCCTTTGTTGCCCATATTGTAAACTGGTGTTGTCGGAAAGAGCTGAAAGAAATCCTGTGCAACTCATCCCCGGTCAAGGATAAGAACTGGGAGCAGTATAAGGCTAGAAGGGGAAAAGGGAATGGATGCGCTGGAGAGTACTGCTGCTGCCGAGAAGATGGTAATCCCCGTGGCTCGAAGCACCCGAGTCGGAGGGCGAGGCAGAGGGGAAAGAACCAGGCTCTTCCCAATCCCAAGTGGAATAATGCAGAAATACTTCCAACTGGGTATTGATAATCTCCCCAAAGGTACCGACTCAAACACCCTGGGTAGACACAAAGGGCAACAAACTAAAAGGGGAATAGTAGGAAATTATGAGTTAAATGCAAAAACAGGACTCCATCCTCCTTGGCAAGTTATCATTATTGTAACTCTGATTATGTTATTGCCAGGAGGATATTCTCAATTTTCACATCAACCCTTTAAGTGGTTACTAACCCGAGTAGATGGGAAGGAAATCCAAACTCGGATATCATCCGGATCTCCTAGCTTTACACTGTCATTATGCACACTGGCCCCCATCGAACCATGTCTAAATAAAATAGGTTTCTATATGTGTGCAGCATCAAATCCATGAAAGGGATATTGCAATTACCCTGGGGAATACTTCTGTGGGTATTGGGGCTGTGAAACTATAGCATCGGATTGGTCAGTAGAAGGAGATCAATGGCTTACTGTTTCTTGGGGACCCTACGGCTGTAAAGCTCCACAGAAGGACTGGTCGGGCGGCATAGTCAATCAGGGGAATTGTCAATTTATGTACGTGAATGTAACTAAACCATTAGATCCAGGATGGACAGTGGGACGGACATGGGGTTTTCGGTATGTGGAACCTGGTAAGGACAGAGGCAACATGTTCACCATAAAGAAGGAGCCTATCTCACCAGATACCCGACCAGTAGGCCCTAACCCCGTAATAGCTAAAGATGGAGAGCCAAGCCATGTTGAAATAATCAATAATCAAAGTAACGCAGGAATGGAAAATTCAACTGTTGTCACCCAGACAATAGCACCCCCTAGCGAGGATTCTCGATTTAACACCCTTTGGAAGCTGGTAGAGGGAGCATACCGGGTCTTGAATGTAACTAACCCCCGGCTTACAGAGCATTGTTGGCTCTGCTTTGATGTTAAACCCCCATTTTATGAAGCTATTGGAATATCAGAAAAGGCGAGATGTGCAAATGGCAGTAACCCCCCTTCATGTAATTGGAAAGATCCGCGGGGGCAAGGAATCACATTGGCCTCAGTAACAGGGAAGGGGAGATGCATTGGCCAAGTGCCCCAGCGCATGGAATTCCTGTGCGAAATAATAACTACAGCAAAACGAGAGGATAAGCCAGCCAAGTGGTTACTCCCTGCTAAGAACACAAAGTGGATCTGTGCAAAAGGAGGACTCACACCCTGCATCTCCCTGGAAATTTTCGATGAGACCACAGATTACTGCATACAAGTAGTCATAATCCCAAAAATTATCTATCACCCTCAAGACTATGTATATAACCTACAAACTACCCCAGCACACCATCTACAAAAACGAGAACCTTTTACTACACTTACAGTGGCTGCTTTAATGCTCATGGGGGGAGCAGGTGTAAGCACGGGAGTGGCCTCCTTAGTAAAACAAACGAAAGAATTTCACTCTCTAAGGGTAGCAATAGACAAGGACTTAGAGCGAATAGAGCAATCGATATCAGCCTTAGAGAAATCAGTGAGATCTCTATCTGAAGTAGTTTTGCAAAACAGGAGGGGATTGGACCTCCTGCTCCTACAGCAAGGAGGGCTATGTGAAGCACTCAGAGAGGAGTGTTGTATCTATGCAGATCACACAGGGGTAGTCAGGGATACAATGACAAAACTAAGGGAAGGATTAGAGAAACGAAAAAGGGAAAGAGAAGCCCAACAAGGTTGGTATGAAACCTGGTTCAACAGTTCCCCGTGGCTGACTACCCTATTGTCCACAATGGCAGGGCCCCTAATTTTGCTGATTTTGCGACTAACCTTTGGCCCGTGCATTTTTAATAGGATCATAGACATAGTAAAGGGGAGATTGGAGGCTGCTCACCTCATGTTAATAAGGGCCAAATATGAACCCATACCGGAGGATCCTGAGACTAATGAAACCTTAACCCTTAGCTTACAAGAACTAAAAAGGTTTGATGAACAAAATAAAGAAAAAGAAAAGGGGGGATTGTGATAAGTTAGAAAAGACTCTTTGTTCATCAAGACAGAAAGAAGAAGCCTTGTGTAGATAACAGAGAATCAAAGGAGAAGCCTTGTGTAGATAACAGAAAACCGCCAGACAGAAACTAGTTAGTATGTTGATTACTTAAGCTGGTTGTGTAATTAGAACTTAGGTGCATATGGAAAAGACCATTGCAGGGCCGTGGACTTTCGCCGGGGAAGAAGAGAGGAGCTTCCCTCGGGCGACCACCAGAGAGTAGAAGACGACCCCCTAGCAACAGAGGGCGCAAGCGCAGAGTACACCCAGAGATACCGCGGCCCCGGAGAAAAAGAGTATAAAAAGACTGTGGGAAGGGGGAAACGGGGTGGGCCGTTTGAGGAGCGGGGACTCCCCGGCTGCACCCAGCTCTGTTTGCTTGCCATCGCTTGCTGTAATCAATAAATTTCTGATTGACTCTTGAAAGGCTGAACAAATTATTCGCCTCTATTTATAACACACGAGGTGCCACTGGGGTTTGGGGCTGGCTGAGTTGTGCCAGGATCCCAGAGAGCGAAGAGTTGCCAGAGGCGCTCGCCGGCCCAGTAGCGGGGCTGGGCGTAGGTTGTGCGGGTTTGCCGCCCAGGAGTGGGCTGGCTCAGTGGCAGAGCTGCCAGGGGCAGCTCCCAGCCTGCCAGGGTCCCGAGTCCAGTATATCAGCCTCTGCCCTGGCACGTAAGTCAAGAAAGAGAGAGAAAGAGAGAGAAAGAGAGAGAAAGGGAGAGAAAGAGAGAGAGAGAGAGCGAAAGAGATAGTGAAATAAGACCTCAAAGTCACCATGCCCGTGGCTGTCTTTAAGTTCTCCCCTGCTAGAGTGACAACAAGGTAGGGGGAGAGGCCAAGAACAGAGTTAAACACAAAGCTGTGAAAAAGAAGAGATAAGGATTAAAGCAAAAATAGTTGGCACTCCAAAACCTCACAAAGCAGGTTTTTTTGACAAGATTTTTTCTTTCTGTTTTATTTTTTGTTGTTGTTAAGAAGAGGAGGCTTTTGTTCTAAAGAATGGGTCTGTAAGGCTAAAACAGTTAAATGTCACCCAAAAAGTAAAAAGCAAGAGATGTGATACATCTCGTGTTAGAATTGGCCTAGTGTTTCATTGGCCTCTGCAGCTATTAACACAGCTGGATACAAGAAGCAGCTGTAGAAAAACTGTTTTAGTTAAACCCAAGAAGTTTTGAAGGAAACTAATGGTAAAAGTTAATGCAGTACTGTCTTTCTTTTAACACTGTGTTATTAAGAAGTCCTTTCCAGGTACTACTAAAGCAGAAATCCGAATCACAGAAAGAGGGTGAATTCATGCCAGCAAAATCAAAGAACTTGTGAAGAAACTTGAGGAATGGACCATCACATCTAAACCGGGTGATACCAAATTGACTTTCAACTGGGACTGGGTGGTAACGGTTTGGGAAGACCCAAATGATCCAAGGAAGGTACAAAGAATAACACCTAACTGAGAAATAAGGCAAAGCTTACATCACTAGTTTTAAGCACTGCCTGAATAAGCCCTGAGACGTCTCCGACACCTCCTTAGGAGAGGAATACTGCCACTTCAAACAGGAAGATTGGGACTGTTTTAGTCAAAGAGTTCTTATATTCTGGCCTTAGCCTGGGACTTGTACAGGGAAGAAGGGAAATTGCGATTAGTACTATATTGTATACTTTATTTGATTCATCCCAATACTGGACACGTTAACTGGGTTATAAGTAAATGTTCAAATTATGGGAATAATTGGTATTAGAGCTCACAAAATCTATGTTCTCGTTGCAAGAGGTATTGAGTACTGAATCTATCCCCTATACAGATAGAACTCAAAACAACTGAAGTAAAAACTTTGTTTTGTAGATGGGAATTATCCGTGCCTGTTGACTGAGAGAAACCTGAGGAACGGTAGGAAACCACAGTTAAAGAGTGTCAAAAAAGGACTTGTCTAAAAAAAAAAAAAAAAATTAGTCAAAAGGAGTGACAAGGGAAACAGAGGGCAAGCCTGGATTGCCCACTGTACTCGCCACCGAGAAGATCACACGTACCTGCTATAGGAAGCAACTCCATAGGCAGGGGAGGTGGGGGTATAAGCCATACCAGACCTCTGTTATTCCTGTTTCTGTCTCTCATTTGTTGTCTTTTACCTTTCGAGATACCAGCAAGATTGTGTCACAAATGCTACAGAAAGTATTACATGGAAAGAAACCAGCGTTCCTTTTTTGTTACACACCCCCATGTCAACAGCCACTGTTATGACCCATCCAAATTAAGTACCTGCAGGCAAAATGGGGAAAAATACAAGATTACAAGGAACTTAGGAAAAAGCGGTAATAGATGGGGCATTGAATGTCCAAAAGGAGAGAGATGGATTTGTTTTACATTTGATCTCAGAGATATAGTCCAAGATTCGGTAAAAAGGCAATTAGTAAAAAAAAAAAGGTGATACCAGCACAACAATCTAGCTCTATATTGACCCCAAATTATATACTGAATCGTATTATGGGACTCCAAGTAGTTATAAAGATGATAACAAACAAAGCCGCTCAGGCATTAGAATTAGTATCGAGTCAGCAAAGCCAAACAAAAACTGTAATGTATCAGAATAGGTTGGCTTTAGAGTATTTATTGGCTAAAGCAGGGGGTGTTTGTGGAAAGTTTAATATATCAGATTGTTGAAAATAGATGACAATAGGGAGGTCATCCTGGGAAAAACAAAGAATATCATAAAAAAATTATAACCCAGGTATCAGTCCAAAAAATAGGAAAACAAGGTCAAAAACTAACTGGTGGGGTAATGTATTGAGAATGGGATGGTGGATTAAGATTCTTCCTTTTATGTGTTACAACTGTTTTGATGTTTCTTCCTTGTTTAATCCCATGTTTTATTTAATTACCAACAGAGTCCAAAGAATGCAAGTGGATAAGAAATATTGCTCAAGCCAAATGATTTATAAAGAATAAGAGGAGGGATTGCGAAAAATGCGTATTTTATGATTGGCTTTTCGCAATAGTTACAATGAATATTATATGTGTAATGTTGGAAAGTTATGCTGTATTAATTCTCTCAAGTAGTGTGTTGAATGTATTTTTAGGTTATAACACAATGTTAAAATAGAAACTATACTATGTAAGATACTTTTTAACTAGCTCAAGAAAGAGATGAGATAATCAAAGAATTCTTCGCACAAAGATAACAATTACAGAAATCCCTAAATTTTCCAGAGGAGAGGAATTTATGGCTTTCCTTATCAACAGAAACAAACTTCTTCAAGCCTGACTTAGACTCGAAGGCGCCTGGGAACAACAGGCTATTGCTTTTAAGGTTATTCCTTTGTTCACAAGGCATGCTTGTCGTGGCTTAAGTGCCTGAGAGCATCCGGACGTCCGTAATTCTTTGCTTTTTATTGTCTTGTAATTGTCCTAACTCTAAATTTTTATTACTCTAATTGTATTACTATTTTTATAACCATTTTATTATTATTAAACTTTAAAAATTTTAAAAACCAAGTGATTGGCGTTTTTCACAGGGGGATGGAGCATTCAAATTGCAAACATGAGCAAAGGCACTTGTGCTGAAGCAAACAGATGTTGAAGTAGCTGTGATATTGCAGATGCTGAAGTAGCTGTGATCCAATGAAAAGTTTGAATAGAGAAAAAAATGATGAAGACACTTTGCCTCCAGGGAAGAAGAGGAAAATTTCTGTTCCCAGAGATTAAGATAATTTCAGAGATGTATGAAGAGAACCTTTGCTTCTGAAGAGCTCATCCTTAAAAGTGTACCCCATTAGCTAAAGATTGAGCCCTCAAAAACAGTTGTGGGGAAAGCTGTAAGTCGAAGGGAGGGATTTTCACTGCAAACAGATTTTCCTTTCCCAGGCAGCTGATTCGCTGTGACATTGATGCCACAAGAGAACTGTTTCTTGTGGAAAAGTCTCCATGGCATGGCAAGAGAAACTCCTCTCCCTAAGTGAACTGAAAAAAGACTATTTTAGAGGTGGTAAACTGACTGACAGTCCCAAGTTTTTTCTCTTTATGTTGTCAGTGGGAAAGAAAAAAAGTGTTGGGGGGAGGAAAAGTGTTCTGAAATTTAGTCTGATTTCTTATTATTTTTCTTTTAGTTCTGTTAATAAAGCTTTCTTTATACCCTTCAAAGTTTTGAGCCTGCTTTTGCCCTTCTCCTAATCCTTATCTCACAGCAGAAAATGAACAAATAATTCCACTAAGTGCGCTGACAGTTGGCCAGCGCTCAACCCACCATATCAAATTGGTGCTGTGACTCGGATGGCGAACCAAAACCACTACAGTAGCAAAAACCTTTAACCTTAGCAATTGTTGGATCTGCAGAAGGCCAGGAGGATCTGACAACAGGCCATGGGTAGCCAATATGCCTATTGCAGGTTACCTCGAAATTGGTCAGGAATATGTTATGTAAAGTATATTAAACCATTGTTCTTTTTTGCTACAAGTTCAGGGAAATCAGTTAGGATTCAAGATATATAATTATCTAATTAGAAAAAAAAAGCAGTCAGTTGATGCATCCCTGGCTGGAGGGAGCACCCAAAAGTGGGGAAAAGATGAACGGCCACCTGAGAGAATCATACAACACTACAGACCAGCCACATGGAATCCCTAATGAATTGATATCAGGTGCCAGAGAACCCATTTATAATTTAAATCAGATAATTAGGTTACAAGCTGTCTTTGAAATAATAACCAACCACACAGCTACAGCTCTTGACCTTGCTGACCAATCCACTCAGATGAGGAATGCAATATTTCAACATCAGATGGTATTAGATTATCTATTAGCAGAAGAAAGGGGAGCGTATGGAAAATTAAAGTATTCAAACTGCTGTTTGCAAATAGAGGACAATGGAAAAGTGGTGAAACAAATAAAGGGAATAAGAAAGTTAGCTCATGTACCAGTCCAAACATGGAAAGGATGGGAATGGGACATGTTTTTGTGGTTACCTGGTGGACTATGGGTTAAATGAATGTTTTTTCTCCTCTTATGTGCTGTAGCAACTCTAATCTTTTTTACCATTGTCTTGGTTTACAAGACAGGTGTCAGCTAGGGAAGGCAGAAAAGCATCCCTTGGAATGGAGAATGTAAACCCTCTCCCTCTGAATTATTAGAATTTTGAAATTAAGGGGCTCTCAGGCAAAGATATGGGAATAGGAATAACAGTTCTTTACTAGTATGTATAATAAAGCAAACAAACAACAACAACTATGGCATTAACAACAAACAGAACCAGGAACCCAGTGACAGCCTTTCGGCTGCGGCACTTTTCCCTTTGGTGTAGTTACAGTCACAGCCGGCAGGGGCGCTGGCAGGCTCCCGGTGGACAGGGCAGGTGCGGTGATCCCCACGTGGCTGCAGGGGGTGCTCCGGCGCGGTCTCGGGGAGCACGTGGCAATGGTGGCTCAGCCGACACAGGAAGGGATGGAAGAGAGGCTTCGCTTCACAAACCCCTGGGGCAGTCGATCCCGGTGCTCTTAGCAGGACTCTCGGAAGCAGCAGGCTGGAATGGCAGGTGTAAAAAATAGGTTAGAAACGGTTGTAAAATAGTTGATAGTTGTTAAGCATGTACTGTTAGTTTGGTTGTGGTAAAAGGGGTTAAAAGGGTAGTTATAAGAAATACTGTACTCAACATACCATATTACACCTAAGTAAAGTGCACCACCCCCCAAGCGAAACGAGCCAGCCTGGACAGAACTGTAATGGGCCAATCAAGCGCCTTAAACCTTCATGCAAATGAAGGATCCAAAAAGAAACCAATCCAAAGGGACAAAAAAACAGGATGAAAAGGGGCATCTGACCCACTGAATTAGTGCCGCTCCACTTGAAACAATGAACATCAAGGACATCGCTGCTCAGGAAGACCCAGCGCCTGCGCTGCAGCATCCTTGACGGGAACGGTCCTGCTCAGCCCGTGAGCCCCCTTGCTTTAGGCCTTTCTTTTTATTATAATAAATGCCTTTTAGTACCAGGAGTGTGGTCCCATTTTTAACAGCAGGAATGAGCAGAAATCCTGGGGCAGTGAACGAGAATGTCTCAAAACTCCACGGCAAATAGCTGGAACCTGCAGGGACGTGTCAGCCAGGCAGGAGGGTGGGGGCTATGGTTTGGAGAAAATGCAGAGCAGTACTGAAGAAACAGTGGCGGCCCGGCTCTGAGCAGGGCAGGGAGAGGCGAAGTTCAGGATTCCTGGGGCACAGGAGCAAATAGTGATTGGTCCCTCAGGGCTGAGCTCCAGCGGTGCTGGAGAATTCTCCTCGCAGTAAGCGACAGCCTGGCTGTCCTCCTCTGATGCCAGAAAACGAGAGACGGCTGCCCTCAACCCCATATCCTTTTTTACCTGCCCCCATTTAAAAAACCAAAGAAGTTCCCCCTCCCCACAATCAGTGCTTCTTAGCAACACAATGGGAACAAAATTCCAGAGATAACAAGGAAATACCAGAAAAAACCTAACGGCCAACAACCATGCATGATCCCTTGCTTAGTGCAACATATTCAACATGCGATCAAGGGGATGCAGGTAGTAGCCATGCCTACAGATCCAGAAATGGCTACTAAAGAACAGAAAATTATGTCACTGCAAATAATAGCAAAACCAAAAAGGACCCAGGAACAGAAAGTTAAGTCAAAGATAACTAAGGTTTGTAAAGACAGTTATTGAGTAAACAAGAAGAGGAGGGATTGAAAGGAATGAGAAGGAGGTGTCTTTACAAACAAACTGTGGCCCTGATGGTAGATAAGGCCAGATAGGAGAAGTGAAAGAAGCAATGGGGGTGTTATAGATGCATATTATAATATTGGCTTTTTGCAAATATTAAAATGGATTCTATATGTGTGATGTTAAAGTAACTGTTATAAAGATATAGTTTTTATGTCTGTTGCTAATTAAGCTTAGTGAAATAGCTGATATTTGTTGCAGTGTACAGCTATGCAAACGGAGCAAAAAGGCTTTGTGAACTTGAAATGGCAGTTTCTGTTTCCTAAACCTAAAGCTGGAGTTTCTATTCTGTATTTTTACGTGTATTCATCCTTCCACCTGGAGTTATTCCCATTGGATTTTACCTATAATGTATTCACACTGGGCATTGTTCTATTGGTTTCACCTTATCTCTTATTTTCCCCTATAAAACCTTTGTCCGGACCCCTGATCGGGGTCACTTGTACGTGCGGCGATCGGGCAAATACAACCTACTTTGGACTGCACAACAAGTGTCCAATCTCTTGAGTCTCTTTATCCCGGTCTTGATCGCGCTCTCTAAATAGCTCTGCCTGTATCAAACAAACCCACAAAGGTGTTTGTTGCTTCTCTCCAGCCGCTCCCGGAAGCGCCTGGCCAGCGCCCCGGGAAAGAGGAGCCGGGCGAAAACAAGGAAGTCGGAGAGAAAAGAAGCTACAGATATTGAAATAGAGATTTTTGGAGTTCACTTAAGTTAACAATATGAATTAAGCATTTATATTTTAGCTTGTAGAGTTATGTATTGAATTTTAACCTTTTACTTAAGAAACCTCTGCCTGGTACAAAGGGCATAAGAAAATGCAAAATTCTGAAGCTTCTTGCATAAAGAACAATACCAGAGGAGGCAAAGAACCCAGATAAAGAAGCTCCTCTGTCTCCAAGCCCATCAAGACTGACAGACGTACTCAGATAAATACCAAAGAATCGAAAGCGCACGCGCAGAGAGGAAAAGTTCAAAAGTTAAGTCATGAGGAAGACCACAATCTTCAGCCTCAGGACCACCGAGAGACCCCCGTACGACCACCACAGCAAACCACGCGTACCCAGAAGGGCGTGGACCTATTTAGCATGAGAGGCGAGGACAGGCGGGGCCAGGGGTTGAATATGCATAGAAAAGTTGTGCAATGTATTGCATATGGACCACCTTTGGGAATAAAAGTGTGGGTCAGACTGAGGCTTGGCACACTAGTTTTGAATCCAAACACTTGTGTCGAGCGCTGACATACATACCCACTTCATAACTACCCCAGGTTGTGGAGTCTATTTATTTATTCTGCGTATCGCTTCAATATAAGCATGCTTGTGTTAAAATGCCTGCTTGGGTGGGATAACATCCAATGAACATATGAAGAGTGTTGCTTTTCGTTCTTTTCTTCTCTCTCTGACTTCCTTGTTTTTGCCCGGCGACTACTTCCCGGGGCGCTGGCCAGGCGCTTCCGGGAGCAGCCGGAGAGAGAGAGGCAACAAACACCTTTGTGGGTTCGTTTGATACGGACAGAGCTGTTTAGAGAGCGCGATCAAGACCGGGATAAAGAGACTCAAGAGACTGGACACTTGTTGTGCAGTCCAAAGTAGGTTGTATTTGCTCGATCGCCGCACATACAAGTGACCCCGATCAGGGGTCCAGACAAAGGTTTTATAGGGGAAAATAAGAGATAAGGTGAAACCAATAGAACAATGCCCAGTGTGAATACATTATAGGTAAAATCCAATGGGAATAACTCCAGGTGGAAGGATGAATACACATAAAAATACAGAATAGAAACTCCAGCTTTAGGTTTAGGAAACAGAAACTGCCATTTCAAGTTCACAAAGCCCTTTTGCTCCGTTTGCGTAGCTGCACACTGCAACATCTCCCTCTTTTTTGTTTAATAAAATGAACGGAGCTTTGGGGGAAGGAGAAACTGCGGCTATCAAACTGCAATGTTGTTTTGTTTTCCATCTTCCCACCATTCTCCTCCCGTGGTGGCAGCATCAACTACAACAGGTGCAGAGGCTGCAAACTTGGAGGAAGCAATGCTAAAAATGATTCGCTTGAGAATCTCAAATGATAGCAAAACTAAAAAGATTGCAACTAGAAAATAACAAATGTCCTTTAGAAGGGACAACACCCACCCAGAAATATCCCAGCCCTTAAACATGCCCTTGAACCAGTCCTCATTCTCCTGCTTCACGCTGTCAATGAGGTTTCTCATTTCCTGGATGAACGATTGAACACTTTGGCCCTTTGATGACAAATTAAAGCAACACAATCCCTCAAATTCTTTGCATCCATGCCCATGTGCCAACAGCAGGAAATCGATAGCTGCCCTGTTTTGCAGGGTGGCTTTCCTGGTAATTTCCTCATCTGCAAGGAGATCACTCAAGGCTGCATGGAGCTCCAACCAGACGAGAAGGGATTCCTGGATATGCTCTATCCCCACAGATGAAAAACATTGTCTTTTCCAGCTTGCGGGGATAGAAATCCGTGGTGCTAGGGACCTCTAAAACAGCAACAGCTGTGCACCATTGGCCCGCTCTGAATTCCATCTTGTATTGTCTGACCTGTGCATATAATTTTATTTCTTTATCTGGTGAAAAATTAAATTGAACATAAAATTCAGCTTTTGTGGAGCCCAGTAGTTCTAATTCCTGGGGCTCCCCATCAGCAGCGGGCAAGTCTAGAACAAACTTTTGCCACAGGAGCAGGGGATTCTGAACAGGTATTTTAACATGTTCTAGAACATCCTTGTGCTTGTAGAACTCTGCCCAAACATTCGGTGGATTGTTTTCATTTAATTCAGTTTGCAAATGGATCAAGGACTCTGGAAATCCTTGCCCATTGCTCGGAATCCCTACCAGGCATGTGGACATCGGATTTTCTGCTGAGGCAGTGGCTAAACACAGGTGTTCTTGTTTCAAAGCTTGGGCAAGGGTGAACCACACATTTTTCCGTGGCTGAGGGACGATCCATGTGTCCCCTGTGGACAGGTAGAAGGTCATTTTCTGGAGCCAAACGAGGAGCAGGAACGTAGAAATTGACATCCTGCTAATCTGAAAGAAAAATGAAACCATACAACAGGGTAAACTAACTATAAAAATTCTGCTAGTATAAAGGAAAAACAGGAATTAGGGTTCTCTTCCTCCCTTGCGGCGTTTCCTGTTTGATGCAATTGCATCATCTGTGGGGTCTCCAACACCCCCCTGACCCACCCCATTTGTATCATCACACGGGGCAGGTCTGCACTCCCCACTTAGTTTTTTTGCTGGTTGGAGAATTCTCCCCCCCCCTCCCTCCCCCCATGAGGAGGCGCTGTCCCTCGAAAGGGGCACTGGCTGGTGAAATGGCCTTCCTCATTGCAGTAATAACACCTGCGTTTGGGAGGAGGAGAACTCGATGTTGGAGTTTCTGGGGTTGCTGATGTCGGAGCAACCACTTTTTCCTGAGGACTTTCCACCAAGTCCTCTGCCATCAGGGTGGCCTTTCTTGTGCACTCCTCGATGAGCCGATCCAGCGTAGGTGGAGGAGACGCTGGAAGAGCCATGATGACTCACTGACAGGCATCATTTGCATTTGTGGTGACAATTTCTAATGTGATTTCGTCTCGTGCTTCTTGCCCTTCCACCTTTTTCTCGACCGTGTCTCTCACTCGATCAAAAACATCCATGCATGGCTCCGCTTTCTGTTTCCCGGCTTCGGCTTCCCCACCTTTCCCGTCGCCTCGGGAAACAGGAGAGGCGGGGGAAGGGTCTGGAGGCTTAGGCCTGGAGGTTTGTGTGGGAGTGGCTGAGGTTGGTGATGCCGTGTGGAGCGGGGCGGGATCGGGTGGTGCAACCTCGAGGGGTGGAGCTGAAGGAACCACCTGGAGGGGCGGTGCTGTGGGCAGAGGCCTGCACCAGCACTTGGGAGGGGTTTCGTCTGCCGCAAGAGAGGAGGAGGAGGGGTCAGGACAAGGGGAAGGAGGGTCAGGGACTGGTGTGTGGGGGGGTACCTGGGAAGGAGGAGTTCCCACCGTGCTTCTTTGTCCATCTTGTGATGAGACAAAGACCCCTGCCACGCGGCTGCCGCCATCTTGTGGCGGTTTGTCCCGTGGGAGGTGAGGGAAGGGGTTAGAAGGAGCACAGAAGTTTTGGGAACAGCCACAACTGTGAAAAGAATCAGAAGAAGGTTTAGGAACAGAAGTTTCAACAGAGCAATTAGCATTTTCAGACTGTGGGGGTCGGGGAGACGGGGGAAATAAAGCTCATGGACTGTTTTCAGTTTCCGGCGTTTCCCGACTGTCTGCACCCTCTTTAACAATGTCATACACTAACAAAAAGATCCTCATGAAACCCTTTTTCACTGAAGGATCCCCCTTCTTGTGCCTTTTGTTAAAACTGTGCCACCCCCCTTCCAAAAAACTTTCTGCCTCACATCTTGAGCTGAGATGTTTGGAAACTTTAAAATCAACCACTTTATAAACTTTTTCACAAAACTTTTAGAAAAACTTTCTCCTGACACTGTCAGGGTTCCTTTTACTTGGTAATAAATCTCTTTCTGCTGGTTGGACAACTTCACACCCATTTTGCCCACCAGCAAGCCTCACCCGCCTGCTGCTAAAAAAACAAAGAAAAAAACCCTAAAAAAGTCTAAAACCCGACGGCAGCACCCCGCACGCAGCGCGCTTGTGTGCCCTTTCCCTCCGTGGGAACGGGGTACCTCCACCCAGATCCACTAACCGGGGCCTTCCCGCATTAGTTTTGAATCTTACCGATCCGTCGACCCTTAGCAAACAAAAAACAACAGCAGTTCCCAGTCTGAAGTCGTCTTCTGGGGTGTGCAGAAGCTGCGACTTCACTCTGCTGGAAACCCGGATCCGGGCAGGAGCCAGGAGAGTTTCTCAGCAGCGACAGTGCTGCGGGGCTGAGCGGAGGGGGCGGAAACCCCCTCGGACTCGCCGTGGTCCAAGCAGCTTTTCCCGCCGGGCGGACTATGGCGCTGGTGGCTCAATGGTGGCGGCGCCAGTGGCCGTGTCTCCCGCAGTGACGGCGGTGGAAATCAGCGTCTGGAAAAGCCCCAAACCGGAGCGCTATCTGCCGCGCTATAAAAACAGTTCCCGCATCAAAGCCACGCGTTCGGGCGCCACTTGTTCCTTTTCGTTCTTTTCTTCTCTCTCCGACTTCCTTGTTTTCACCCGGCGACTCTTTCCCGGGGCGCTGGCCAGGTGCTTCCGGGAGCAGCTGGAGAGAAGCAACAAACACCTTTGTGGGTTTGTTTGATACAGGCAGAGCTATTTAGAGAGCGCGATCAAGACCGGGATAAAGAGACTCAAGAGATTGGACACTTGTTGTGCAGTCCAAAGTAGGTTGTATTTGCTCAATTGCCGCACGTACAAGTGACCCCGATCAGGGGTCCGGACAAAGGTTTTATAGGGGAAAATAAGAGATAAGGTGAAACCAATAGAACAATGCCCAGTGTGAATACATTATAGGTAAAATCCAATGGGAATAACTCCAGGGGGAAGGATGAATACACGTAAAAATACAGAATAGAAACTCCAGCTTTAGGTTTAGGAAACAGAAACTGCCATTTCAAGTTCACAAAGCCCTTTTGCTCCGTTTGCGTAGCTGCACACTGCAACAGAAGAGGACACCTGCTACAGATATGCCAGCTATCAGCACCTACCGCCAGGGCCAAAACTGAAGATGATGATAAAAAAGGACTAAAACCACAACCAAGGAATATGCATGCTCTAAAAAGGTGGATCCAAGGAGGACATATGCTAAATTGTTCTCGGAACATGTAAACTAGTTTGGGGGAAAAGTTTACTATGCATAAGGGTCTATGAATATGCAATAGGCTGATGTAAGAGAAAAGGTATTTAAGGGGTATCCACGAAGATAACAGGGAGGTCTTGGCTGAGTGCTAAGATGCATCCAGCCATAATAACCTTTGCTCTATGGTCCTTGTCTCCTATTGTCCTTTATTAAACTTTTCACATTTTCACAGGAGAGTGAACGTGTTTTTCACAGGGGGAACCCTAAATTCCATAGGAATTCCACTAATTGACACAGACTGTTACTCACTCAAGACTGTGCTAAATATCTGGATTTAGAAAATAAGAACAGAGCCACAGGGACAAAAGAATATGGGGAGGGGGGAATACATTAGAAGGGGGTCTTAGGTATTAGGCATTTTGGGAAGTCTGTACCTCTCAAGTACCTCAGCCAATGCGGAAAGAGAGAGGGACATGCGGCTGGGAAATTAGGATAAAAAGGAGACTGCATTCTCTAAAAATTTAAGAGATCCCAGGAGAAATGCCCCATGGCTGCTCCCTTTATTTGAATGAAGTTACAGGACTCCTTTGTCTCCTTTTTGGACATAAACCTCTGGTGTTTGTTCATTAATTTTCCTGACACCCCGTGTCCGCCCAGACCCCCGAGGCTTCTGCCACAGCTTTGGAGTTTTTGCTACACTTTGTTTGCACACTGTTATAAATGAAAAATGATCCAGCCAAATTAAAAAAAAAAAAAAAATTATTTTAGCAATAGAGATCTAACTTAGCCAGCCACAAGGAAAAGGACAGTGCCGAGCCCGGGATCGGCGCTGGGTGCAAGACACAGAGATCAGCCTCAGCAGAGGTTTCACTCTATGCTCCCACCCCACCATCCTGGTACAAGCGATTTTTATAGGGAAAATTTTGCCTGAAGCCAGGATTTCGGCATTCAGTCCTTTGTTTCATTCAAAGTCCCATAAGTTGATGAGATTTCCTTCTCGGCGACAAGGCAGAACAATTCGAAGTCCGGTGTCGTTGAAACTCTTGATGAAATTTACAGGAACACAGTATTCACGTCTCGGCCAGGGGGGGATGTTCCTGATGTCCATCTCGGGTCGTTCACGCGATGATCAGCGCCTGGGTGTCTCCATATCGCCTCAGATAAGGCCCATCTCCTGGCGAGCCACATCCTTTTGCTTGTGAATCGGGTTTCAACACACACCTGGTTTTGCCTGAGAAGAGGGGGCTTCTAATGCCAAAGGGTACATTCTAACAACTATTTAATATTATATATATCATGCAAAAAAATGGCGCGAATTATGCCTGTTACATATAACAATCCCCCACCTTTTATATTAACCCATTAATTCGCGCCCTACTTATTATTTCTACTAGTTTCTATAGTTTTTATTTTATCTTGTGGTCACAGGGCCTACAACAAGTTTGATATATATATTCTTTCCTTTCTTCCCCATGTTCAAGCCCTCTCCCGGAATTTCGTGCTAGTATTTGTGTATCTGTTCTCTTCCCTTTATTTGTTTTTCAAATCTGGCTAGGGCTTCAGCTGCCCTGCTATGTGGTGTCTCCTCTTCTAGTGCCATCAGTTTTGATACCTGGTTCATTTTTCCTAGAGCAGATTCTGGATCTGTGGGTAATGCTGCCATCTGCATCCCCTGTACTACTAAGTGTATGAGCCTTATAAAACAGGGGATGAGACAGGGTAGGAATATGACCCCTGCCACCGAGCATGAAATGAAGAAAATTACCTTTTTCCACCAGGCCCCCTCGAACAAATGGTCCCACCACGATGACTGGAGCTGGGAGTTCCACTTTTGTACTGGGACGTGGGCTACTCGTTTAATCTCTGTGGCCAGGTCTCTAATAGTCTCCCCGTAATCGTCTATCTCCACACAACACTGAGATTCGTTAAATTTCCCACAGACACCCCCTTCCTCGGCTAGTAAGTAATCGAGGGCTATCCTGTTTTGGTATACAAAGGCCCTCATCTGAGAGTGTTGCTTGGATAATTATTCGAGGGCATCTGAGGTGTGATTGGATACGATCTCTACCACAGCCTGCAGTCCTATTAAGCGGTTCAGCAAATAGATGGGGGTCCTATATCCCCATGACCCATCCTGTGCCCACGTTGCTGGACCATAGTATTCAATAATTCTTTCAGCGGGCCATTCGTCTTCCCCCCAAGTTTGTCCCCCACCAATGGGAGGGAATTTTTCTTTTAAGCTTCTCCTCTCCCGATGTAGAGATTCATACAAGGGGGCCCCCAGTGAGTTACTTTCTGACCTGGGTAAAGTGAAGAAAACAGGTCTGATTAGTCCTACCGTGCAGGATCCCTTCCAGCGTTGAGGTAACTCACTATAGGCCTTTTTCCCACAGATCCAATACAACCCATTTGGTGCTTTCCATCTATTCCTTATGTTCTCCCGTTCATCCCAGTACTTACTTAACTCGCTGATTGACTGGTATGGGTTGACTCCAGGGCTTTTGTTCCAGCAAAGCCCGATTTTATCACTCCATTCGCACTTATCCTTTTTCTCCTGGCTCCAATACCCAGTAGGGTTTTCGGGCTGCCAGGTCTTAATTTTGCTGGTAGAGTTAATGGTTAAAGTGGATATGCATGGAGTGTAGCCTACAACTTCTGAGTATTCTCTACCTTCTCTGCTGAGACAGAAAGTTCCAATTACCTGTTTATCCAACACCCACCCCTCTGGTCTTTGAATTATTTTGGGGGTCCAGTTGGCCTTCCACTTCAGTAGTTGTTCAGGAGTCAAACCCTTGCCCTTCCAAGGCCATTTCTCAGCAGATTTTAGCCCCCCACAGATCCAGCAATTTGACAACCCTGGTTCCGCGGCAACTTCCTGCATCAGATCCACAAATAGATTCTGATCTGAAGCAGGTAATCCCCATTTTGTGTATTGTTTTTCCAATTGGTCATATTGCTCACTTAGAGTTTTCAATCTTTCCTGCTCCACCCTCTTTTTCTCATTTCAGCCTCCTGTCTTTTTACCTCTTGCATTACCTGTTTCATCCTATTTTCTGGGTCCATTCCCTCTTTGTCCTTTGTGAAGCAGAATATCTTGTCATACTGTAAACAAACCCTGTTGTCCTGGTCCTCTAAAAGGTCCAGGATAATTGGCTCAGTTTTTAGAGGTATCCTATTTTCATACTTCAGGTTATTTCCCACCCAGTAGGTTTTTCCCCCCATCACACACATACCTAGTTCATCGGGGTTATAACACAGTGAATTAGCTTGAAAGTAAGCAACAAAGACTGACTCTTGCTTCCCACCAATCCATACAGTACGGTTACATTTGCTACAGACTGGAATGGAAATTTCCCCTGGGCTCCTTCGGTGCAATTTATGTGCTGACTGTCCATTTTCGAGGTATTTTAATTTTTCCTTGAATTTATATGCCCCCTGTTGAGTGTTAATTTTAGAACAAGGTTTATTAGGCTTGCCCTTACTGCAGTTCCATGGGGTCAGGGGCACTGGACCTCCTGGGTACCTGCCAGCGGGTTCCCCTGTTTCAGGGTTAGGAAGGTTACTGAGGCACGTGGCTAGACTGAGGCTCATCAGGATTACTCCCACTGCTAGGATTCCTCTGCCGTTCCCTGCGCCCACTGGGGTGCCTCCAGCGGCAGGGTAGACCATCTTCTTGGCAGCAGGAATCTTCGTCAGTGGTTTCGTACCAAGACCGAGCTGCATACCTTCGCTTAAAGGTGTCCCACCAGCGTAATTCAACAGGATCTGCACTGCAGGGTACCTTGTTCAACCTATGGCACTCAACAGTAATGATTTTAGCTTTTGTTTGTAATTTCCCCCTCAATCCGTTCTGATATAGACGAAACCAAATTATTGAATACAATTGAATCAGTCTCAGCCTGGTGGCCAATACCAGAAAATGGCTAGTCAGGTTTTGTTCTTGTTTAAAGCACTTTGCACACAGCCCACTAGGTCTTATTCCTCTCCGACAGTGAACAACCCACTTCTTATAACAGTATTCGCAAATGAAATATGCAAAGGGGTAACAGTTACAATCTGGTACAGAACATCTGACCAAGTTACTCTCGGTCATTTACTAGGCCGGCGCAAAGTTATCTTCAAATCTCCAGGGGAGGAGGTGACTTTCCACTCCGGGGCTTGGTCCTGAAGGTCAATTTTCTTCACCCTTGACGCGTGTGTCCACCCCTTCTCTGCAGTGCGTATAGCAGTGTCTGTAGTTAAAAGGACGATATAGGGTCCCTCCCAATGAGAGGATAGTGGAACTTCCTTCCATGTTTTTATGAGAACCCTGTCCCCAGGCTGTATCTTATGTATCAAGAAGCCAAGGGGGCTGTGCTGCATGATTACACCCTGCTTTCGCAATTCCTCGAGATTCTTATTTAATGTTATCAGGTATGGTTGTATTTGCTCATCCTCTAATTTCAGATGCCCTACAGGCATACCATGAGTATAAGGCATCCCATATAACATTTCAAAAGGTGAAAGCCCCGTTTCAGAATGAGGCATAGTTCTTATGTTTAATAAGGCCAATGGGAGACTTTTTATCCATGACATTTTTGTTTCTAACATTAGTTTGGCTAGTTGGGCCTTTAATGTTTGATTCATCTTTTCCACTTGCCCAGAACTCTGAGGGTGCCACGGGGTGTGATAATCCCATCTGATACCTAAGGTATCTGGCAATTGCTTAATAATTTTTGAAGTAAAATGTGTTCCTTGGTCCGAATCAATGTAGCTTGCTAACCCGTATCGAGGTATAATTTCCTCCAATAAGAACTTTGATACTGTCTGGGCTGTAGCCCTGGAGCTTGGAAAAGCCTCCACCCAGTGGGTTAGTTTGTCTACTATGACTAGTAAAAATTTGTATCTCCCAACCTTAGGTAGATCAGTGAAATCTACCTGGATTCTTTCAAAAGGTCGGTAAGCTGCTGGGTGACTCCCCAGTGTTAGTTTCCAGGAGTTTGCCCTATTTATTTTTTTGCAGATTATGCACCCCTGTACCTCTTGCTTAGCCAGTTCATATATCCCTTTACAGCCAAAGAATCTCAGGATTTGCTCGGCTAGTGCTTGGGCCCCCCAGTGTGTTTGTTGGTGTAATCTCCTTAGAATCTTCCTACTGTATTCTTTCGATAATAATTCCCTCCCGTCTGGCAACTTCCACTTACCTCCTTCCAGACGCCCCCCAATCTTCTGATAATCTATCTCCTTTTTGGAGGGTTGGGGGGACGGTTCCTGGGTTTCCTCCCTTTCAACCTCCGGGATACTTACCTTTAACAAAGCTGCACTTTTTGCCTCTTTGTCGGCTAAGTTGTTCCCCCGAGTTCGGAAGTGCATCCCAGCTTGGTGTCCTTTTACATGGTCTACAGCAACTGCCTTTGGCCCTCTGATAGCTTTTAATATTTGTTTAATTATTTCTTCATGAATTAGCCCCTTTCCCCGGGTATTTAGCAGTCTCCTTTCTTCCCAAATTTTCCCAAAGGTATGTACTACCCCAAATGCATATTTGGAATCAGTGAAAATCGTCCCCTTTTTCCCTTCAAGTCCCAGCAATGCCCTGTATACGGCATATAGCTCACAGGCTTGAGCCAACCATCCTGCATTCAGGGGTCCGGACTCTATCACTTTTCCCGTTTGCCCATCAATGACCGCATATCCCGACTTTCTTTTGCCTTCTATTACCCTTGCAGAACCGTCCACAAACCATTTTTCCCCTTCCTCGAGCTCTTCTTCCTCTAAATCTGGTCTTTTTTTTGGTTTGTAGCTCCACCATCTCAACACAATCATGAGACAGGTCACCTGGAGCGTCCCCAAATAGGAATCGGGCCGGGTTTTGTGCTGGGGTGATTTTTAGCTCCAAGTCGTGGGAATGAATTAAAATGGCTTCGTATTTCAGAAGCCTAGCGTCTGTCAGCCACTTGTCAGCTTTTTGCTGTAAAATGCTCCTTACATTGTGGGGGGAGTAGATGGTCAGTGAAGCCCCAAATGTTACCTTTTTGGCTTCTTCTACCAATATTGCCACAGCCACAATTGCTTGTAAGCAAGTGGGCCACCCCCTGCTGACAGGATCCAGGAGCTTGGATAGGTATCTGACTGGTTTCTTGGCCCCTGCCCAGTCCTGAGTTAGAACTCCATGGGCAGTATGATTGCTAACATCTACAAAAAGCTGAAAGGGCCTTTTTAAATCAGGGAGACTCAATACAGGGACTGCTATAAGGGTCTCCTTTAATTCCCTGAAGCCTTCTTCATCTTGTTCGGTCCATTTGAGCCTATCCGTGGTAAGTTTGTCATAGAGAAACCTTACTTTTTCACTGTATCCTTCAATCCATTGCCTACAATAACCCAAAAGTCCCAGCAACTGCCTAACCTCCCTTTTTGTTTTTGGGGGAGGCAGTGCAATTATTCCGGCCACCCGGTCTGGATCTAATTTCTTTTTCCCTTTTGTTAACCAGTGCCCTAAGTATTTCACTTTGGGCTCTGTGAATTGTAATTTGGACTTTGATACCTTCAACCCCCGTTTTCCCAGGAAATTCAATAAAGCTATAGTTCCCATTGGTACCTCCTCTTCATTAGAACCAGCTACCAATAAATCATCTACATATTGTAACAGTTTGGTCCCAGGAATTGGCACAAATTCACTAAGCAGTCTTTCAAGGGCTTGACCAAAAAGATTAGGTGAATCCATAAACCCTTGAGGGAGGGAAGTCCACCTCAATTGCTGTTTTCTTAGTGTGTCCGGGTCCTCCCATTGGAAGGCAAAGAAATCCCGGCTCCCCTCGGCTAGGGGGCAAGTCCAGAAGGTGTCTTTCAAGTCGATCACACTATACCATATATTTTCCGGGGAGATATTATTCAATAAAGTATATGGATTAGAGACCGTGGGAAATAAGGTTTTTGTTCTTAGATTTACTGCTCTTAAATCTTGTACCAATCGGTAACTACCATCCGGTTTCTGAACTGCCAGATAGGTGTATTATGTCTTGACATGCAAGGCTCTAATGTGCCTCTCTTTATTAAATCCTCAATTATTGGTTTCAATCCCTTTCTTCCCTCTAAAGGGATGGGATATTGTTTGATCCTTATGGGATCTTCTGGTCTCTCAATTTTGATGTGGATTGGTTCCATGTTTAATTTTCCAGCTTCCCCCGGAGTGTGCCAAACCCTGGGATCAATCTTTTCCTCATCCTCGGTGGTCAGCTTATATAAACTTACCATGAGTCTTGAGTCCTTCGTAATTATGCTTATTCCTAGCATTACAATCAGGTCTCTTCCCAGTAAATTGTATTCTGTTTCTTCTAGTAATAAGATGTCCCCCACACAGATTTTATTCTCAGATTCTATTTCTACATCCCTCAAGACAAGGACTTGAAAGGGTTCCCCTTTTGCCCCAATTACGGTCATAGAATCCTTACATTTTGTGCACCCAGGAGGTAGTTGCTGGACTGTGGTTCTTTCTGCTCCTGAATCAACCAAAAAAATCAACTCCTGCTTTTGGGGTCCAACCTTTAATTTTATCAAGGGCTCTCCAGATGTTCGCGACCCCAAATTATAGAGCCCCTGACACCTCTAATCCTCCTGAAAAATAATTTCATCTTTCATCCTTTTTTTACAGTCCCTCTTGAGGTGTCCTCTTTTCTTACAGTAAAAGCATTCAGGGACACTTACCTGTTTGTCCTTCCTTTGTGTAGGTCCCTGCTTTCCCTGGGGCTTTCGAGCCTGTGCCGGCCTTCCCATTGTTTGGACTTGCTCTTGTTTGTTTGCTTCCCTGACTGCTGCTACCAACACGTTGGCTTGTATCTTTTGTTTCTCCTCATCCCTCCTCATATATACCTTTTGCGCTTCTTTTAACAATTCTTGTAGGCTTTTCTCTTGCCAATTATCTATTTTCTCCAATTTTCTCCGAATGTCCTCCCATGATTTTGCAATGAATTGCGTTTTTAAAAGGATTCCCCCTACAGGGGATTCGGGATCAGTACCTGAGTACATTTGAAGGGTCTTCCTGAGCCTTTCCAACCATTCTGTGGGAGTTTCGTCCTTCCCTTGGCACTCCCCTAGTGCTTTACTAATATTTTGTCCTTTGGGGACTGCTCCCCGGATACCTTGTATTACCATATTTCTTAGTCTGATCATTTTGGCCCGATCCTCCTCTGCCTGAGCGTTCCATGATGGTCTTTGTTCTGGCCACTTCTCCGCCCCGCTCCCTCCCTGGGGGTTTCTGAATTCCCAATCCTTGATGGCAGCCTGCCTTATCATATCTTGTTCCTCTGCATTAAACAAGGATCTTAATATGGCTGAGATATCATCGTATGAGTATATACTATTTCCCAAGAATTCATCCAACCTCTCCGCCACCCCCAATGGGTCATCCATTAGTTTCCCCATCTCCTTTTTAAAAGCCCTTACATCCCCCGTATTGATGGGAATGTTTACAAATCCGATGACTCCAGGGGCGGTTGGGACTTCCCTTAAAGGGTATAGATTAGGTCTGTCCCTTTCATCATCACTATCCTCCATATTTTCTCTCCTTGCTTTACGCCGAGTTCTACTGGCAGGAGGAGATGAGTTTTCCCCAGTGTGAAGTGGCTGTGTGTGTGTGTCCCCATGTTGTGTGGGGAGGGGGGTTGAGAAGGTCCCGGTGCGTCTGCAGCTAGCATTTGGGCATTAGGTGGCGATGCAGACTGAGCTGGAGGTGCTGTTGGTGGGGCGGCCGGGACCTGTGCTTGTGATGGAGGAACTTGGTATGGGGGTGGTAGGTTTTCCAGGGGTTCCCAAGTTTTACCTGAACTTACCTTGCTGCCGGAGGTCTTAATGGGGAACAGCCGCGCGCTAGCATATTCCCACAGCCTGGCATACCCCAACTCCTCATCATCCCACTCCCCTTCTTCGTATAAGTGTTCAGAGAGTGCTTGGCAAAACTTACTTTGAAAGGTACCAAAAATGGGCCAGTATAGGAATTTTCCAATTTCCCTGTTTCCCCATACCTCTACACAGTAGTGTATCATTTTTTTCTTTGGACTTCCTCCGCCTCAAGGAGCAGTCTTCCCAGTGTTCTAACATCCAGCCCAGGGGACTTTCCCTCGGAATTTCGGGCAACCCGTCCTTTTTCCCTCCTCCCGATTTATTTTTCCCTGATTTTAAGTTCTTACCTTTTTCAGATTTAGAACTCTTCTCTTGAGTTCTCCCCTGGACTTTACTGTTCCTTTGTCCCATGTTTAAAGTTTTTCCTTACCGTGTTTCCGAGTCAGTGTCTGCAAGCCGTTCCAAGAAGTCAGTTACTTGTGTGCTAAATGTATACTCCAGTCCTATCCCGGACCGAGTCTTACCAAATGTTTAAACCGGTCTGTCCCCGACCGAGCCTTGCCAACTTAGTAGCCACACAGTGAATCGCTCTGTGGGTTTTCAGTTGGAAGAAGGGTGAGCTCTCTTTTACCTGTTTCCCTGGACTCCCCGAGTCCAGAAGTCGATGAGGTTTACCAATTTCTCGAACCCACGAGAACGTACTTTCCTTCCCCCGACCTGTCCGTGAGTGGATCCCCGTAACTCCCCTGAGTTTCAGGTCATATGCGTGTTGTGAGTGTACCCAAGTTCTTTCGCTTCCCCCGTAGCCGACCACTTCCCTCGCGGGATAGTGAAACTGCGGTTTATTGGGTCCGCTCTCGCCCCGTGACAAGGTCACGTCTCACACACACACCCACTCACGCCTCACTCAACCACGCGATACTTACGGCTCCTTTTCCCGTGTGGATTCTTCATGCACGTTGATTTTATGAGTGAAAAAATTTCTGCTGCAGCCTCGGAGACTTAGGCTCCAAATTCCGAGAGCTCTGGGCCCACCTTTTTTTTTCCTTACCGTGGCTTTTGCGGCTTTTCGTAATCCGGTTGGTTCCGTGGGATTCCTCTTTCCCGTCCGGCTGCTGAACTCAGCGAGGCGCCACCTGGATCGAGGATAGGGAACCCCCTGGATACCCCAAACCAGATCACGTCGGGGTCACTAAGATTGTTATAAATGAAAAATGATCCAGCCAAATTAAAAAAAAATTTAAAAATTTATTTTAGCAATAGAGATCTAACTTAGCCAGCCACAAGGAAAAGGACAGTGCCGAGCCCGGGATCGGCGCTGGGTGCAAGACACAGAGATCAGCCTCAGCAGAGGTTTCACTCTATGCTCCCACCCCACCATCCTGGTACAAGCGATTTTTATAGGGAAAATTTTGCCTGAAGCCAGGATTTCGGCATTCAGTCCTTTGTTTCATTCAAAGTCCCATAAGTTGATGAGATTTCCTTCTCGGCGACAAGGCAGAACAATTCGAAGTCCGGTGTCGTTGAAACTCTTGATGAAATTTACAGGAACACAGTATTCACGTCTCGGCCAGGGGGGGATGTTCCTGATGTCCATCTCGGGTCGTTCACGCGATGATCAGCGCCTGGGTGTCTCCATATCGCCTCAGATAAGGCCCATCTCCTGGCGAGCCACATCCTTTTGCTTGTGAATCGGGTTTCAACACACACCTGGTTTTGCCTGAGAAGAGGGGGCTTCTAATGCCAAAGGGTACATTCTAACAACTATTTAATATTATATATATCATGCAAAAAAATGGCGCGAATTATACCTGTTACATATAACACTCACCTCTGGTGTTCCAGCCTGCTGGTCCCAGATTCCTGCTACAGTCCATTCAGCTTCCTGAGGGGCTCTGAGACCGGCTGCTTCTTGAGAATTTGCAAAGGAAGCCCCTTTTCTATCTCTTCCCACCAGCTGAGCCACCATTACCTCGTGAAGAGGAGGCTAAACTCACACCACAGCGCCCCCTACAGCCACGGGGGAAAAATCGCACGTGCCCTGCCTGCCTGGGAGCCAACAGCGCCCCTGCCACCTGTGACCATTAACTACACCGAAGGGGAAAGTGCTTGTCAGCCGAGAGAAGGCTGTTATTGGGAGTTTTTTGTTTGGTTGTTGTTGCTGCCGTTGTTGTTGTTTGTCTTGCTATACATCTATATCTATATCTATATCTATATCATCTGTCTTAGTAAAGAACTGTATTTCTTTTCCCAATCTTTGCCTGAAAGCCCCATAATTTCAAAGTTATAGTAATTTGGAGACAAGGGAGTAATATTTTCCATTCCAAGGGAAGTTCCCACCTTCCTTGGCAGGCACCTCTCTTTCAAACCAAGACAGTATCTTCTCTGCATCTGTTTCTATGGCATGTTATTTCTTTTTTTTCTCACACATGCCTATCCTCAAAATATTCAATAATACACATGACACATACATGTGCCTTTGTTTTGGGTGGTGACATGTATTCATGTTCTCATGAAGGCTGTTCTTGTTCCAGAAAGTTTAACTATTTATAGTGATTTTAAAGAACATTGTCAATGATAACTAGTGGTAATATGTTTTCTCTAACAACAAAATTATGGATAACAGGCCATCCTAATACATTGAACTCTGCATGGAAAACGTACTAGCAAAAGCACAGGCCTCTTTAGAAGAGTCACTACATGAGTCACTTTAGAAGAGTCACTACATGATCTTTCATGAGTACTTGCACTGTATTGAAATATTTACTGGGAATACAGTAAAGGAAGTTGGTAAACCTATAAAATGTTCAATAGTAACTCTAATCTATAAATTGACATAAATTAACAATGCTGTGCACACTAGTGTTTTTTTTTAGTCAAGATTTGTAAACAATTTCCATATACCTATCCAAAACCTTTAAGAAAACTGCTCAGGTTTATTCCATTATTTCTCAAAATATATACCTCTTAGGCCAAGGTTTTCTATGCTGTTCTTGTCTTCAAAGGGTAATTATGTTTAGGGAATGTGAGGGAAGTCATGTAGGATTTTAAAACAGTGGGAGGACAAATAGAGAAATTTAAACATTGAAACCTAGAATTTAAATACATCATAGTACAGAAAAGGTTAATTTTCATTAATAGATAATTTTGACTTGATTTTTAAGTTATGGTGTTATGAGCAAAAAGCAGGTGCAGTTTCCCCAGGTATGAGGCATAACACTCAGCAACTGAAATCATTGGCTTTAATGAAAGTGCAGCATTACCATGGCGGGAGCCCTGGGACACCGATTCCAATCAAATGGGAACCTGACACAGTGGAGCCCTGCTAGAAAGTGAAGCTCAAAGGAAATCACAGGGGTGGATAATAAAACTTGCACTGATTAACATATAATATATATGCAATGTCTTGTTTTGTTCATTAGCGAACTCAGATGTAATGCAGGTATTGTTGTCTGAATTCTGAGATCCTCAGCTGGCTGCCAGGTTGGCACCCATACAGGGATATATGCAATTGTGGTGGGGTGGAAAGCGAACTATCTTGGGTTACCGTGATGATGAGATAGGATGTGCTCAGGACTCTTACATACTCAGGCAGGGGAGGTGAACTATCCTGAGCTACCACAACAAATCTCACACCCTACATATGGCTATTTGAAAATTTCATGTTAAGCATTCCTAAAAGGTGTATTCTTGACTCAATCTTTTTTTTTTACACTATAACGGAGTTGCATCACCCAGGCAGAGACATTTATCTGCACTTAATTGCACTGTAAAACCATGGGAAGCTTCTCTGAGTCAATAATTCAATTTTATGGACCAGTTATTGTCCACATCAAAAGTTTTAAAAAAAGGCTTTGTGCATCAGAATACATGCTATTGCAAGTCTGTAAGAAATGAAATCACAACAAGTTAATACTGGTTTCTGGCTCAGTAATGGAGCATCCAAACATCTTCTGAAGTGCTGACAAAGTAGATAGACTGATGTTTGTCCCTATGACCACACTGAGAAGCAAGTTGCAAATATGTGTCCAGGTAGAAAAGAGAATTTTTTTTTAAGTTATGAGTACTCAGCATTTAGAAAACATCCACTGATATATTTATCCTTATTCCTTTTCCATTTCATTACAAATTTATGTTAACAGCTATAATTTAAAGAGTTACTTGTGTTTATTTAATTTTATTGCACATGTATTTTCTGTTCTCACTGTACTGTCTTTTCATGAGGGCCACAGGATGTCTAAGAGGGCTATCTGCTGCAGGTTAGAAGGCTAGTTTAGTCACTACATAGGACTTTCTAAAATGCTTTCACATGAAAAAATATCTAACTTGATAAGCCAAATTCCAATCAACTTTCTTTTTTTCAGGTTTCTGGTTTAAAAAAAAAGGTGACTAATTGCATTAATAAAGATTGAATTTGAAATATGAATGTGATTCATTGTAGCAGCAGCTCTCTGGCCACAGAGAGCAACAGGCACAACTTTCCCAGGCATTGTCCTGGGGCAGGCTGTGAGAAGATCAGAGAAAAGAATGATAAACAAATCTTGTCTTCACTTGCTGCACCTGTTGTTGTGAACATGTGGAATGTGTTATGGACACTTGCTTACCAAAGGGTGATTTCTTAATTGGCCAGTGGTGATGGTGTTTGGATTCAAGGACCAATTAGGTAAAACTGTATCAGACTGTCTGTAAGGGAGATGGGTTTCTTAATAAGTATAGTATAATAAAGCGATTGATCAGCCTTCTGGAATCATGGAGTCAATGCTAATTATTACCCAGCCAGGGATGCCATGCTATGACAATTCATCTCTAAGTAGGTGTGTTGGTTTTGCATGGCCTGGTTTTCCGTAGCGGGGCGGCCACAGAGGTGGCTTTCCGTGAGAAGCTGCTAGAAGCTTCCACCATATCTGGCAGAGCCAATCCCTGATGGCTTTGAAGATGGACATGCTGCTGGCCAAAGCTGGGCCAATGAGAGAGGTTGGTAATGCCTCAGTGATGACATATTTAAGAAGAAAATCAAAACGAAGTGGGCACAGTTTTTTTCTTCTAGTCAGAGAAGAGGAAGAGGTGAGAACATGTGAGAGAAACAACATGGCAACACCAAGGTCAGTGGAGAAGGAGGGAGAGGAGGTGCTCCAGGCGCTGGAGCTGAGATTCCACTGCAGGCTGTGGTGAAGACCATTGTGAAGCAGGTTGTCCCCCTGCAGCCCATGGGGATCCACAGGGGATGCAGAGATGCACCCGCAGCCCATGGGAGAGGTACTCATGCAGGAGCGGGTGGATGCCTGGAGGGGGCTGTGATCCAGTGGGAGACCCGGTGGAGAGAGGGGGCCCCTGCTCCCAGGCCAGAGCAGCCTGTCCTTGGAGGACTGCACCCCGTGGAAGAGTGACCCATGCTGCAGCAGTTTTGGGAGGACTGTTGCTCGTGAGAGTGGACCCACGTTGGAGAAGTTCATGGAGAACTGTCTCCCATGGAAGGGACCCCATGGTGTAGCAGGGGAAGGACTCCTCTCCCCGAACAGCAGAAGAAGATCTCGACTGACGAACTGACCAAACCCCCACACCCTGTCTGCCTGTGCTGTCAGTGGGAGGGAGGGAGGGAGGGAAGGGCTGGGGGAAAAAAATGTGTTTTAAGGGTTTATTTTACTTCTCATTATCCTCCTCTGATTCTGTTAGTGAGAAATTCACTTTGTACCTTTAGGCTGAGCCTGTTTTGCCTTTGGAGTGCTTTCTCTTGGTTCTTATCTCAACTCAGGAACCCTTTGTTAAATTTTTTCCTCTCCTCTGCCCAGCTGTGGCAGTGAAGGGTGAGCAAGCAGCTTTCGTGGGTGCCTGGCGTTTGGCTGGTGTCCAACTGC
Source organism: Vidua chalybeata (assembly GCF_026979565.1). Taxonomy (NCBI): domain Eukaryota; kingdom Metazoa; phylum Chordata; class Aves; order Passeriformes; family Viduidae; genus Vidua; species Vidua chalybeata. The sequence continues at coordinate 1,119,352 of NW_026530339.1, forward strand.
AACAGTAGAGGACCACAGTTTCCTCTTACTTACCTTCCTTTTGGCTAATTGCTCCAAGAAGACTGTATTAGGTGTGTTTGTAAAATGCAATGCAAATGTTTTGTGATGGTTTAATTCACAGACAAATGGAAATAATTTGTCTACAAATTGTGCATTAAAATGTTCAAACAGACCTTGACACAGGCTAAAAGCATGCCAGCTACCACTTTCTCAAACAATTTCTGGACACAGCTTGGGAGTGTGAGTCAGGAACCATTCCTAATAGGCAGTAGATGCATGTGACTATCCTGTTTTGAAGAATAAAAGGCTTTAAGAATAAAGGCATAAAATATTGTGTGACTACCAGCCACAGTGCCAGAGAACAGTCCTAGGTATGGACTGTTTATATGTGGCCATTGAATGTTTTAGCTGAGATGGCTGACATTTAAGTATCTGAAGAATGGAAAAGTTCTGGGTTTTTTTTCAAAGAAGCTGTTTTAAAAGGCATAAGCCCAAGAAGCTCTTTTAACATACAAGATTTTGATAATTCTCTCTCAGTCTTAAATCTTTTTACTGGCAAACCCATTAAAAAGGGAGTGGCAAGGCATTTAAAGTACGATATGATGCTTTCAGATTTCTTTAATCCATAGAAGTGTGGCTTTCATCAGCTTGTGCTGAATACAACAGTCCATTAGTCCATTTTTAAATTTCTGTCCTTTGCCAGAAGAAGAATGTCCAAATTAACTTTCTGGCCTATGAAGCTATATCAATTTACCTTTGCACCTTAAAAAGTGAAAATTAAAAATGCCCAAATGCTTTTATATTAATCTCCTAAATTAATCCATAGCGGTCCTCCCAGCTCTTGTATGAAATTGCACAGCATTTGTTATGTAACTGACATGCAGTTCTATATCTCTATTATAAAACATGACAGTAAGTTGCTTTCCCAGTATCTGTCCAAAACAAGACTTTTGAGAGGATAAAGTCATATGAGGCTCAGTTTAAATGCAAAAATTATTGTGGGAAGTTCAGGAAGTTATAGCAGGAATAGTTCCTGCTTCCTTTCTGGAGTTCACCAATAGTGGACCTACAGAAAAGAGCCCAAGGAGCATCTTTAGCCAGATTTCAAATTTCTTTCAATGATAATATATAACTCATCATTTATCTTCCCTACAAAAACAACTGTTATTAGGTCTGTTCTTACAGCCCTAATATAACAATACTGGGACAATCTACTTGTCCAGCAGAGTAATCGTAATCTATCACTGATTTATTTTCCTGTTATATAATGTATGTCATTGTTATATATATTTTATAGCCTAAATTAAATATTTCAAATTATCTATATTTTAAATTTACTCAGAATCCCATGTGTCTTGCATAATCAAAAACTGACTGTAACATTCAAATGAAAATACTAGAGCTTTGCCTTCTATCATTTTTCTTCCAGAGAACTGTTTTTTACAAGTATACATTTTAAAAGATATAGCTGACATAGAATTCATATCCCTTTTTCATACAAACAGAAGCACATTTTAACATAGTAGAGATAATGCAAGTTTATCACTTAGAAAAAAATGAATTAAATAGTATAATTTCATTCCATATTAAATTATTTTTGGCAAAATATGCTAAATTAGTAGAATAAGAAAAAACTCCACAAAACTCTGTCTTGCTTACCGGGGAAAAAAAAAAAATCCATAGTCACCATCAAGTTGTAAACTTAGAGCAAGTACCTATACAAATATTTTGCTCAACCTTCAGGCTTCCTCAGCTTTTTTTTTTTTTTTTTTTTTTTTTATTTTATTTTACCTCTACCATTGAAGGCTTCATCTGATACTTAGGTGGCTTACTTTTAATGATGACTATTACCTGGTGTATTAATTACAAGGTGCTATTGTTTGTTCCTTTGAACTAAAGTCAATGCAGAGAACATAACTTTCATTTTGTTATACAGCATTCATCATTACATTCTTTCTATTCACTGTTGTAGCTCAGCCTTAACACCAGATTCCCAATCATTTGAATACTTAAATTTAGGATGATAGTTATATGTTGCATTACTATATTACATTCAGATAAGAAGCTGATTTCCTTTCAATTATTTTGAAAAAATATACCATCATGATCTTAATTTTTAAAAATATTTTACTGACACATCACTTTTATTTTAAAATTCTGCACAGAAGTACATACTGCTTATAAATTACTAACAGGCAAATAAAACAGTGTTTGTGCATCCCATTAACAAAATTACAGGTACCTGTATATTATATCAGTCCTTATGAAACAAGCAACCTCTAAGAAAGCATGGTGTCAGGTGTGAAGAATTTGCACTATGCTTCTTAAAAGTGGATTACAGTAATACCTAATGGAGCAAATCACACTAAGTATTTAATTTCATTTAATGGAAAAAAAAATCCCAATTTACTCATGTGTGTTACAACACCAACTTCTAAAACAACTAATAATTTAAATTAGTTGTTTTCTTGTGCAGGTAATAATATAATACTCAAACAAAATAGTCACTTCTACAAATTCTTTTAGTTGAACAAGACTTTAAAAACATAAAATGGTCCAGTGAGGTTTTCATTGGGAAAAAAAGTAGTCAAATGTGTTATGTTTTACCATGATGTTTGTACTGGATAAGCATATTTTATATTGTCCTGGGTTGCACGATGTGGGTGAGGGTGTGTATTCTATTATCATCTGTTAGAGGTGGAGCAGTTATCTTCTGTTAATTGGGCAGTTTTCTTTATCTCTTCCACAACTAATCCTCCCTCCAGGGAGATATCTTCTGTTAAGATTGAGTCTCACTGCATGACTGATAAAATTACATCATCCCATTGTGAGAGGCTCCGCCCTGGGGGAGGAGCCGAGCATTCCTACCTGGATATAAGCTGAGATTTTGGAAGACCACAGCAGCCTTTCACCACTGGATTCCCAGAGGAGCAGTTGTCTTCTCCACTGTATTCTCAGAGCAAGGCCAGGCCCATCTACACCACCACTGGACCTTCAGAGGAAAACTACACCCTTCTACAGGATCACTGCTTTAACAGAACTACATCTGTCACTCCAGGAGAACTGCAACCACCATTTAATTGGACTGCTACCAACACCCTGATCAACCAGGTGTCAGATCGTATTCTGACTCTGTCAGTGTTCTTTATATTACTGCATTTTCAATTTTATTTTTAATTTCTTCCCTAATAAAGAACTTTTATTCCTGCTCCCATATCTTTGCCTGAGAACCCCTCAGTACCTGGCAAGATAATGGAGCAATTTATACTGAGTGTCATCATGCAGCATCTACAGGATGGCCAGGGTATCAGACCCAGCCAGCATGGGTTTAGGAGGGGTAGGTCATGTTTGACCAACCTGATCTCCTTTTATGACCAGATGACCTGCCTGGTGGATGCGGGAAAGGCTGTGGATGTTGTCTATTTGGATTTCAGCAAGGCCTTTGACACTGTCTCCCACAGCACACTCCTGGAAAACCTGGCAGCCCAGAGCTTGGACAGGAGCACTCTTTGCTGAGTTAGGAACTGGCTGGATGGCCGGGCCCAGAGAGTGGTGGTGAACGGTGCTGCATCCAGCTGGCAGCCAGTCACCAGTGGTGTCCCTCAGGGGTCTGTAGTCAGGTGGGGGTTGGTCTCTTTCTCCAGGCAGCAACTGACAGAACGAGAGGTCACAGTCTCAAGCTGCGTCAGGGGAAATATAGGTTGGATATTAGGAAGAAGTTTTTCACAGAAAGAGTGATAAAGTACTGGAATGGTCTGCCTGGAGAGGTGGTAGAGTCACCATCGCTGGATGTGTTTAAAAAAAGACTGTATGTATGTCATGGGTTGGTGCTGGCACAGTGCTAATGCACCCATGAAAATATATTTTTCTCAAATGGCTACTGTGAGATGTGACCAGAAACAGAGCAGAGCAGGCTGAAGCTTAGAAATAAAGGAAAAAAAATTATATCAAATTTCCAGGTGGCACAGGCTCTCTCTCTCTCTCCCTCTGTGGGGGGGAACAAAAGACATCTCAGTGTTTCTCCACCCTTCCATCCTGCAGGGGCCGGCCCGGTTCCATTCCCTTCATCCCCCTTCTTTGTCCGGGCTCCTGGCCTACCTCAGCCTAGGCCGCATGGCTTCCCCTCCACCGCCCAGCCTGTGGCTGGGCAGAGGAGGTCTGAACTCTTCACTGACCGGAACAAAAGAGAGTTCCTCTGGGAGTTCTCTGCTTTTAACCCCCTGTGTTCTCAGAGGCATATCCATATCTTCAGTGATTACACCAGATGTCAATATTCAAATCTGACCACTGATTGGTTTGACTATAACTTCCCGAGAAAAACTCACTTCCTTGTCAACCCACAACAATGTGGCACTCAGTGCCATGGTTTAGTTGAAGTGTTAGGGCATGTGTTGGACTCGATCGTGAAGGTCTCTTCCAACCTTGTGATTCTGTGATTTCAAAATTATAAGAATTCAGAGGGAGGGGGTTTACATTTTTCATTTCAGGGAGGCTCCTGTCTTCCTTAGCAGACACCTGTCTTTTCAAACCAAGACAGATTTAGAAGACATCTAGCATTTGAAAAGCAAAATTTCAGTATTTACATTTTATTTACACACTAAATCATCAATTAAGGAAAAAAATAGTTATATAAAGTTACTAAAATCACCTATGGACTCCATCAACATGAATTGGTAACAATCAGAAGCAGATTAAGTAGTATTCCTAGGCCAACTTTGTAATTTTAGAATTCCATTTTCCTTTGAATTCATAGGTATATATGTCCACACACATATGGGTATGTGAATCCTAAAATGGTAGTTTATTAAACTTCAGTTTGTTATCAAAATATGATATTTTCCCCCTTGACTTACAGAGTTGCACTGTATTAAATTAAGCACAAAGACTTAAGAACGTACTTCATTTACTACATTAATTATTTATCTTTATTGCAAATTGATAGCTTGAAGTTGTGAATGAATAAACAATTATAGGATTTGGACCTTTTGTATTAACTTGGAACAGAAGTATATAATACATTTCTTTCAGAGCCTAGTTTACTCTGTCTTCATTAAACTTACATGACTATGTACCCATTAGATATTAATATCTCCAGTACTGAAATACTGCATTCTCTAGTACCATCTTCATTTCTGTACTTTCAAACAAAACCACATACACTTGTAAAACAAACTTTGATTCATCCAACATTATAGATTTAATAGCTCTTTAAGTTTGAGGGAAGCATTTTAAATCTGTATTAAAGATGGTGTTATTCAGGAAATCCTAAGACTTGAAAAGATTTAAGTGCATTGGTACAAGATATTTTTCCTTTGTGCAAATAATATCCATCCAGTGCTGAAAGAGTGTGTTTATATGTCACAGGATATTTAAAGCTAGCTGTGTTCAACTGTATGGCTGAATCCTGAAGTCCACAGACAAGGAAGGCTTCCTCTAAAAATCAAAAGATTTTTGTCCAAGTACTGATGAGCAAAACGAGTAGGAAAAGACATAGTTAATTCATCAGATAGAAATGCTATTAAGCTGTTCTGTGATTGTTCACAGTTTTATCTGTACAGAGAAAAACCAGACAAACTTTCAGACTAGGACATTCTCTTTCACCAAACACTCCTTCATAATCCACAATTAAAATATTTCCAGTAAGTCTGCTGATGGCAGAGAGCATCAGCCTCCAGCAAAGGGCCCTTCATCCAAACATCAGCATTTCTCCCCGTGCTCGTCCTAAAAGCTTGTTTTTCAAAGCCACTCCACTTCGGTACGTCCACTTGTAAATTCCTCACCCCGGCAACGCTTTCAGGATCGGGTGTTTCAGTTCCTGCGATGCGGCCTAATTACACCCACACAGATGAACACGAGCGGTAACAGTAACTCCAGGAAGCGTTTCATATCTGACATATCTCATCCACGAGGGCAGGGAAGTAAAGGAGGACGGGACTGCCACCTTTGTGAGTTCATTCTAAGACGCCTTTTTAAGCCCGCCTCCTAGGAGGTGTTATTTTGCAGTCCTCCTTCCTATCATCCTTAAGGAAGGCAAAAATAAAACCTAAAACGTGTTCTTTTCAACGGTCAATTAATCACAAAGCACTAGCTGCCTTCCTTTCAGCGCAGGCTTAAGCATAAACTCCGGTCTTCTTCACTGGAAGGGGAGAGAAGAAAGAAACTGAGGCAGTAGTTGAAGTGCTGGGGAAGGGGAGAGAGTCACGCAGCAGAGACTCAATTGTGGCCGCTGCTGCTAGGCGAGGCAAGGCGGAGGGAATCACTCCAGCTGTAGCAGAGCTACGAAGGGAGCAGCGCAGTAACGGCGGCGGAAGCGACGCTAGTTGAGTGAGTAAGAAAGGGGAAGTTGTTGGTGTTTGGCGCCGGTGGAGGGAGTAATTCCTGCAGCTGCACTTCCGGTCGGCATTTTGTTCTGAGAGGGAGCGAGAGACACACACAGGGGATCCTTTCCTTTTCTTTCCCCCTCTCCTCCTCTTCTTCTTCTTCCTCTTCCCGCCCCACCCCCACCCCCCACCCCCCCCCGGTACCGACTCACGGCTTACTCCGCTCAGGCCGTTCCCTCCCCCATCCTCCTGCACTCGCATGTACGGAGGGAGCAGCGGCCCCTTGGCAGCTGCCCTGCCCTCCCCTCCCCCACCCCTACCCGGAGGCTTGGAATGTGTCTCGGAACCGGTTTGGTTCGGCCCGTGTTGATGCTGTGAAGCAGGCTCGGGGAAAGGGGGATTTGTCTTGGCCGCTCACCCCCTGGCTCTACATGTTCGCTGCACTGAGGAGGAGACGGAAGAGGAGACAGCCCCCCTCCCGGCCCGGATTATTGTTGTTATATTATCTCCCATCCTCCTCTTGCTCCGCGGTGGCGGCGGCCGCGGCCTAGCAGCGGCGACAGCTCCTCTGAGGAGGGAAGGGGCGGATTTCTCTCCCCCTCTCTCGGATTCTCGTCGGATTCAGACGCCGATTTGCTCAGGTAATCCCCATTCATCTCCCCTTCCTCTCTCTGCCTTCTCTAGCAGCAGGCCGGGCCTCCCGGCCCAGCACTGCCTGGAGCAAAGGGGATTACCTGCTATCCGGGATAGAGGGGAGTAAGTGGTGACCGGAGGTGTTTATTTAGCAGCCCCCCTTCCTGCTCCGTCGGGTTTGGCGGAGGAGATTAGTTCTTTCCGGGCTACCGGGAGGCCTAGGCCCGGCGGAGGGCGCAGGCCCGACGGCCAGCGCATTTACTCCAGTTCGGGGATTAGAAAGACGAAGCAGTTTCTCAGTAACAGGCCTCAATCTGGAGAGGAGCAGGAGGAGGAAACAATACAATTAGCCGCAAATGTGCACTGATCCTTTGCCATATTTACAACTTCTGAAGTCGGGGGTGAAGTAAGTGGAGGAGTAGGGAAAGAGAGACAATGTAAATACCCAGGAACAAAAATACCAGTTCTTTTCCCTATTACCTTCTCTTTTTTACCAACTCTGTTCTGAACATTTAAAACTTCGAAGGCACATGGTTTTATAATGTAGAAGTTTAATTTCTTCATAATATAGCAATTGATTAGTGTGTTAATCACTGACTATTTATAGCATAAAGCTAGCGCTTGTGACATGATTGACATAACACGGATGCCCGCAGACCTAGAAAATACAGATAGACAAGCATATTGTGTCTGGTACTCCACACAATCTCCATGTGCACGTGCTGTATACATTACAGGCATATATATTAAATGCAGATGAAATACTATTTTATACTCTGAACAAACAGAAAATGGGAGAGGGGTCATGTATAGAGTGCTATGTTTATGACGTTTCAGGGGTCAAGGTGAAGATGAGATCTTAGCCTAAGTATTTGAGAATCAATAGTAAATTTAATTAAGTGAAAAGTGAGGAACGTTTAAAAAGTGTCATCATTTCTTATCAGGCCATATTCCTTTGAGATCCTGAGGTCGTTATTGGCTGTTTGTGTCCATGATGTTTAAGTATGTAATTAGTTGTCATTTGAACAGGTCAAATGTGTTTTGTAAATGACGATTGAGTAAATGTCAGCTCTTTATTTATAAATGGTAGCTAATTTAGAGTAAGGTAAATCTTGGACTTACTGTGTGGTACAGTTCAGAGTGTTATTAAAAGTTGAGGTAGATTTAAAATAAACACCTTGTGAACTAATAAAAATACTCATACAGAAATTACATAATTTAGGGAAATTTTAAGATACCAAGTTCCATATAGAAAAGAAATTTGTAAATGGCAAACAAGTATCAACATAACAGAATTTGTCTATTTTTCAGTAATTTTTTTAGTTGTTTAGACAGATCTTGTAATAATAAGTGGTAATGAATTTCTAGTATATTGTGTTTAGAGTCTTATAAACTCTGCTATCGTGTCTTTGAGTACCCATATACTTGTTTAAAAGGGTGAAGTCAATATAGCTGTCATGTAGAAGTTGTGTTTTTAATGCTGTAAATCCATGTAGTACTCAGTAGCGTGTCTGTGATTTGTATTGGTCAGAGAGCAGTTTGAATTTTAAAAAGCCTGAAGATCCTGCTGAGCCCCAATTCCTTCCTTCCTCCCTCCCATCTCCCATTCCTGTCTTTGTGCTGCCTGGTCCTGTTGAACACTACAACAGGGCCTCAGGCCTATGTGTGTGGAGGGGAACCATTTACACTTTGAAAAAGCAGCTTTTTAATTTTAAACTTTGTGAATTGCAGAGGGAGCTATTAGTTATTTCTAACTGCCTCTGTGTGTAGCCTCAATGCTGTTTTCTTTTGGTTGCAGGACAGAAAGTAGTTTTAGTTCTTGGGTAGTTTCATTATCAAGAAGGGACATGAACTCATTTGTTTCTTTTGTCCACCCTTCATTTTAATAAAAATGGGTTAGCTAAGCCATTGTTTGAGCTTTTCTGACTTATTTAAGGAGGTTTGCTTTAAATATATATAAGAGCAGGAAATAACCTACTGTAGTTATGTAGTTCCTGTCAAGTTTATCTTGCCTGGGTTGTGTTTATGATGTGCTCTTTTTTTCTTAAATCAGAAAACATGCACTTTTCTGGTATGAAAAATAGGTGTATTTATAGAAGGAAACTTAAGATGAAGCCTATTTGTAATGAGGTTTTTTGGTTTATTTGTTCTGAGTCATGTGTGGTTAATCCTGAATTAGTTGCACCATCACAGTTTATGTAGTTGTAAATTTTTTTGTCATAAAAATATATTTAGCATGCAGAAATACTTGATGTGGAAATGTTTATAAGATGACTTTTTTTTTGTTTAGATCGTATTTTTAGCACATTTAAAGAGTGTGTGTATGCGAAGCAAGAACCATCATTTTCATACTCCTTTTGCCCTAGTGTTAGGAGTTTATATTGGTCTACTCTTTATCACAAAAGCGAACTGCTTAAGGAGAATGTAGTTATTTTATTCATGTTATGGAAATACAAAATGAATTATTCTCGAGGTGTTAGTTGTAGCAATTATTTCAATTGAAAGGGAAAATATTTTCTTCTTGCTTTTTTTATTTTGTGCTTTTGACTACTGTGTACAGTTTGAATGTTTCCTGTGTACAGATTTTATTTCTTTACTTCTTTAAAACTTTGTTTTAAAGCTGTTTTTATACTTCTTTTTTAAAATAATTTTTTAACATTTTGATTTTGGCGAAACAGAACGGCATTAGAGAAGCAAAATTATACTCCTAAATAACTAAAAAAGTAAACATTGAAAATCTTTTTTCATATTAAACTCTCTAAGTTGAGAAAAATTATAGAAAAAAAATTATTGCTTTTAGTATGTGTATCAGTTGGTTCTAAGTGGTTTTCCAATTGGAGATCTCAAAATTCTTTAAGTGGTTAGATATTTTCTTTTTCCGATTATTTCTCTGTCTTGATTTGAAGCACTTTATTTCCTGAAGGCATGTGTATGTGTAGACAGGCAATGTATTTTACAGGAGCAGTTAAAAAATGCTGGGCTGCAGTCAGGGACTCTGATAAGGAAACAGCAGACTATAATTGCAGAAACACACTTAATTCAGCTCTCTTCCCTGTACTCTGGGCTTTTAACTACATTACTGTATTTCCCCCTTACCCTTCTGGTCCCAGTTCAGTGCTTCATACAGTGCATGGGAAATCATAGCTGACTGGTATACTGTTATAACCCACTTGATATATTTTTTTCTTCATAATTGTGCAGCCTACTGCTTTACCTGCTGTATGCCATACAAATAGTTCACGAATGCTGAAGTGTTTCAATCTATGAATTTGTAGGAATGATCTCAAAATACATATCTGTACTTTAGAAACATTGGAGGTTTTTTTTTCACATCTGTTAAATATTTTCATTTTACAGATGGAAGACTGAAACTGAGTCAAATAGCAAGTTAACACAAGATTTATAAGTAATTTTCAATTTGATATGCTTTATTCTTGAGATTTGTAGAGTTACTTTAGAGCACTTAGGAAGTTCATAGCATTGTTTCTTAGTGGTTGTGAATGCCCTGCATTTCAACATATCAAGCTCATTGTTTCTCATGGTGGATTCCTAAGAAGTAGAGAATGGGGTTTTTGCCAATGGCCTTAAAACATCTATTCAGTTTCAGCTGTCTTGATCATGTCAAGAGCTGGACAAGAATAAATTTTCTGTCCTGAAAAATTAAAAAGAATCATCTTCCATATTGTGAAGAAACCAAAATTTCTTAAAGTTTATCAGTAAGAACAGAGACAAGAACTAGATAGTGACCCAAATCTCACAAGTAATTAAATGGTGTGTCTGCAATATTGAAAGCAATTAATTTCCAGTAGGAACTAGCAACCCTGGAGAGAATCCTAAGCATTGGTTATTGGCTGTTAGGAAAAGAACTCTGTCATAGCATGGGTCCTTGCCAGGTAATAATTAGCATTGACTCCATGATTCCAGAAGGCTGATCAATCGCTTTATTATACTATACTTATTAAGAAACCCATTGCCCTTACAGACAGTCTGATACAGTTTTGACCTAATTGGTCCTTGAATCCAAACACCATCACCACTGGCCAATTAAGAAATCACCCTTTGGTAAGCAAGTGTCCATAACACATTCCACATGTTCACAACAACAGGTGCAGCAAGTGAAGACAAGATTTGTTTATCATTCTTTTCTCTGATCTTCTCACAGCCTGCCCCAGGACAATGCCTGGGAAAGTTGTGCCTGTTGCTCTCTGTGGCCAGAGAGCTGCTGCCACAATTCACCCTTTTGTGTTTAAAAAAAAAAGGCGGTGTTTGTAGTCCTCTGCAGGGCCCTTTGCAGGAAGGAGAACAAACACAGCTTGAGAGGTTCCCTTGGCAATTTGCTGGTTGTCAATCAGAACCTCAATCAGATGCTGACTTAGAATGGTCAGGGAGATTCTCTACCTGTAGAATATCTATTTCTATCATATAATTGAGACAAGGTTTACAATATTAGAAAACCAAACAACAATGCACTGAATGATCATTGTTTTAAAGTCCAAACAGCTTTCAGGAGAAGGTCCATTAACTGGAGATGTTGGTCTTTGACATCACTGAATGTCCTTCTTGGTCCTGAAACAGAGAACAGCTGAAGAAGGTTACTAACAACAATTAGAAATCAATCAGATAATGCACATAATCAGTAACACATGTGACATTATATAATTATCAGGCACTATAGCACTGACTGTCATCCCAGAGTCTGCAACAGCTGATAAACCTCAACTTAGCAGAATTGGAAATCATGTCTGGATCATGATTTTCCAAACTTCCTTTGAAAGTAGGCTCAGCTGTCACATATATATGTGGTCAAATTGCCAAACCAATATGACTTGAATCCTTTGGCTGCAGAAAACATCTGGGTTGATAGTCAATCATCCCCATCCAGGTAGAGGAAGGACCTGGCCACAGCCCAAGCCCTAACTGGAGAGTGTCATTTGACACATTTCCTAAACAAGGTTCTTAAGAAAAACCGTTATGAGTGAATAAATGGTTGAGATATCCTTTACTTCTATATATATTTCTGTGTAAAACTGTTATCAAATTCAGGGGTACTGAGAAAATCTCTGGAATGCCATGGCCACAGCCTTTAATTCAACCACTTGGGCCGAGGCTGACTCGTGGCCTTCCAGCACATTGAGCTGTCAGTGAAGACGGTAGCTCTTTCCCTTTTTTTTTTTTTTTGTTTTCAGAATGCCAGCAGTGGCGGCGGGCCAGAGGACCCAGCCCCAGTGGGCGGGCCAAGGGACCCAGACCCGGCGGGCGGGACGGCGACACCGCCGCTGCCGAGCCCAGATTCAGATTCATTCGGCTTGTTCCCTTCCCTCAGCTTTGCACTGGTGTCATCTGGGGTCCCTGGGACAGCCCGTTCTCGTCCCAGGACGAGCGATTCACTTCCGCCTTCTCCTTCACCGCCCGCCCCCACCGAGCTGCCAATGTCTCGGCAATTCCCCCGGCGTTTCGCCCTTCCTTCGCCCCTCCCGGGCAGTGGCCAAGCCACAGCCTCTCAGGACCCCGCTCCGTCCGCTCCGCGAATGGGAGCGGGACACACGGGGTGCCCCAAGGCATGGCAGGGAAGGTGCTGATTCCAGAGGAATGTTGATCTTCAGATTTCGCGGCACGGTCGGGCCGGCACCCAGCTGCGAGGGCACGCCGCCCCTGCTGAGGGACAGGCTGTTGGTGCTCGTTGCTGTCCCTGTCCGTGTTCCCTGGCAACTTGAAGGGAGCGGCGAGGCGAGCTGGGGATCTTCTTCAGCGCCACAACTCGCGTCCCGGATGGGAGCCGGGCCGGCGGGGAAGCATCCTCGGCCGGCGCTGCGCGCACCGCTGTTGATGAACCGGCTGCAGGCTGAGGTGCAGGGGGGCTGGATGTGCTCTCCAGCGGGGGGGAGGCGGGGGGGGGGGGGGGGGGCTGGCCGCTGTCGTGGAACCGGTTGCCTCCCTTGTGGGCTGCGGAGGCGGCTCCACCCTCTCCTGCGGTGCACGATGGGGGAAACCCAGCGGCGGGGCCAATCCACATGCCACACGGGGGGGAAGGAGGACGAGGCGATTGTCCCGTTTGCGCTGGTGAAGACAAAGGGGCAGGAGCGACCGCAGCTCCTGTCGGAGCAATTGCTGACCGTAAAAGCGGAGCCGCTAAAGGCTTCGGTCCTTCCTGCGCATGCGCCAGGAAACCAGGAAATAGCTGCTCTGGGTCCCCTGTGGGCAATGCCGCCCACCCCCGCGGTGCGGAGAGGCAAGGAACCAACGGCGGCCGTCCGTGAAAGGATCGTTCCCCGGCTGGCTGCGGTGGAGAGGCCGATGGCTACCCGCCTGGGGGGAGGCGCTCCTCCAAGTCCGATTGGGACGTGCCTACCGAGGTGGATTCTCTTTCCAATGGGGTCCGGCCCCTTAGTGCTCTGGAAAGCATTGACCAAATGGGTAGTAGTCGAGGTACACTCGCATCTCCCCTCCTGAGTCCCTCCCAGAGACAAAGACTCAGTGAGTCCCAGGCCGGTGGATCCAGCGAGGTCTCCACATCCACGGGGAAACCATGAACTTTTGCCCAACTGAAAAACTTGTAGAGAGCCTCTTCTGACATAGGGAGTCTCTTATGACGAATCATCATAAGTTTCCACACCGCAAGGGTTTCCTCATCTGACATAGAAAATTGGATGCCCATTTCCGCAGACACCTTTTCCCAACCGCAAGCCCACCCCGGGTCGCAGGCAGTGTTATTGTTGGGAAATCTGTTCCGCGCCCCAGCCCTCAGGCTACGAGGCCAAAACGCGGTCCCAAGGGACAGATCTTCTCCAGGAAGACCCAAGGAAAGGTTAATGTTACCTTTTCGGGGAAGCAGGTGTCTGGTTATGAGCAGGCTGCGCGGGGCACCGCGGGTCCTAGCGGGGGCCCGATGACGTCCCGGCGAAATCCCAATGAAGTCCTGGCGGGGTCCCGAGGCGACTCCGCCCATCCTGCGACTCCACGAAGGGTTGCCAGATGCGATTTCTGTGAGGGTTCAGCAGACCCCCCGTGTTCAGCCTCGGCTGCGAACTCGGCTGGATCCATTAGGGTCCTGTTTCTTCAGCCAAAGCTGCACCAAGCATCGGGGTTCACCACTTGTTGTAGCAGGGCGTCCCCAGCCGGGTAATAATTAGCATTGACTCCATGATTCCAGAAGGCTAATCAGTCACTTTATTATACTATACATATTAAGAAACCCATTGCCCTTACAGACAGTCCGATACAGTTTTACCTAATTGGTCCTTGAATCCAAACACCATCACCACTGGCCAATTAAGAAATCACCCTTTGGTAAGCAAGTGTCCATAACACATTCCACATGTTCACAACAACAGGTGCAGCAAGTGAAGACAAGATTTGTTTATCATTCTTTTCTCTGATCTTCTCACAGCCTGCCCCAGGACAATGCCTGGGAAAGTTGTGCCTGTTGCTCTCTGTGGCCAGAGAGCGGCTGCCACAGAACTCATCCTCTTAAACAAATAGTTGTTGTAGTTGTTGTAAACTGGTTGAATGGAAACTTCTGCAGCCTAGTGGTCAGACTATTTCATTCTGATGTCAATTTGTTGTCCAGCTGCTGTATGGCTCTTTTAGGAAAGCAAGAGTGTTCACAGGTATAGTAAGCATGTTCCTAACCAGAACATTGCTTTTGGAACGTAGGAAGATCAGGTCCAAATGTCTAATCTGTATCAGACAGAGAAGTTGTTGAGCTTTTCTTCCACCATCTGTCTTTTTATGTTCTAATCATGTGCTCCAGGCATGACCCAGAGGCTGTGGGTATATTATGGAACAGGTAGGATTTTAAATTGTTTCTTTCCTTGTGATAGAAAATTATTTTTTTTAAGAAGAGTTATTTTTTTACAAATTGTCAGTTTCCAGCAAAAGTTCTCTTGGATAGAAATCTTTTTAAAATTTATTTGATCTGTTAACCATTTTATTCAATTTCCTTAGTAAAAAAATGTAATGTCCCAAAGAAAGCATCTCCTTTTTTGTGCAATTCTGATTTGTTTAATGATATATATGTCATGCCATATATGAGGCAGGGATCCTGTGAATAACAAAACCAATATATGATCATTGAGGGAATGACTATTATAATGCACAAGGGACTGAATTGTAGGTGTAAGTAACCATAATTTTCACATTTCTTCATACTTGAGTGCTTGGTTTTATAGTTCTGATTGTTTTCTATCTTTTTAAAAAGAATGTAATTTATCAAGCTTCTTGAATGTAAACACATCTGTGATAAGGGTTGCACTATCTCTCATGTTTGAGCTAACAATCTCTCCTCTGTGTTGACCAGGCACTCAGAGAGGATTAGGTAATGAGTACTTTGTTTTTAAAATTTTATTTTCAGATCTTAGGTTTTGATAGAGACTGTTCCACTGTCTTGTGTGTTATTTTCCATTTAATTATGTTGCTTCCTCTTTTTCTCCAGATATGCTTTCTGGATATTAATGATAGGGGATGTTGTGCTTTAAGCCCAGCTGGAAACTAAGCCCCACAAAGCTGCTCCCCTCCCTTCACCCCTCCAGGTGAGAGAGATAAAAGGCAGAAATTCTGAGTTGAGATAAGGACAATTTACTGGGAACAGCAATGAAATAAGAAAAATTAACAGTGATAGTAACAATATTTATAACAAAAGTATACAAAAAGTTTTCAAAAAGAGGGTGATTTACATCCAAAAAATGCTCACCAAGCCTGAGCTGACCCGGCACTGCACGCCCCCGAGACAAAGAACAAAATTGCCCCCAGACCTTCTGCACGCATGTTTTTCCCCCAAGCCTGAGACAATGAAAAACAATGGCTGACTAACCCTCTGGTCAGGTCCAGCATTACCCCACTGCTCCATTCGCTGCTCGCTTCCCTTGGAAGAGGAAGAGAAGGGCTACAGACCTGCTGTGCCACCTTTTTCTTTCCCCAAAGTCACGCCCTCTTCTTGGAAGTAAGAATCCTTTACTTCTGCCCCCTAGCAATGATGTGCATGGTATAAAATAACAACCTAGACACGCCCACACGACTCCAGGTTTTGCCAGTCCTTGGCAGAAACTAGGATGGGTGAAAATTTAGAGATCCTTCATTGGATGCTGCATACAGTAACTACCTTCGCATGTGTCGAAAAAATATGCTGAAACATTCTTTTTGCAGTCTATAAGCTGGGAAAATTTTGATAAGACTAATAAGACTGTGATGAGAATTCATGGACAGTGCCTTGTGCAGATCTAAAATCAGTTTGATTTTATATTTTTTTCCTGAAGAGAAAATTAAAAATCTGCCTGATGATTTGTCTGTTAAACTCCTAGTTCAAACTGAGACTGTTGGTTTTTTGTTGGTTTGTTTTTTTTTTTTTTACTACAGTACATGCTAGGCTTTTTTTTCTGTTTTTTTTTTTTTTAATAAAAGGTAATGATTCTTTTTTTTTCTACTAGTATTCCCAGTGATGATTTGTTATTCCTGGCAGGTTCCTTAAAAACTGTTATTAAGGCATAATCTGTAATATAGAAAACTTCAGTATATCCTATGAAAATTTTGCAGTTATAAGCAATTCCTAGAATCATCTGTTCTATTATACTAAACTTTTATAGCATCATAGAATGGTTTGGGTTGGAAGGGACCTTCAGGACCATCTCATTCCAACCCCCTGCCAGGGACAGGGACACCTTCTACTAGGCCAGGTTGCTCCAAGCCCCATCCAGCCTGGCCTTGAACACTTCTGGGGATGGGGCAGCCACAGCTTCTCTGGGCAACCTGTGCCAGTGTATCGCCACTCCAGTAATGAAGAATTTCTTCTCACTATCCCATCTAAACCTCTTTCAGTTTGAAGCCATTCCCCCTTGTCCTCTCACTCCATCCCCTTGTAAATAGTCCCTCTCCAGCTTTCTTGTAGGCTCCCTTCAGGTACTGGAAGGTGCTCTAAGGTCTCCCAAGAGCCTTCTCTTCTCCAGGCTGAACAGCCCCAGCTCGCTCAGCCTGTCTTAATAGATGTGACCCAGCCCTATGAACATCTTCATGGCTCTCCTCTGGAGTCACTCCAGCAGGTCTAGGTCCTTATGTTGGGGGCCCCAGACTGGAAGCAGTATTCCAGGTGCAGTCTTATGAGTGGAGCAGAGGGGCAGAATCATGGTATCATTTAGGTTACAAAAGACCTCTAAGATCATCAAGTCCAACCATTAACCCATCACTGCCAGGTCCACCACTAAACCATGTCCTCAAGATCCACATCTACATGTTTTTTAAATGCCTCCAGAGATGGTGACTCTACCGCTGCCCTGGGGAGCCTTTTCCAGTGCTTGATAACACTATCTGTGAAGATTTTTTCCCAAATATCCAGTCTAAACCTTCACTAGACCAACTTGAGGCCATTTCCTCTTGTCCGCTTGTTCAATGGGAGAAGAGCCCAACCCTCACCTGGCTCCACCCTCCTTTCAGGGAGTTGTAGAGAGTAAGAAGGTCCCCCCTGAACCTCCTTTTCTCCAGGCTAAACACCCCCAGCTCCCTCAGCCACTTCTTGTGCTCCAGACCCAGCTCCGTTGCCCTTCTCTGGACTCGCTCCAGCACTGCAATGTCTTTCTTGCAATGAGGGCCCCAGAAGTGGACACAGCACTTGAGGTGTGGCCTCACCAGTGCTGAGTACAGAGGGACGATCACTGCCCTGGTCCTGCTGGTCACACCATTTCTGATCCAAGCCAGGATGCCATTGGCCTTCTTGCCCACCTGGGCACACACTGGCTGCTGTCGCTCAGCAGCCCCAGGTCCTTTTCCTGTGGGCAGCTTTCCAGCCACTCTACCCCAGCCTGGAGCTGCATGGGGTTGGGACCTAAGAGCAGGACCTGGCACTTGGCCTTGTTGAACCTCATACAATTGGCCTTGTCCCATTCCTCCCATGTGTGTCATCCCATCTGTGTGTCCCTGTCATCATCATCATCTACATCCACCCTCAAAGACTTGTTTTATCCAGGCTGCACAACCCCAATACCCTCACCTTCTCTGGAATCTCTCCTATCTCCTCTTCTCCCTCTCCACCTAATCTGACCACCCATAAAGATTTAATTTTGTTTCAGGATTAAAGAGAAGAAAACACTATTGCTTCTTTTTATTATTGCCATGTAAATACATCAGCACTGAATACTTAAATTAACAAGAATATGCCCAAACCCTACCTTACTAATCTCATCTATCTCAGTCATTGCTTCTTAGGGACAATATTAAAAACAGCAGTATGCATTACATATTTTAGCATAAAGAATTATTTTCTCAGCTGACTCACAGTTTACCCTATTCCTTCTCCACAGCTAAGGTTTTCAGGCTTAATTTATGCTATATATATTGTGTTCATTGAACTACTTTTAATTTCATGTTCATAAAATTTGATGATTGCAATCAAGAAAAGCATTACATGTTAAAACACTTTTGAGCTGGTTAAGAGTTCAATACTTGTAATGCTGCCTTTAAATAATTTCTTATGTAGAGCAACTGAAACCATTCCTTTAAAGAATTTAATCCTCATATTGGAAAGGATTTAAAATTATTCTGTCCTTCATGAATTTGAGCTTTGTTTTGAAGTATGATTAGTCAATTTTTGAACATTCAGAAATTTCTTCTGAATCAGGGCTCAAAATAATTTTGTATCCAAAAATTAATGACATACTCTTTAGTGCTATTGGAATACAGAAGTTGGGAGAACTAACTTTAAACTCTGTGTTTTAAAACTGGAAAAAAAAATACATTTATATATATGACTGCTAGATTACCTTTAAGGGTTCCATCACTTCCAGATGGAGAGCAGACTGACTGTGGTGACCTCAAGGAAAAAGATGCAGCATTCCTTACTGAAGGATCGCCATCCTAAAGTGACCATGATAAAAAAAAAATCATGAACACTTCATAAAATAAAGACTGACATTAGTACATATACTGATAAAATGGACTGGATGAAAAAGTATAGAAAAATATTAGAAAAATATTTATTTATATAAAAATTTTGTCATTTGGACTGCTATTAGACTACTATATAGGCAAAATTATAAAAAACAATCAGCCTTAAGAATTTAGAACCAGAACATGCACACAAAAACAAATCCATGTATGTCTTCCAGCTAAAAAAGCACTTTTGGTTGACATTAAGATTTCATTTAGAAGTTTTTTGTTACATATAGTAAAGACCTGAAAAACAGAAATATGAACTTTCTACAATACCAACTGAAAGAAATTGAGTATAATAAGTAGATTTTTCTCATTTTTAAACAAATTGAGCATTTTTAAATTAGCCTACCCTTAAAGTTTATTAGAATGCCATCTTACTTTTACAGTTAAGCAAACCAAAACTTTGTATTCATACCCTCCAACATAAACACATCAGGATTGAACAAAATCTGTAGCACAACCATTGTGGCAACTGAGATACATGGATGTCAACTACACACTCCCTCTGACAATGGCCAAACAGCCAATTTCCACACACATAGCAGTAGATCAGCCACTGCTTAAGGATAAAGAAAATAGTTTGATATTTATGGACTGAAAGTGCTTACAAGGCAAAGAATATAAATTCATAAGAAACCAGATTTCATCAATTTCATCATACATAGGCATTTACAAAACAATTATATTAGATTTTTTTTCCCTCCCACAGCAAAATGAATCAAAAACTCATGATGTGCTATTAATTACACTTATTTTTCTAACTGCTTGCAAAAAGACTTGTTGCCTGGTGAGAAAGCCTCATGTATAAAAAAATCTAATATTCTGATTCGATGCAATAAAAACAACTATACCTTAAACTAACATGCTTTTTATTGCAAGACAAAATGAATTAATTTGCTGATGTAACAGTTACTTGTTTATTTAATACACTGAAAGTAAGGAGATTATTTTTTCAAACATGAATTATCTTTGAATTATAATAAATCTCAAACCCACCAAAATACTGGGGGGAACAAAAGCTTAGTAACTTTTATAGATATATTTTTTATTAGAACAGGAGAGGTCCTCTACCCATGGACTGCCAAGGACAAAGGCAAAGATGTCTTTTATTATATTAACTGAACTAACTAACTAGGTAGATGATCTTTCAGGTACACACGTGCCATTCCTTAAAATTTGTCAGCTACTGAAGAAGTCCTCATTTACTGTTTTCTAGATGAGAACTTCATCAAATGGTGAAATGTAAGCACAAACTTGTATTCTGGGCATGTTCTCACATGCACATACAGCCCAGAAAGCCAACTGCAGCCTGGGCTGCATCAAAAGCAGTGTAACCCAGCAGGTCAAGGGAAGTGATTCTGTCCCTCTACTCTGCTCTGGTGAGACCCCACCTGCAGTACTGCCTCCAGCTCTGGAGTCCCCAGCACAGGAAGGACATGGACCTGCTGAAGCAAGTCCAGAAGAGGCCACCAAGATGATTAGAGGGCAGGAGCACCTCTGCTATGAGGAAAGGCTGAGAGAATTAGGACTCTTCAGCCTGGAGAAGAGAAAGCTCCAGGGAGACCTTAGAGCAGCCTTCCAATAGCTGAAGGGAGCCTGTAACAGTCAGAGGACTCTTTATCAGGGAGTGTAGCAATAGGACAAGGAGCAAGGGCTTAAAGCTGAAAGAGGGTAGATCTAGATTAGATGTTAGGAAGGAAGTCTTCCCTATGAGTGTGGTGAGGCCCTGGGACAAGTTGCCCAGAGAAGCTGTGTCTGCCCCATCCCCAGAAGTGTTCAAGGCCAGGTTGGATGGGGCCTGGAGCAACCTGGTCTAGTGGAAGGTGTCCCTGTCCACGGTAGGGGGTTGGAACATGATAGTCATTAAGGTCCATTTCAACCCAAGCCATTCTATGATTCTCAGGTTTCTCAAAAAATGGTCCTTTACTTGAGTATGAGCACAGTGAGCCTTCAAGTATATGCTTGCTGATTTAGTAGAATCAAATATTGCAAACACACAATATCCTGCAGACATTCATAACATCTAAAGAAGAAAATCCTAAAGCTAAGAAAAAAGATAAACAGTTTTACATTTTATGATTTAATATTCCTTGTTCGTAACTATTTCTGCCAATGTTAACACTGTTTTTTAAAAAGGTGCAACATTATGATTAACGTGATTGTTCATATATAAATGCAAAACTTGAATTACTTCAACTTGTTCAAACTGTTTTCTGCAGGATGGCTACTAAACTCAGTTTTTAAAGGTATACTTACTTTTTACCCTTGGTCTTTTTCCCATTAAACCCAACCAATGCTTTATGTTTTCATAGTCGGCCAGTTTTGAATGAGTTTCATAGAATTGTTAAGGTTGGAAAATATCTTTAAGATCATCAAGTCCAACCAATAACGCAGCACCACCATTATGTTGACCATTCAACCATGTCCCCAACTGCCACATCCACACATTTTTTTGAACACTTCCAAGGATGGTGACTCAACCAATGCCCTGGGCAGTCAGTTCCAATGCTTAACAACTGTTTCCATGAAGAAATTTTCCCTAATATCCAATCTAAACCTCCCCTGGAACAACTTGAGGCCATTTCCTCTTGTCCTGTCTCTTGTTCCCCAGAAGAACCCAACTCCCACCGGGCTCCACCCTCCCTCCTTTCAGGGAGTTGTAGAGAGTGAGAAGGTTATCCCTGAGCCTCCTGTTCTCCAGGACAAGCCCCCTCAGCTACTCCTGGTGCTCCAGACCCCTCCCCAACTCCATTGCCCTTCTCTGGACTCGCTCCAGCACTGCAATGTCTTTCTTGCAGAAAGGGGCCCAGAACTGGACACAGCACTTGAGGTGTGGCCTCACCAGTGCCGAGTACAGAGGGACGATCACTGCCCTGGTCCTGCTGGTCACACCATTTCTGATCCAAGCCAGGATGCCATTGGCCTTCTTGCCCACCTGGGCACACACTGGCTCATGTTCAGCTGCTGTCGCTCAGCACCCCCAGGTCCTTTTCCTGTGGGCAGCTTTCCAGCCACTCTGCCCCAGCCTGGAGCTGCATGGGGTTGGGACCTAAGAGCAGGACCTGGCACTTGGCCTTGTTGAACCTCATACAATTGGCCTTGTCCCATTGCTCCAGCCTGTCCAGATCCCTCTGCAGAGCCTTCCTGTCCTCCAGCAGATCAACACTCCCACCCAACTTGGTGCCCTCTGTAAACTTACTGAGGTTGCACTTGATCCCCTTGTCTAGGTCATCAATGAAGATGTTAAATAGGACTGGCCCCCATACTGAGCTTTGGGGAACTCCACTGGTGTCTGGCTGCCAACTGGATGTAGCTCCATTCTTCACCACTCTCTGGGCCTGACCATCCAGACAGTTCCTAGCCCAGTGAAGAGAGCACCTGTTCAACCCATGGGCTGCCAGCTTTTCCAGAATGCTCTGGGAGACAGCATCAAAGCCTTTACTGAAGTGCATGTAGTCACACACACAGCCTTTCCCTCACACACTAGGTGGGTCACCTGGTCATAAAAGGAGATCAGGTTGGTCAAGCAGGACCTGCCTTTCCTAAACCCCTGCTGGCTGAGCCTGATCCCCTGGTTGTCCTGCACATGCCACATGATCACACTCAAAATGATCCGTTCCATCTTCCCAGGTACTGAGGTCAGGCTGACAGGCCTGTAGCTCCCCGGATCCTCCTTCCGGCCCTTCTTGTTTATGGCTGTCACACTGGCACCTCCAGTCACTTGGGACCTCCTCAGTTGTCCAGGACCACTGGTAAATGATGGACAGTGTCTTGGTGACCTCTTCTGCCAGCTCCCTTAGTACCCTTGCATGGATCCTATCCAGCCCCATAGACATGAGGGGGTCTAAGTAGCATACAAAGCCTTTTCCTCATCGTTTGTCACTATGTTTATCTCCACATCAAGTACAGGATGGAGATTCTGCTTGGCCCTCCTTTTGTTGCTGATGTATTTGTAGAACCACTTTTTGTTGTCTTTTACAGCCGTAGCCAGATGAAGTTCTAGCTGGGCTTTGGCCCTTCGAATTTTCTCCCTGCATGACCTCACAACATCCTTGTAGTCCTACTGAGCTGCTTGCCTCTTTTTCCGGAGGTGATGCACTCTCTTGTTCTCCCTGAGTTCCATTCAAAGCTCTCTGTTTGGCCAGGCCGGTCTTCCCTGCCAGCTCGTCTTTTGGCATATGGGGACGGCCTGCTCTCCTGCTCCTTTCAGATTTCTTTTTTAAAGCACATCCAGCTTTCCTGGAGCCCTTTGCCCTTCAGGACTGTCTCCCAAGTGACTCTCTCAACCAGGCTCCCAAACAGGCCAGTCTGCACTCTGGAAGTCCAAGGTGGCAGTTCTGCTGATCCCCCTGCTTACTTCTGTGAGAACAGAAAATTATCATTTCATGATCACTGTGCCCAAGATGGCCTCCAGTTATCACATCCCACACCAGCCCTTCTCTGTTCACAAACAGCAGGTCCAGTGGGGCAGAATCATATGGTAATTTTTAGTTTAGTGGTATGGACAGGCTGCTGTCATTTAAGGCAGGGTGTGATCATTTAATTTTGATTGCTCTATCATTTATCAAATGTGAGACCACTTAGCTATTTAGGTGGGGTGACAAATCTAGAAATAAATTATTTACTTGAAATAGCTTATTCTTGCTTCTGCCACTAGTGTGGCTTACAGCTTTGATGATTTTAGACAGAGAATGCGAGTAAAAATTCTTTTAAGAAAAAAAGGTATGAATATAAATAGACAACCTAGACACATTAAATTTTCTGTTATGAATGTATAATATTAATTTCTTGCATATTTCTTTGGCTTTTCCTGTCATTGCTATATTTAAATTTGATTCCCCCCCTTTACTATCCTTATTGACATGGTGATGTCATGTCTTCTACGGCTTTTTTTAATTATAAGAATTAGAAGTTTTTTTCATATTTCTATATTGCAACTTTCAGTTAGCATGTTATGTTCAAAAATTATCCCTTTGTAATTGAGTGGAAGAAAGGCAGCAAAACCAAACCACGTCAGAAATTATAGAATTTTTAACTGCTTGTTCTTCAGAAATTTGATCATACGTTTAATTTTGTGAAGGTAATTTATAAAAAGATGGAAAGGAAAAAGAGTTTTAAGGATACTGTCATTGTATTAACCTTATTCCTTGTTCACAGAATTCAAGCATTTTGCTAAAAGCTGGAAACAACTACTGCAGTTTAATGGACAAGTGTTTCTCCCTGTCTACATTTTATATTGATTGAGCATCTTTGCCTGTTACCTTCTAAAACCCAGACAACTCTCTATTCCCTGACAGGCCAGTGAACAGGTCTGCAAGACCCATAAATATTTCTGGGAAGTACTGCTACAGAAGCCTGGCCCTCTTCATAGAAGTGCTACTTATTTTCTAGTATTTACTAATGATGTTATTCATGAGTCATAAATCATCTTGGGTCATTTAGCTTTTTGAAAAGGATTACCTGACAGTGTAGGAGGCATTGCCCAAATATTCCTGAAGTTTCACCCAGAGGCCCTTACTGCTTTGAAGGCATGTATGCATAATTTGGATTAGGAGGTCAGGATGTTCACTAAATAGAATTCAAGTTAGAGAAGAGCTTGCCCTTAATATCTGAAATAGGAGCCTGTACAAAATGAACCATTTTCATTGGACAGTGAGGATTCAATTTGAAGTATGCTATGTATTCATGAGTGCTGTCTATACAGTGTTAGGTAATGGGTTAACCATCTACATATATACAGATATTTTAGAGGTCAGCTAGTGAGGTTGTTTTTTTTTTCAGTCAGTGTATTCAGTAGACCAAAACTTTCAATTTACTGGTATGGGTTTGAGGGCAACTGAAACATCAGCTGGAGTTTGGTTCTCCAGAGACCAACGGGGGTGTTTTGTATACAGTATAAAAATAGAAATATTAGTAACTTGTTTAAGTCTTAGATGTTTTTTTTTTTCTGCAGTAGTACCAGGGAAAAAAGCCAGAGCTTGCCAGTGTTATGCTGCTGTATTGCAGAAGGTGTAAGGTAAGGTTTTGTGGACTGCACAACAATGTGTTAGAAATTCTTAAGTCAATTTGAATAGTGGATGTAATAGTAACTGTATATCTTTATTTTAAAGTGGATATCATATATGGTTTTATTTAAAATTCAGCTTATTTTACATTGTTGTTGCATGTGATTTTTGGCATCTTGATGCTTGTCATTATAAAATTATCCTGCTAGAGGTATGGGTATCCCTAGGATTGGGCTATAATAGCTGAAGGCTTTTGTCTGGTACATGGGACCAGCAGGGTTCTTAACAGTGGACTGAAAATCTGGATGTGAGTGTTTGAAGTGACCAATTTTCCCATGTAGACCAACTCTTGATAAGATGGTAGCAACAGGTGAAACAAAAAAATGTACTTTAGATCACCAAATAGTCTCTATAGTACTTGGAGATGAGATGCCTTTCATAAACGAATAATTTTCATCATTGACGATCAAGTTCCCATGATTTTTCCTTGTCTTTTTTTTTCCCTTATTTTTTTTTTCTTTTTCTTTGTAGCTATTTGCCCATGTATATCTGGAGTCAGGTACACATCTCAAGTTTAAATTATTACTGTATAATATTTAGGAATTTGGAAATACTAGCAGGCTGGACAGTAGAATTTAGCACATCTGTGCTCTCAAAGATTTCATCACTTTGTCACCACTGTTTCTACTAATACTTATGTTGAGTAAACCAGAGTGTTGCCCTCTTGTCCTGAGAGAGCAGAAGGAGCAGGATTAATCCTAGTTTCTTCTTGATCTTTGCATGAAGCAGTGGGGATAGTATAGAAAGAAACCTGGCCAATGAATAGAACTGAGAGAAAAGGAAATCAGTAAGACAGAATATGTGAATTTGAGGAAAGTTTTTTGCAAAATACTATTTTTGAACAGTTGGCAGTAGCAACAGTAGTAGGAAAGGAGGCATATTTGTTCTTGCTTTAGCAGTTGCAAATGCACAGGAAGCAGCAAAGGGAAATAAAGAAATTATTAGTGTTTTTTCCTGTTTCTCAATACAACCCTTACTTGCATGAGAAATTTAATATATAGATTTCTTTTGAGTGCCCCCTTTCATAATAAGATTAGGCCATCTCCTAACCCTCCTATTTATTTACTATATTATCCTTTCTCATTGAAATGAATAACAAATCAGAGTGGTGTGAAAACCATAGGTTTCAGTGTCAGTAAGCCACTCAAACAGTTCAGCTGTTACTTTGAATTTTTGCTGTGCTTTGTGTCAGCACCTGTAGTGCTATTACTTTCACTCAGCATCTCTGACTCTCAGGTTGTCCTGCATTTATTGTTTTTTATATTACTTTCTGTTTGCTCTTCCTATTTCCTGATGCATTAATTTAGAGAAAGTCTTGGGACTAACTTTTGTCAACTGATCATACAACTTTTGCTCCCACTTTTCTGTTTATGTACACAATATATTAGAAAATTTCAATTAATTTATGTTGTGAATGGTCTAAAAATAACAGTGAGGTGATTCAGATTCCCGTGTCTCTTATGAAATCCAAACTTACAATATGAAATACATATTTCAGGGCTGGTGCTCTTTAATGTTTTTATAAATTATCTGGATACAGGAGTTGAATGTATGTTAAGCTTTCCATTGATACTAAACTAGGAGGAGCTGTTGACTCCCTTGAGGGTAGAGAGGCCTTACAGAGCAATCTAGATAGTCTAGAGGGCTGGGCAACCACCAGCCATATGAAGTTTAACAAGGGCAAGTGCTGGATTCTGCACCTGGGATGGAGCAACCCCAGGTATATGGACAGACTGGGTAACAAGAGGCTGGAGAGCAGCACCATGAAAAAGGACCTGGGAGTCCTGGTCGATGACAAGTTGAATATGAGTCGGCAGTGTTCCCTGGCAGCCAGGAGAGCCAACCATGTCCTGGGGTGCATCAAGCACAGCATCACCAGCAGGTCAAGGGAGGGGATTGTCCCACTCTGCTCTGCACTAAGGTAGCCTCACCTCAAGTCCTGGGGGCAGTTCTGGGTGCCACAATATAAAAAGGATATAAAGCCATTAGAGAGCATTCAAAGGAGGGAGACCAAGATGGTGAAGGGCCTTGAGGGCAAGGTTTACAAGTCACAGCTGAGGTCACTTGGTTTGTTTAGCCTGGAAGAGACTGAGGGGAGACCTCATACAGTCCACAGCTTCCTCGAGGGGGGCAGCATAAAGTAAATGAAATGGAAAGCTTGCTGATGTATAAAGCAGATGTTTTCTAGCGCTAAACTTCCATTGTCAATGTGTGATAGCATAATAGTTTTGAATATTGATAGAGGTGTATTTTTACTTTTTCTGTTTTTCAGTTGCAAAGCTTCAGGAAGTCACATGCAGTTAGCTTACCTGATGCACAGTAGCCTGAAGAGCAGCTCTAAGCTAGAATATTGACAATATATGGATAGAGAAAATCTTGATGACCACAGTTCTTGTACCAAGCTAAATTAAAACTCATTCAGCAATTCTTCAGGAAAATAATAAAATCAATTCCTGAATTTAGCAGTTCTCAAAAATAATGAGAGAGTAGATCATTACTTCAGCTGTGTAAATGCCTTTTAAACTGAAAGCTGCAATAACCTTTCAGTCTCAGGAAAGATGGGATAATTTGTGGATACATGAAGTAGGTAAGTATAGTTATGTTTACAAGTTTATATAAGTAGGGTATACAAGTTGTACCTTGTGTATGACAATCAACAAGTGTTCCATGCTTTTCAAAGAGAATATTGTTCACAAGAGATTTCAGGGTGGAGGATTGTCTTGATTTTCTGCCAGGACTGAGTTAATTTTTCACAGTAGCTGTGAGGGGGCAAAGCCTGGAGCCATGTAGGCATGTCTAGGCTGTTATTCTATACCACTCAGATCATCACTGGGGGGCAGAAGTAAGGAATTCTTACCTACAAGAAGGGTGTGTGGCTGGTGCTTGGGAGAAAAAGTATGGGTACAGAGGGTCTCTCTGCCATTTTGTTTATTCTCTTGGGGCCCACTTCATGGGTTTAGGCTGGGTGAGAATTTTTTGGAGGTAAATCACCCTCTTTTTGTATACTTTTGTTATTAATATTGTTGCTGTTACAGTTTGTTTCTTATCTCATTTCTGTTTCCAGTAAATTGTTATCTCAACCCATAATTTCTGCCTTTTGTCTCTCTCACTGGAGGGGCAGGGGGATGAGTGGCTTGTAGTTTTGGAGTGCCATTCCTAAACCACAACAAGGATGCAAAGGACTTGTGGTAAATCTTGGAAATGTACTTTGTATACAGAAGATAGAACAAAGCTTTTGGCTGTTAGTGTGAAGGGGGCTGATCACAGAGGGAACTGGCTTTATTGATGGCATGGAGGAGGTGGAATGTGGCATGTTGTGAGACAGTGTGTAAGTGATATGTAGTATCAAGTGGGGAAAAAGCTATGCCAAGTCTTAAAGCTGTAAGATAGTGGGGTAGAAATGGAAGCTGGTTGAAGGGAAAATATGAAAAAATGGACTCAAAATGCCGAGAAGACAATTGTAACAATGAAGTATGCTGTAGCCTGTGAGGACAAAAATGGTCTGAAACCAGAATGTTAATGACATGATCAGTTAAAAAAAAAAAAAAAAAAAAAAAAAAAAAGATGCTGACAAACTGGAGGGACTGTGACAGAGGGACACCAAAATGGTTAGGGGGCTGGAGCATGAAATGTAGAGGAAGAATTTTACTCTGTTCTTTTGAAAGTTTTAAAGTTCTTTTAAAAGTTTTCTATGCCTTCTAATGTTTACATATTTCTACTAGAGTTCTCATGCACTGTTCATGTAAATAATGATTATTTTACATTCTTCTTTGTGGAAAGAGAAAATTGATAGACTGTTAGTTTAACCAGTGTAGTTGGAGAGGTGGCAATTTCACCCTCCAATCCACTATCACTTTTAGAATTCTATATATTACAAAGTCAGAAATAAAACTTCCTCTTTTTCTTCTTTTAGATCTTAGTGTGAGTGCATGAGTTATTTTGTATCTTAGGGTGACAGAAGAATCTGAGGTAGCTGGGTTTGTTTACCCTGGTGAAAAAAAAGCTAAGAGGGCTTGAAATGTTGCCTTTAACTAGCTAATGAGTGTTTATACAGAGGATGAAGACAAGTATGTCTGAGGTGCATAACAAAAGAAGCTACAGTTGCTGTGTGCAGTAAGGGAAATACTGATTGGATTTAAAGGGAAAAAAATTCTCAGTGAATTTCCATCATTGGAGATATTCAGAAATACAGAATTTTCCATTGGCATTTATTGTAGATCTTTAAAGAAATGTTACATTTGTGCATCGGTTTTCTTAGTGTGTATTAAAGAAGTTTAGAGGTGTTTTAATTGTTTTTCAAATCCAAAAAAGAGGCAAAAATGGTGTGATGTCAAGTTTTGTGCAAAATCGGCTATTTAATCAACAGGTATATTTCTTGCCAATTTTGTTTTATAAAGGTTAGGAATCACCTGAGAATGTTCAAAGACGGAAGGGCAAGATTAAAAGTTGAAAAAGACTCCTGAATTGAATAGATTTTGGTCCAGTGTTTAGTCACTAAGTTTTCAGCCTGGTTAAGATCCAACCTAATTAAAAGCCTTTAAAATGTAAGTAATTTAAGTACACAATTTCTTTTAGAAAAGGGTAATGCTATTACCAGCTAACAAATGACAGTCAAGAATTTGAAAAAAACTCAAGTTACTACTTCCTCTCTATCACTATTTTGTTAACAAAGATGCGTGTTGCAACTTAAAATGCTTTCCATTTGACAGAGCTGACCTACCAAACCCTTTTAATAGCTCATGCTCTTCTATACATTTTTGAATATAATGGACTGTATCTAATATCAGCTGCTGCTTGAAACATTGAAAAGGCTGTGCTCACCAAAAAGAGTATAATTATAGATATAATTTTTGTTGCAATGGAAGTTGCATGAAGAATATGTAGTACAGATGGGAAATAATAAATGTATGAACTGCTGAAGTAGCTTGGGGTTTTCCCTTTATGTTTGAATTTCTTAGTTAAGCTTAGTATCATGACTGCTTCCAAGCAAAGTTATGATTTTACAGTTTAATTCTATGTTCACTTCTGCAGAACAAAAATAATTCAGTAGCTCTCAGTAGTATCAGTATCTTTGATATTGAAAGGTTCATAAAGAAGATACTTATTGTTTAAAAATATATAAAGGAGCAGTAATAAATTTCCTGAATAACTCGATTCTCCTTGATAGTTTTAGTTGCTTTCTTTTGCAGAACTGGTGAACATAACTGCAAAACTAATGTGTATTTTATATAGCTTAAGTTTTTGAAACATACCAATTTTTGGTTTAGATTTTGCTACCTTATCAGTTGATCTGGTACCCCTTTTTTAATGAGAAGTAGCCAGTAGTATTTTATTTTGAAACCAGGTGCAAGATTTCTTTCCATTTGCTTAAATTTAATCCCCATGTTTTAAGGCAACAGCTGAGCTGTCTCAAAAGTAAGGCTCCTAAAACAGATTCTGTTTTGCATTAGTTCTCTAATGAAATAGCAGGAAATACACTTTCCCGTAGAACAGTGGGGTTTTTTGGGTTTTTTTTTGGTATAGCTTCAATGATGCATTGGGCAGTTACCTTGAAAATCAGTAATTCTAAGATTTGCATTTTCCTCTTTGCCTGAAATAATGTACACTTGCTGATCATCACAATGTTTTGTAAATATAATTTCATTTTCTGCAAATTTTTGAGACAGGTTGTGTTGCTTTAATGAATAGGCTTTTTCTTGATGCATAACTGATTTGTGTATGAAGGATGTGATATGGCCTCATTTTAAATAGTTCTTAGTGCTAAGGCACCTGAACTAAATATTTGAGATGCTATTTTAAAATGGAGAACATTGTTTATAAGTGTTTTTTATTTTTTATAGAAAATAAAATTAAAAACAAAAAGCTTCCTGTGCTTACAAGAAGGAAATGGCTTTAACAGAAAAAGATGCTAATGCTGTTCATTCTTTTCGGGAAACTATTCTAATGAAGTTTTACCCTTTGTGATTCCAAGGTAACAAGAAAAATAAACATTTCCTGCTAGACATTCATGTAGTATAGGTCAGGGAAGCTGCATACTACCTGTAGGTATCTGCTCTCTGCACATGACTTAGTCTGGTTTGGTTTTGTTTGTTGTTGTTTGCTCGTGACAATTCCTTACCTCCTCAGGGAAGGGTTATTACAGGTACAAAGCACAATTATGCTTTATGTTAGTCTACCCTTGTAGAAACTGGGTGCACATCTGTGTTAGGGGACATCTTTCCTTGAATCCACAGACCTAATTTTTTGTATGCTTCCACCACCTTTATTGTGGCTTCTCTTCCCATTTACTGTGGTGTCACTGACACTACTAGCACATAGGCAGCAGAGGCATCAGTGTCATTGTTATCGAATAGAACAGCAGAGGCCAAAGCAGTGTGACAATAGCCACAGAGGAAGAAGCTGGTTGCTCTAAAATTTTTTTCTAAAGGTTGCTTTATATTCAGAAGCAACTCTCACTTGGTCCAGTACAGTACTTTTCACTAAAATTTCTTTTCTTACAGTAGCTGTAGTGATTTGAGCAGCTACTATTGGAATAGCTTTAGGAAAAAAACATTATGCTAATACTGGTTTAGAAGTTATGCTAAATAATTTTTATCTCAAGCTTTTCAATTTTTCACTTACTTTGTCAGCATTATTCAGTCTGTTGGCTGATCACTTTTTGAACTAAACATATTAATTTCACTAGTACACTGAATTTCATTTTTTGTGCTTCTGGGATTTCTGTATCTGTCTTTTCAAACTTAATTTTTTGTAGCCAGTATTGTAGGTGAGACTATTCTGTATATGCCATAAACTTTCTGGTTTTATAAATGCTGATGTGTTTCATGGGATTTTATCAGTAATAATGATTCTTCTTGATTTCTGATAATACTCCCCCCCCCTTTCTCTCAGCCTCCCCCCACATGCTGCCCTTCTTTTTGGTTGTTCAAGTTAGCTTCATATCAGGTTTCCTGCATGTTATAGGTAAAAATTGACCCAGCCAAATTAAAAATGAAAAAAACCAATTTTTATTATAGTGATCAAATTCTATCTGAGCCAGCCACAAAGAAAAGGACAGTGCCGAGCCCGGGATCGGCGCTGGGTGAGACACAGGTTTGACCGCTCCAGTAGAGGGTCTCCTATGCTTCACACCAACCGTCCTTCGCGAGCGGTTCTTATACAGTTTATTTTGCTCGAGGCCGGGATTTCGGCGATCAGCCTTTTCTTTCCATTCCAAGTCCCACATATTCATTAAGTCTCTTTTCTCTGCGCTGAGTTGAACAATTCGAGGTCTGGGAAGCGATGTACATTGATGATGGAGTTACAGGAACCCGGCATTGAGATGTATCTTTTGGTGGTTCCAGTGATCCCAATCTCGGGTAGTTGTCCATCATTGCCTGGGAGTTCCTAGATCGTCTCGAGAAATGACGAGCTACATGTATTAACTTGTAAATGAAGCCTTATCGGCAATGGTTTCAACATATGTGAGGCTACCCCCTGGCTCTGTCTCGCATGCTTTATGTCTATATTTTAATCATATAAAACTTTACCCATGTATCACCCTATAGGCACGAATTATCCATATTACACATAACACTGCATTACTATTTTTACCTTAGGCAGCTGCATTGGTGATTGATTACTGCTCACTTCCAATACTGACTTTTTCTGAGATTGATTTAATGTTAAAATGCTTTATATTGTGATTGCCTATGCTTTTTTTTTCTGTGTAACTTAAGTTTTAGACTATGTTTTGGCAACCCTATCTCCTTCCTTAGTATTTTTAAAAGTATTTTTATAAGCGTTTAATTCAGGAAACTTGTAGCAAAAGTACTGCCATTGTATCAAACTGTAGCTCTGGTATAGAAACCAGAAATTTGCCCTCTTGTACCTAAATCTGTCTGATGTACTCAATCATGGCATCTTATTTGAATGAGAATGAGAGGATAATAATTCATTCTCTTTCTGCCTCTCTCATTCTTTAAGTGTGGGGATTTAAAATTTTTTAAGGACAGTTTATGAACTGATAACTAGCATAGCTTCATGTAATAGCTAATAAGAGTAGTAGTTTATTCTAAAATGTGGAAGCTTAAAACTGGTTGAGGCAAGTCTTCTTGAATTTATAATAGCATGTTTTATGTTTTAAAAGAAGAGTTCACTGCTTACCTAAATTATAAAGTAGCTAATAAATGAGTTGTACTGGTTTACATTGTGCAGCTGCAGAATTCAACTTTGAGCATAGTGCTGTGGTTATAGCAGTACAATGCTATTCAACATATAAGAAATTAAAACAATTTTTAAAGTAGTTTCATCGAAACTAAAGATTTCATAATATAAACTACATAAAACAGAACTGTCTTTAGCATGTTCTATTTAATACAATGTTTTAGAAAAATAAAGCTATAGAGACATGATATTTTAGCAGTTCTTTAAAATTTAATTTTAATTCATCTATTTTTATCTTTTTTTTTTTTTCTCAGAAATATATTAGGTTAGTTATCTGAGGTAGCTAAGGTCAACCCACTACAAAGTTACTTTTTAAATCTAAAGATATAACTTAAAGAATACTCTGGAGTATGGGGAATGAAACACTGAAATGTAAATACTAAATTTCTGAATCCTGAGGTGTTACTTATCTTTCCATTGCTACTGAGCCTGTGTATTACTGCACATAAACAGATTTTCCCCTTTATTTTGTTTTCCAATGTTCTTGTGAATGTCCATAGCTAAGTCATGGAAGAACTGGCATTTTTGTTGAGGGGACAAGAATGTATTTCAACCAAGAGGAAAGAGAAAGGGGAGAAAATAAGATGAAAAAATCCCCTTGTAGGTCAAGATAAGGCAGTTTACTAAAGCAACAGCAAAGGTCCTGTGTGCAAGCAAAGGGAAAAAAGCACAAAATATTTTATTCTCTATTTCTCATCAGTGAGTGATATTCAGCCACTTCCCAGGAAGCAGGGCTTCAGCACATGTAGTGGTTGCTCCAGAAAGCAAACATTGTAGGACAACAAATGCCCTCCCTTATTCCTTCCCTTAGCTTTTCTATCTGAGCTGGGGGGGATGTTGGAGAGACAGCCCTGATGCTGTGCCAGCGCTGCTCAGCACTGGTGTGTTCTCAACACCTTTCTAGTTACCAATGCATAGCTGAACTCCAGTTTAGCCAGACCCAATATGCTTTATCTCAACCCATGAGTTTTACCTTTTTTCAGATTCTCTCCCCCATCCCACTGGGGAAGGGGGAGTGAGGGACTGGCTTCATGGTGCTTAGCTGGGTTAAACCACAATACGCTTTAAAAAACCCCAACCAATGAACAACATTTAAAATTTAACATTTCAGTAGGAATTTTCTTTGGAATGTTAATTTGCAGTAAATGAGAATATATATAATTGACAACAAAAAAGGGAAGAAGATAACATACAGAAGTAGTGCTTTAAATGTGTAGTTATTACCTGTAGCATAATATTTTCAATATTACTGTCCTTGCTATCTTGGTTTCACATTTTTTTATTGTATATTATGTTATGATTATAGTTTTTAATACATTATTCTCAGTATCTGCTGCCCTTTCACTGTTTCCCTATCTCAAAGGGATTCTTTGTATCACTTCCTTTGTGCACTGTAGTTTCCTCCTCCCTGGAATGTCTTTTACAATATCTGTTTTTTTCTTATAAAGCAGAAAGAGTATATGTATATACTGAATATGCAAGTCTCTCTTTGCATATATGTAAATTGGGTTTCTACTTCTCTCTTTGAACTGCAACAATGATGCATCATTTAAAAGCTTTTCAATGCAACAGTTCTTTGATTTCCTTAATTCAGCTAATATTAAGGTGTCCTGGTTTAAAGGACAGGTGTCTGCCAAGGAAGGCGGAAACCTCCCTTGGAATGGAAAATATGACTCCCTTGTCTCCAAATTACTATAAATTTTAAATTACGGGGCTTTCAGGCAAATATATAGGAGAAGGAATAACAGTTCTTTACTAGCATGTATATGTATAACAAGAGAAACAAACAACAACCGCAGCAACAACAAACAAAAAAAACTCCCAAAAACAGCCTTCTTGGCTGTCAAGCACTTTCCCCTTTGGTGTAGTTATGGTCACAGCCGGCAGGGGCGCTGTTGGCTCCTGGCCAAGCAGGGCAGGTGCAGTGATTCCTCCGCGGCTGCAGGGGGTGCTGTGGTGCGAGCTCAGCCACCTCTCCACATGGTTAATGGTGGCTCAGCCGGTGGGAAAGAGAGAGAAGGGGCTTTCCTTTGCAAACTCACAAAAACCAGCTGGTCTAAGTGCCATTCAGGAAGCTGAATGGACTGCAACAGGAAACCTCGGAGCAGCAGGCTGGAATAGCAGAGGCGAGCACACCCAGGGTGGCAAACAAAGTGTAGCAAAGACTCCAGAGCCGTGTCAGAAGCCACAGGGTGTCTGGGCGGGCACGGCGTGTCGGGTTAAAGTATAGCAAAAAGCCCTGATACAGTGGCAGAAAACGGCGGGGCTGGCAGGGGATCGATCCCTTGGATAGCTCACTGGTGATGGCTGGTCCTGGGGTCGGGCCAGCCCGGCAGGGAGGGCTCCCGGCCTAGCACGCACTGCCTCTGGGCTCCCAAGCAAGCAGAGGAGCAGAGAAGCAAGCTGGCAAGCCCCAATCACAGTGCCAAAGGAAAAGGGGAAAAAAAAAGAAACATGCAAAAAACACAGGGCAACAGGATATCCAGTCAGATGTCTGTGCCACATGGCTGCTGAGACTATCACCCCATTGGAAGGAAGCAGCAGTCCCTGGTCCCCAACCATCACAGGATTCCGGGTTGCCTCTCACCCATCACAATACTACTGGAGCCGGGGGGGGGTGGGGTGGAGGAGGCGGCAGTGACCATTCCGGACACAAAACAAAACAAACAAACAAACAAATGGATATGGGATTAAAACTATCCCCAAGACATAAAGTAACAGATTTATTTTTTCAGTCTATAGGTAGAAATGCCGCACTACTACTGGTAGTAGCTGCTGCACAAAGTTGATAATACAAAAGTTTCTAAATATTGATAAATGACTTATTAGAGTTGGGAATGAAAAACCAAAGCACAACAAAACTTGTTTGTTTTGACTTGTCTGACTTGTCAAGCCCTTAATTGTTGCATGATATTTTGATATTTTGTGTGAAATAACATGTCTTGAGCTGTCAATTTTCTTCTCTAACTGCTCGATATTTTGAGCATTCTTCCTTTGTAACCTTCTTTGCCCTAGACATAGCAACCACATCCCCTCCTGACCTTGGTTTTGTTAGTTAAACAAACCAACCCCTTCTACTCTCCTCTTGGAAAACTTAGTCTTTCCCTGACCATCCTAGCTAGCTGTCTGCACTTGTTCCACTCTTGGATCTGGGTCTTGCCAGTTCATGTTTCTTATGTATCTGTGGAGAAGGTATCTAATTTAAGTGTCTGTTTTTGGAGGGATTTTTTTTCCATTTAATATCTGTATAATTAGTGTAGCAGTAATACCAGGAAAGAACTTGCATTATTAGTGACTGCCTCTGATGTTTACAGCTTTCCAAGGTGAACAGGAAGGGAAAGTAAACAAATTCCCCCCCCTCCCTCCTCTTGTCTTTGTGTTACATATGGAATTTCCAATAATACTAAATAGTTATGTGACCTTAATCACTTTTGATGCAGTTTAAGTCAGGAGAGGAGAGCTCATTTGACACAGTCTCTTGTATGTACAACTTATGTGTGAAAGGTGTTCTTTAACTTCTTACCTTTAAATGAAAATTTAAGTTCTAAAAGGGTTGTTAGCTCTTGTGGCTTTGCTGTTGCAGACTCATTGTGGTAAAAGTTAGGTCCCTTTTTTTTCTTTACGAATTGCTTATTTATGGAACTAAGAAACAACTGAAATTCTTTGTATATTGGTATTCATTTCAGGTAAAGAAGCTTCAGTATCAAGTAGCATTTGAAACCACTCTGTGTGTTTGAAGGCTGTTTTCTCCTGGATTAAAAAAAACCCTAAACACAGCAACCCACACAGCATATATCTATCTGCAGCAGTTTCCTTAACTAGATTTCTGCACCTGTAATGTATTATATTTTTAACAAGCAAATGTAATTTAGTGGTGGGAATGAGCCTGTGGCAGGTGCAACAAAGGAAGTTAACTCAGTGTTGGGTGGCAGTTTTTTGTGTATTGGTTGTGTTGTCCCTTGTCACACCATACCACCCCCACTCCCACCCAAAATAATTTAGTTGTGTGTAGATAGGGAAACACTGAAAAGTTAACTTCACTGGTTCATGAAAACTTTGTGCAGGAAAAATACTTAGAATATTACTTCTTTGTTTTGCTTAGAATCTGTACAAATGTATTAGCAGTGGTATTATATATTGTCATTGGTGTGGCATAAGAAAGAATGAGATAAAGATTATTAAGGAAATGACTGATATTTTGGTTTATATGTATTGTATATGTAATTTGCAAAACTTGACTTGTAAAGTAAGTATAAACAAATCTTAAGTAAACAACATAAATGCTGACAGAAGAAGTCTTACTATTTCATGAGTTAATACAGGAGCCTGTCTACTATAGGTAAATGTATATACAACAAGTTCCTTTAATTTATTTTGTCCTCAGAAGATATCATGCTCAATTTTTTTCATTTCATTACTATAACAATAGTGGATTGTAATGTATGGTATTTGTAAATTTTTGTTGTTTTGGAAACACAGTTCAAATTCTTGTGATGATCTTTTTTTGGAGGGGGTTGGTGGTGGTTGGGTTTTTTTTTTTTGTTCTTTTGTTTGTTTGCTTTAAATAGTGTGGACTTCCTTACAATTGGGATCTTTATAGTGAGTAAAAACTAGATTAACAAATTCCTTTTCAGTAGTTGAATATAAACTATGCTGTTTTATAGGAAATAAACTAGTTCAGTGGTGACTAAACCTTTTCTTTCTGCGGAGGGGGTGAAACAGTACCTGGTAATAGTTTGACCAGAGTGTGTTTAATATTAGAGAGATATTTTCAGATAAATTTTGAAATACTGCAAATTTTTAAATTGTCCTGGTTTCAGCTGGAACAGAGTTTATTTCTTTTCAGTAGCTGATACAGCACTGTGGTTTGGATTCAGTACAGAATAATGCTGATAACACACTGGTGTTTTGGTTGTTGCTGAGTATTGCTTACCCTGAGTCAAGGGCTTTTCAGTGTCTCATGCTCTGCCAGGGAGGAGCTGCACAAGAAGCTGGGAGGGAGCATGGCTGGGACAGCTGACCTGAACTGGCCAAAGAGATAATCCACACCACAGAATGTCGTGCCCAGTATATAAACTGGGGGAATTGGCCGGGAGAGGCCGATCTCTGCTCGGGAACGGGCCGGGCATTGGTCAGTGGGTTGTGAGCAACTGTATTGCACGTCACTTGTTTCTCTTGGGTTTTATTCCTCTTTTTTATCTCCCTTTTCATTACAATTAGTAGCAGTAGTAGTATATTTTACTTTATTTAAATTATTAAACTGTTCTTATCCCATGGGTTTTTGCCTTTTTCTGATTCTCTTCCCCATCCCACCTGGGGTGGGTGGGTGGTGGGAATGAGCAGCTGAATGGCACTCAACTGCTGGCTGGGGTTAAACCATGACAAAAATATACTAAGATTTTGCATTTGTCACTTTGCTTACTGTTTGACATTTGCACCTGTAAATTATTCCTTTTGTGTTTGCTAACTTCTTATATGAAAAATATCTCCTCCAAAACTGGGAAGTGAATATAGCAGCTAATTGCTTAAACTGATTATGGATTAAGTGCTGTCCACTGCATTATGAGCCAAAAAGTTTTGTTGCCAATTTTTGCATTGGTATTGTATAACCTGAGCAAATTGTCTTTTGATTGCCTTATGTTGCATCTTTTTTGGTGGCGGACTCTGCTTCTGAAACCAGAAGCTTGCCTTTTGATTGCTTAATGCTATTTGATATTTTAATTCTACATTGTTCCGCCAACTTTTGACAAAATTTGCTTACTATGCATCTGAGATTATGGTCTATGTTTCATTTATGTTATTGAATTTAAAATTGTTTTAAGTAAACTGAGAGTTTTAATTTGGTTTTGTGTTTTTTTTTTGTGTGTGTGTTTTTTTGTGTTTTGTTTTTTTTTTTTGTTTGTTTGTTTTTTTTGTTTGGTTTTTTTAGTGCTTGGGAGATGGGAAGTAATGATAGCTGGCACCTGAACTAAAATATCTGTGTAGTCGCTACCATCCCAGAACTTCAGGATGAATGGGGATATGCCTCATGTTCCCATCACTACTCTTGCAGGGATTGCCAGTCTTACAGACCGTAAGTACTCTTTTTTTTTGTCTTTGCTATGTTCCCTTCTACCTCTTCACTAAATATACCTGCATTTTCAAAATACTAAAAATAGTTTTATTTTTAAAATTCTTAAAAGTAAATCTGTTCAAAATCAGATTTGGTATTAAAACATTTCTTGTCCTTGCTAGAATTTTAAAAATATATTCAAACAAAATATGCTAATTGAAACACGTAGGTTAAAAAAAAAACACCTTTAAGTAAACCCAAAACAAAAAAATATAGGAATTTGTTGTTTGGAATATCATTTGGTAACATATCTGCGAACCCCACAAATAAAGTAAAACATATAGATGATGAAATACTTCTCTAAAACATACATATCATCATCTTCACTGGAGAGAGAGAGAGATGATTAGACTGATGTTCAGATAGAGAGTTGTGGAATGTTCTGAATATACTTGAAACCTAGTTCCTTAGTTTTGGACAAAGTACAAAAAAGTTGCTCTAATTAACAAGTGCAAAGAGTGGCTGCTAGAATGGAAATAAGCAGCTGAACCTATGAGGCTTGTTTCTTGGCTGTGAGTAAATGAGGTGTGTGTACTGTCTTTAAATATGTCAGGAAGACAAAATGCAAAGAAAGAAAAAGAACTATTGACATTAAAAGCTGATGCTGGCACAAAACCAAATGGTTATAATCTGACCAAAAATAAATTTCTAGTGGAAACTTAGAGGGGATTTATCATTGCTATAATGAAGTCCTACAACAGCCATTTCAATAAGAGAAATCAGGACAAAGATGCATATTTTTTATAAAGTGTAAGCAAGAGTTTATAGCTCAGTTGTCTGTCTGAGGATAACTGGACTCAGTGATCCAAGTGCTTATTCTGAGCTCTTGTTTTATTATTATGCTGTTGAAATTTGAAGACTTTTCAAGAGACACTGAAAGTATATACCCAGCAAATGAATTTAATTGCCTATAGTAAAAAAAAAGCAAATGTATTCTATGGGGGGAAAAAAAACCACTTCATGTCTTTCTGATATTCTGAATTATTAAACTGGAAGATGCTGCTTATGTATTTATATGTGTATATATGTACCATTATGTGTGTATAATAATGGTCCATCAGGATGCAAATCATAAGTTTCTGGGCTATGGACAGTTTTCCAGCACTAATTATTTGCAGGTATGGTTCTCAAGTCAAAATACTTAACTAGTAGAAGTCACTGGCCAGACTTCTGGTGCAAGAGTTTCTTAAAACACTGATTACCTTTGGTGGGATTAGCCCTTGTGTTAGGTGTGTTTGCTTCTTTCTCTGTCATATTTCTCTGATGTTCAGAAAGTCAGGAGTGCATGAAAGAGAAAGGCATGTCACTGCTTCACCTTATTTCTCTCTGTGTGAGAAGGTGGTACTGGAATTGACAAGTCCTGTTGCCCTAAAAACATGGAGGATTTGATGAGTAGAGGCAGTAGAATAGGCTCAATTAACTAGCTGAATTTATACTGTTTTAATAAATGTTTTGCTGATCTTGCTAATTTTTCCAAGTTTCAAGGCACATTCAAGGTAATTAATGCAAATAATGTAGTTGTCAGATTTTCTTTCTTAATCACATGAGGGAGTAAGAAGGTGTCCATCTTTGTATGCTTGTGTTTCATGAAATAATTCTGAACCCCTTTCTATTTTCTGATAACAGTTTTGAACCAGCTGCCTCTTCCATCACCTTTACCTGCTACCACAACAAAAAGCCTGCTTTTCAATGGACGGATAGCTGAAGAGGTGAACTGCCTTTTGGCTTGCAGGGATGAAAACTTGATTTCACAGCTCATCCACAGTCTCAATCAGGTGTCAACAGATCATATGTATGTATTTTGAACTTCAACTATATCAGATCACCATCCTTATTACTTTAAATTAAACTGAACTGAATTGAGAAGGGTGTTAGTATCTGAAAATTAGAAGGTGCAGGTTTTTTATTAGGCTAGCTTAGCAGATTATTGCAGTATAAGAATCAATTGTTTCCGTTGGAATGCTAGTAATTGTCTGACAGCCCTTATGCATAACTAATTTTGTTTTTAATAGGTATGCTGCTTGTTCTATTCTTGCTAGTTAGGAGTGCAAACTTTGTGGTATTGATTGTGCAAAAGTCATTTGTGTTTCACTTTCGTTAGTTGTGTGCACTGACAAATTTTATACCCAGTATTACACAAAAAGATACTTTTTTGAGACACCCATGCAAGATCTATGTAAGTTCTGATTAGATATTGAACTTAAAATATTTAAGAATCAAACCAGCAAGTATTTTGGTTTTTTCATTTTTCACTGGTATTCTTTGAATTGTCTTATGTGTACAGCCCTGTCTTTTTCCTATGTGTTCCAATCTGTTATTTTGATCAAATGAAAGTAGCTCTTCAAAGTCATCAATGCAAAGAAAAAGTGAAAATATGGATGCATTTAGAGAAATTTTTTGAAGGTTCAAAGGGAATCCTGTGATGTCAAAGATATGCCAATTTCCCCTTCTAAAATAAAAGATTTTCAAAATGTTGGGCTGCAATGTGAATGTTATGCATTTATGCTTATCTTATTTTCACTTCTACAATAGTACTTTCTGGATGTTATGACAAAGCATTCTTCTTTTATGGAGAAGATCACAATACAGAAATGGACATAAGAAGCGTCATAGTCTGAAACTGACAGCCATGTATATATAAGTGTTTATTAACAGAAAATAATTTTGAAGACTAGTAGGAATACCTTTTCTACCATTCCTTTAGCATGAGAGGAAAAAAGTAGATTTAGAGAACAGTGGTGCAGTGCAGATTTGGTGGTTTTTTTTCCTGTATTTTAACAGTAAAATGCTGTAATTTGGTTTGGTTTTGATTGGTTGTGGTTGTTTGGGTTTTTTTACTTGACTCATGGTTTCTTATAATTTGAAATTGCATTTGCCTCTTTATTTACTTACTTCCACAATTCCAGAGAATTGAAAGATAACCTTGGCAGTGATGATCCAGAGGGAGATATACCAGTCTTACTGCAGGCTGTCCTGGCAAGGAATCCTAATGTTTTCAGGGAGAAAAGCATGCAAAACAGATATGGGGTGCAAAGCGGTAAGGATTTTTGATTGATTATTGATTGATTGATTGATTTTTATGTTGTTCTGTAAGTTTGGGGGGCTGATGCTAACCACAAATATGTAGGGAGCACAACTGTGATATTTATGCCTTATCTTGTATTTGATAATGATAAAAAGCTATGTGTCATGACATCTTCTAAGAGTGATAGTATTAGAATAAGCACAGAAAGACACTCTACTAGGTGTTTTTGTAAAAAATAATGTTGAATTTCTCGACAAAGTTTAATTTCTAGGATAAGTGATTGGGTTTTATTTTTAAGTAATTTTATTTGAATTTCTTTATAGGTAGGTTTATTTGTTTGTTTTAGTAAATTGAAGTTGGGAAAAGTTGCCTTGTTCTCTATTGGAAATCTGTACAATTAAAGTATATCACTGTAGTGGTAGTTTTTGATAGTCCTGAGGTAAAGAATAAGGTTGAATGAACCATATGTAACATCATCTCCTTGCCATTCCTCTTCTCAGCAATTTGTCATGCCCTACAGATTTTACTGTTTTGATAGCTAATTCTTTTCTGAGGTTTAGTGAGATATACTGCTGGATAGCAAAGATGGAGAAGTGGAGAGACCAAGCACAGGATTTATCGGACAGATTCTACTTGTAGATCTGGAGACTTCTTCATTTGCACCTGAAATATATTCTTTAAATACTAAACTATGAAATGAGTAGGGGGGTTTTCAGAGTTTTCACAATGTGAGGATAAAGCTTCGCTAGCATTGTAGAGATATAAATAGAAGTGTTACTGGAGTCCACAGGGAACAGAAAGTGTTAGGGTGTTTTTGGAAGGGGAAAAAAATATTGATTATTAAGTTCATTCACCTAGGCTAATGAGTAAAAAGCAATACAACATTTGAAAAGAACTTGCTAAGGACTGAACACATAATGTTCCTTGAAAGAATGCAAAAATTTCCACAAATGAAAATGTGAAAGGCAATGCTAAATATTTTGTAGGTCATTGATACATATATCCTGAAATTTAAACTATGAAAAGGGTCTCCAGGTTCTGGGTTTGGAGGTAGCTGTTGCAGAGTATAATTTTTTTCCAGCTGCTGGAAGAGTTGTGACTGTCCTGACAGTTTTTGCTTAGTGGTTCTCAAAGAACATATACTTGTCCTGGTTTTGGTTTGGATAGAGTTCATTTTTTTCTTAATAGCTGGTACAGTGGTGTGATTTTTTGATCTAGTATGAGAATAATGTTGATAACACACATTTTCCTACCAGTTTTGTAGAGTAAAATAATTATTTTCCAGTGCAAAAGGGAGGCATTATTTATGAAATTATTTGTTCCAGCAGAGGCTTTTGAAAGAAAGAAGATAAAGTAGTTTCTTTCTAATTTTTGCTAATTATGTGCTTCAGAGGGGGAAACACTTTTGCTGCTTGATTCGATAGATTAAGAATAATCCTTATTGAAATAAAACCACCTATCTTTAGTTAATGTGCTTTTGCCTATGCTTAAAGGGAGGTACTAGTACGGAATTAAAAAACGATTAAACATAAAAGAATAGTTGATGCTATTTTAATAAAGTTAACAAAGTGCTTTCAGAGAACCAAAAGAGATCAGACTTTAAATCTTCCTTGAATATTTAATTTTATTTTACATAATTCTGAATACTTGTACCAGTGCAAACATTGCAATGTAAGTGTGAAATTGGAAACATTGAAAGAAAGGGGGAAGAGGAGAAAAGTATAGCTGTACACAAAGTTTTTTGAGAGGAAGAAGGCTCTGTAATGAATGTTTGGAAAAGCTAGGTGAAGTGCCTTTTTTTTTTTTTTTTTTAATTTATTCATTTCTATGCCATACTCTTACCTGGAAATAGGAGGATCTTTAAGCTAGATGTTGGCAAATTGTGGCAGCCATATTAGCTGTTAGTACATCCCATTCAGATCTCCTAGGCCAAAGGAGCGTATACTGATGTGTTCTGGCAGTAAAGGTTGGGCTTTCTTCTGCTTTCTGAACATATTTTGTAATCTCTGTGAAGTCATGATTTGTAGAATACTTGAGAGTTTGGTAGAGATCTTATGTAATGCATTTTGCCAGCCATAAGAATGAAATTTAGGTTCTTTTCTAGTAATTCAAATTCATCTCTTCTGTTTTCCTTACTGTCTTCTTTCTGAATATTGTCCTTTTGCCTTCTGTTGAGTCCAGCATGTGGTGAAGTCAGTGCTGGGTACTGTGATCCAGTATTTGTAATGCCCAGAATTGAGAAGGAAAGAAGGCACTGGGACCCCATATCAATTTACTCTGCCTGGGGTGGGCCTCTACACCATGATCCCTTGAGCGTCAGTTCCAGCATTAGTATGGACAAACTGAATTCAAATTCATTTCTTCCAGCCTTCTTTTCTAATGCAAGATCAGAAAGACCACCTGGCTAAAGAATTACAGTAAATGTGGAATAAAAGTCTTGGTTCAGTACAATTTATCAGGAAAAAAAGGCCTCTTCAGAAAGCTAAATATTATGTGTTGAAT
Source organism: Vidua chalybeata (assembly GCF_026979565.1). Lineage (NCBI taxonomy): Eukaryota > Metazoa > Chordata > Aves > Passeriformes > Viduidae > Vidua > Vidua chalybeata. The sequence goes on from NW_026530339.1 coordinate 1,164,130, forward strand.
ACATGTGAATATAAGGTAAAGCACAAGCAAAATTCTGTGCTGATGTTTTTTCCACAGTCATATTGATTTGTAGCTCAACACTAAGTTTAGAGCAAGAATTGTTTTTAGTTATGATTAACAAATAGTGCAAGAAAGATGTATTATCTGAATACTTGTTTTGTATCCTGGGTGCACCACCCTCCCCCCCCCCCCCAAATTGCTGGCATATTTTGTTTCAGGTAAAGTAGCAGCAGTGTTCAAACCTTTATTCCATGTCTTTTAATAATAGCTCCATTGTTGAAACAGAGTTCATACAGATAAGATTTTTAATTAGAGTTTTTAGACTGTTTTGTATTACTCGGTTGTCTGAACAGACTGCATCACATCACTGTGCAGCATCAGTACAAGGGCAACATGTTAATTTTATTTATAGACCTTTTTAATCAAATGACAGAGAAAGTTCTGGGTGCTATAATAATTATTTATTTAAAATTAGGCTATTATTTAATTTCAGTTTCCATAATATGTTTTTCTCTTCTCAACACTGGCTTTGTCTTTCAGCAGATATCTGTTAGAAGATCAGCTAAAATACCATATTGCAATAGGTTAGTCTTCATAGCATAGCTTAGGATGTAGAAAGGACTTAAAATTCACTTTAAACTATTTACTTGTGCATTTTTGAGGATTAAAATCTTATGCATATTTTTCTAAGCATCAGTTGCTTTGATTTTTTTTCATCTATAGAAGAATTAAAATGCACATTTTAATGCATAAACGGGAAAAACTTTGTAGACATATGCTTTCAATAAGAGTGTATATTTAACTGAAAAATTGCCTGTTGGTGAGCAATCCTTGCTTAAGCATGCGTGATGCTGTAATACAGTTTAATCATACAAGACCTTTTCTGTGATCTGGAGCCATGATTTTGTATTCTTTGGCAGTAGGAATGATAAAATGGATTTACGCATATCCCTTTTTTTCTGAGCCAAAATTACATTCAAGACTGGGAGTATATGTTAAGAATACAAAGCTGGCCAATACCCCCAAGTGCTGTGCAGCCTTTCAGAAGGACCGCAACAGGTTGGAGAGCTGGGAGAGAAGAACTGTCTGAAATTCAACAAAAGCAAATGCAGGGTTCTGCACCTGGGGAAGAACAACCCCAGGCACTAGTACAGGCTGGGCGTGACCTGGGGCTCCTGATGGACAATGTGTGCCCTTTTGACGAAGAAGGCAAATGGAATCCTGGGATGCATTAGAAAGATCATTGGCAGCAGGTCAGGGAGGTGACCCTGCCCCTCTCCACACCTGCAATGCTGTGTCCAGTTCTGAGCTCCTCAGGACAGGAGAGACATGGAGCTCCTGGAGTGGGTCCAGCAGAGCCTGTGAGGATGATTAAGGGACTGGAGTACCTCTCTTATGAGGAAAGGCTGAGGGAGTTGGGGCTGTTCAGCCTCAAGAGGAGACAGCTGAGAGGGGACCTCATCCATGTCTGTCAGTGTCTACAGGGAAGGGTCAGAGAATGGACCAGGTTCAGCTCAGTGGGGCCCAGCAATGGGACAAGAGGAACAGGCAGGAACTGATGCCCAGGAGGTTCCACCTGAACTTGAGGAAGAACTTCTCTGTGCAGCGACCGAGCACTGGAACAGATTGCCCAGAAAGGGTGTGGAGTCTCCCTCACTGGAGATATTCCAGACCCATCTGGACAGAATCCTGTGCTGTGTGTTTTGGGATGACTCTGAGCAGGGAGGTGGGACCACATTACCCACTGTGGTCCCTTCCAACTTGACCCATATCCTGTGATTGTGTGAATGTTATTACTAGGATGATATTTTCTCAAAACTGAGCATTACCAACAATCAAAATTAAAGTTGCATTTAAAAGAAATTCTTAAGTATTTTAAGGTATGGAGATGCACAGTGTAGCCATAAATCTGCTGCTTAGTGATATGAACAACAGTGTAAAAAATGTACTAGAAGATATTTTAGTGTTAATGACCACAGAGTAATTTCAGCTCCTTTTTAGACTAAATGTTTGGGCTTATTTTTACTCCCTCCTCATTACATTATTATTAGACAGACACTGTTGTGGTAGGGGATTTTTTTGTTTGGTTGTTTGTTGTTGCTTGGGGGGTTTTAGTGGGGTGAGGGGAGGGGGATGGGCACTGGGGACTTAGGGTGTTTTGTTTGGTTGGCTTTTTGGAGTTTAGATTGTCTCCCCTAACAGAGATAAAGAGGTGAGAACTGCCTATCACAGAATAAGTTTTAAGGTTTTTAAAATGGCATTAAAATGTATTACTTTTTATATTTTCTGTCATACTTTTTTTAAACCAAAAGTGTGTTTTAAATTTACAGAGGAGAAAAGAGATATATTTTTCAAGTATTTTAAAAGTGCAGTCTTTGTTTTGAGCATAAAATGAAACTTCTGCATAGTTCATACTCATACTGGCACATTCTGTCAGCTTTCTGTACATGAATGTTAAGGGTTAGTAGTTTGACTAGCTACTACCTAGCTGTGGTGAGAGTGCCTGTGAGAGGTGAGTGGGCAGTGAGCATGCCAGATGCTGCCTCCAACACCTCTGGAGTTTCCTCCTCACTTGCCTCTGTGCAAGGCAACCAGTGTTCATTTAATCAAATGTTGCAGGAGTTGAGGAGTCCACTTCTGTTACTCTGGACAATGAAATGTCCTCTGTACTAAAGTATGGAGGTCTCTTATTTTATTTATTTATTTATTTTTCAGCACAATATGAGAATTTCACTCCTGCTCTGGGCTAGTTTGTCTGGGCTAATATACTTGGAATGCAGCACTTCATACCTACCAGGAGGTAGTAATGGCTTAATTCCTGGGGGATTATTCCATCACTTCTTTGTTGGGGAGAGGGGAAGAGAAAAGAGGATGACAGGAAGGATTTCTGAAACTAGCTTTGTTTGTGTGAATATTGCAGTAATTGAAATCAGTGATAGTAATACAAAGATTGATGACTCCCAAACACTCTGGATTAGTTAGCTGTCTATCTGAATTTAGGTTTAAATATTTGCATTGCTGATGTGCTTTTACCCATGGCTTTGGATCACTTGCTGTGGCTTCCCAAGCTGCAGTGTGTATGTGAATTCTGATGCTGTTTTAGCTGCAAGACATTAAATTCTATCATTAAAATCACCTGGTTAAAAGTCATAAGTTCTTGTGTACCTGTACCATTTCAACTTCTAGTGTTATGTGGTGTTTAGAAATTCTTTATATTTGTATGGAAGAGAGAAAACAAAAAAGATTCATTTAAATTCTCCCTAATAAAGATGCAAGTTAGTTCCAGGCCCATTGGTACTTGTGGCTTGCCATCTAGTACAACTCTTGAATTTTCAAAGCATGACTGTGGGAATCTACAGACTGTTGGAGACTACAGATGGGATACTGGTGGTTCTTTGCAACTGAAAATATTTCAGCACCTTCTTTGATAACATTCCTTTTAAGTGTGGTGGAGGTGGAATAGAAAGCTGTTGTCCCTGGGTAGAAAGGAACCACTAGGGCATTAGGGGAGCAGGGAGAATATCGTGCACCACTCAGCCCAAGATGATTGTTTGTTGTACTTGATCTAAAAATGGGAGATAAATTTTCTGTGTTCTTCTGAGTTGTTGTGAAGTTTTCAAATCTTATTGGCACATTGAAGTACTCCACACACAAGTCTGGGGTGCAGAGTATGTGGCCTGTTATAAAATGTTACTATTTACTAGCAGGTTTTTGGCTAAGGAACAGAGGAGGGAACTACCGTTGATATTTATTATTGAATTAATACTCCTTTAGGGAACATTCTTTTTATGTCATGGTGTAAAATGGATATCTTACATGAAATCAATATTTTTAAAATGTTTTCTAACAGTTGTAGGTAGAAGATGTCAATGTTTGTAAATTTTATCATCTCTTTGTATATAATTTCTGAAATGAGAGACTTCATTGATTAAAAAGGAAATGCATATAAAGTAATGCTGCTATCTTCTTAATAGGGATGATGATGTCGCAGTTTAATATTTCTCAGAACTCCATGAGAGGTAGTCCTGCATCTTCTAATTATCAACAAACCACTATCTCACATAGCCCTTCCAGGTAACATTCTCTTTTAAATGGGGTGGCATGGGCAGCAAACTGAAATTCTATCTACAGTGACAGTCAATTCTTTTTGCAAGTATGTGAATGGAAGGTGATCAGTGTCAGGATCTATTTTGCATTTGTCTGACAGCAGGGTGAGTTTCTTCAGCTGGCAAAGCAACATGTTTTTGCTAGTGAGTAATCTTTGTATTCTGATTAGTCAGGATTCCCTGCTGTCCTTCCCTCACATAATTTTGGCAAACTTTCTTTCGTGCTAAAATAATACCCCTGCCTCCTGACACCCCTACAGCTATTTTCTACCTGTGGCAGGAGAACAGGAGAGAAGACGCTATGTGTTCCAGCATGTATAACATTACCAATGTGACAGAAGGGTGGGTGGGAAAGAAGGCTTGTAAAAACATGGAATACTGCTGTAACAGTTATACAAAAGGCTGCTCAGAGGAGGATAGGCTTAGTAATTTGGCCAGTCTTCCATCAGCTTTCTCATCAACTTTCAGGTTCTTTTTCAAACTTTGAGTGTCAGCAAGTAGCATGTACCTATAGAATCATTTAGGTTGGAAAAGACCTCTAAGATCATCAAGTCTCATCAACCATTAACCTAACACTGTCAGGTCCACTACTAAACCGTGTCCCTGACACATGTACACACATTTTAAATATCTCCAGGTTGGTGACTTAATCACTTCCCTGGGCAGCGTGTGCCAGTGCTTGACAAACCTTTTGGTAAAGAAATTTTTTCTGATATATAATCTAAACCTCCCGTGGAATAACCTGAGCCCATTTCCTCTTGTCCTGTTGCTTGCTACCTCCTTTCAACAATAAAGTGTCCCCTGAGCCTCCTTTTCTCCAGACTAAACACCCCCTGCTCCCTCAGTCTTCTAAAAGAAATAAGAAATTTGTATAAATTTCCTTTTCCAACTTTTTCAAACTTTTTCATTTTATTTTTAGCCGGTTTGTGCCACCACAAACAAGCTCTGGTAACAGGTTTTTGGCACAACAGAACAGTCCAGTGCCTAGTCCATATGCTCCTCAAAGTCCTGCAGGATACATGCCATATTCACATCCTCCAAGTTATACACCACATCCTCAGATGCAGCAAGGTAAGTCTTTGATATTTATTTTATTCTCCTATCTCATGTCAGCTTTACCTTCATGTGTGTGTTTCACAGCTCTCTAATTTCTTTGAAGGAGTCACATGCTTAATGCAAATTTTGGAGTTGGTAGGGGATTTTTTGGGTATGCTTAAGCTTTGCTTTCCTGACTGTACAGTGGTAGTATTTATTTTATTTCAAAAAATCCCAAAAGGATCATCGAATCCAACTCTTAAGTGAATGGCCCATATAGGGATTGAACCAGTGACCTTGGCATTAATGCTTCTCTATGTACACTGATTTTGCATAGTTGTCACATATATGTGACAAGAGAAAAATTTAAAAAACCCTAAAACTTTTAATTTGTTAGCTATGGCAATTGTTTATCTGTACTGGCAAAAACATAATTTTTGCCAGTGTAATGTAAATTTTGCTGCCAGCTTATTTAACTTTACCAAACCTTTGCAGTGTAGGCTAGGCTAAGTTGGCTAGAATTATTCTCAAGGTATGCAGTAACTGGCAGAGATGACCTTCAGAATTAATGGATTTGTTTGTTTTTCCCTTTTCTAAAAACAGTCTTGAACAACATGAACACTGTTAAGTATCTAGGCATTATCCTTTCTTGGAAGTAGAATTCTTGTTAGATTCTTTTAAATAATCTGTTCCTAAAGTTTAGCAGTGTGCTTAGAATTTATATAGCTGTTCAGTGTGTAATGTTGTGTGTCTCATGAATACCTTGGAAGTTACTATAGGTAGTGAATGCATATTATATAGAGGAAAATAAAGTTTTCTATAACCTATGAGTATGATGCTGACTGTAATTAGGATAGATGTGGAGTGAAGCTTGGCTAATCTGTACATGGAATTTAGGTTTAAGAGTCTCTTGAAAATTTAAAACTTAGATATTAATTTTATTCAAGGTATTTGTGGAAAAAGGATTAATTGAAGAAAGTTGGGATTCTTGTTCCAATCCTAGACCTCTTGCACCCAACTCATTAATATTAGGGCCTTTTCTGTGAGATTTTTTTTAGAGTTAATGATTGTGTGAATATATTGGTATAATTATTTTTATTTTTCTGTATTTCAGCTTCAGTATCCAGTCCCATTGTCACAGCTGGGATGAGAAATCTCCATGAAAATAAAGTTTCAAGTCAATTGTCTGGAAATTCAGCTAATCATCATGCTGATAATTCTAGACATGGCTCAAATGAAGACTATCTACAGATGGTGCACAGGATAAGTAGTGATGTATGTTACCTAGATCAGTTTATGATGATAAAACAAATATTCACTGTGATAAACCAAGTATGTGTTTAGCTGCCTTAAAGGTCAGATATTTTATGAGGATGCTGTTGATGAATAAAACCACTGAAAATATATTTCGGTTTCAGATGTATGCACTCAACTGTGCAACTTTAATGTGCAAGTTTTAAGATTTTTCTAGATCTCTCTCCTTTGGAACAGTTTGTAACACTGATTCTGATGAAAGTATGAAAAGTAAAAAATCTTACTCATGTGAGTTTATTATAAAGAGATGGTAGAGTCTCTCTGCAATTATTGTATCAATATATTGATGTAAACAATACTAGATTCTAAATAGGTTTATAGTTAACGTGTCTTTCTGAAGATTCCCCTAACTGTCAATTAGATGAGACAATTGCATAACCTATTCAGTAATATAGTAGTGTTGTCAAAGGCAAAAATTGCTTTTAGCATTTTTTCTTACAGATCTGTTATGTGCTTTTATGGCCTGGTTTATTTATAATATGTTTTCCTAGTGACTTGAGTTCACGTGGGAGAAATTTTTGCTAAAGTATTGAATATAAGTGAAAAAAAATCAGCAACTTTCTCCCATGGTGTTTTCAACTTCTTCATTTTCTTAATGAGCATTTCATCCTCTGTATGAAGCATGTTGTGACTCTTCTTTACAAGTTTGGCACACAGTCTCTTAACACCTCTTAAGGAGACAGCACTTAAGTTTAATTTTTATTTTTTGCTTTTAGTTGTTTGAACTATGTGGTCTTAGTGATGCCTACAACAGTTACAAAACTTGATCAAAACCTGGTGACAAGCAGGCCGTTTTTTGACCTTTTTTTAAAAGATGTATTTAATTTACCTTATGAAAACTAGGGGCAACTCCTGTCTTCCTAAATTAGCTTGTGGAAGCAAAAAACTGTTGTATTCAACAAGTGTATTGGTAACACCAGACTACCTAAATTCCTTACAGGGATTAGTACACTGGAACTCTAAGAGAGTTATTAGTTTTATTAGTCTTCTCTTTTTAAATGAAAGAATTGCGCTGATGAAAAACTATTAGCTAAGAAGTGATATCTTCAACAAGAGAGTTTTGTAATGAAGGAATCTATCATAATACACAATCTCATCAGGTATTTTTCTCAGTCTCTGCTTCAGCAATGCAAATTCTTCAAAATAAGAAGCTGTTCTTGGCATTAAATGAACATATATCCCCCAACTACTACCTCTCTAGTAGGTCACCCCCAACCTGTGCTGGTACTTGGGGTTATTCCTCCCCAGGTGCAGGACCCTACACTTACCCTTGTTGAACCTCATTAGACTTCTCTCCACCCAATTCTCCAGCCTATCAAGGTCCCCCTGAATGGCAGCACGACCTTCAGGTGTATCAGCCACTCCCCCTAGTTTTGTATCATCAGCACATGCAACTGAAGTGCATCTACACCAATGCATGCAGCATTGGCAACAAACAGGAGGAACTGGAAGCCATGGTGCAGCAGGGAAACTATGACAGTGGCAATCATGGAGACATGGTGGGATGAATTGCATGACTGAAAAGCTGCAATGGATGGCTATAAACTCTTTATAAGGGATCAGCAAGGAAGGAGAGGCTTTAGATACCTCTCGTATGTTAGGGAGTGTTTTGATTGTCTGGAACTTGATGATGGTACCGGTAGGATTGAGTGTTTATGGGTAAGAATCAAGGGGAAGGCCAACAGAGCAGATCTCCTGAAGGGAGTCTCCTATAGACCACCCAGCCAGGATGAAGAAGACAAAATGTTCTCTGAATAGCTGGGAGAAGTCTTGCGATCACTGGCTCTTGTTCTCGTGGGGGACTTCAACTTACCAGATCTATTCTGGAAATAGAGCACAGCAGAGGAAACAGTCCAGGAGGTACCTGGAGTGTGTGGAAGAACTGACACAGCTGGCGAGTGAGCCAATCAGGAGAGGTGCCCCACTGGACCTGCTGTTTGTGAACAGAGAAGGGCTGGTGTGGGATGTGATAACTGGAGGCCATCTTGGGCACAGTGATCATGAAATGATAATTTTCTGTTCTCACAGAAGTAAGCAGGGGGATCAGCAGAACTGCCACCTTGGACTTCCAGAGTGCAGACTGGCCTGTTTGGGAGCCTGGTTGAGAGAGTCACTTGGGAGACAGTCCTGAAGGGCAAAGGGCTCCAGGAAAGCTGGATGTGCTTTAAAAAAGAAATCTGAAAGGAGCAGGAGAGCAGGCCGTCCCCATATGCCAAAAGACGAGCTGGCAGGGAAGACCGGCCTGGCCAAACAGAGAGCTTTGAATGGAACTCAGGGAGAACAAGAGAGTGCATCACCTCCGGAAAAAGAGGCAAGCAGCTCAGTAGGACTACAAGGATGTTGTGAGGTCATGCAGGGAGAAAATTCGAAGGGCCAAAGCCCAGCTAGAACTTCATCTGGCTACGGCTGTAAAAGACAACAAAAAGTGGTTCTACAAATACATCAGCAACAAAAGGAGGGCCAAGCAGAATCTCCATCCTGTACTTGATGTGGAGATAAACATAGTGACAAACGATGAGGAAAAGGCTTTGTATGCTACTTAGACCCCCTCATGTCTATGGGGCTGGATAGGATCCATGCAAGGGTACTAAGGGAGCTGGCAGAAGAGGTCACCAAGACACTGTCCATCATTTACCAGTGGTCCTGGACAACTGAGGAGGTCCCAAGTGACTGGAGGTGCCAGTGTGACAGCCATAAACAAGAAGGGCCGGAAGGAGGATCCGGGGAGCTACAGGCCTGTCAGCCTGACCTCAGTACCTGGGAAGATGGAACGGATCATTTTGAGTGTGATCATGTGGCATGTGCAGGACAACCAGGGGATCAGGCTCAGCCAGCAGGGGTTTAGGAAAGGCAGGTCCTGCTTGACCAACCTGATCTCCTTTTATGACCAGGTGACCCACCTAGTGTGTGAGGGAAAGGCTGTGTGTGTGACTACATGCACTTCAGTAAAGGCTTTGATGCTGTCTCCCAGAGCATTCTGGAAAAGCTGGCAGCCCATGGGTTGAACAGGTGCTCTCTTCACTGGGCTAGGAACTGTCTGGATGGTCAGGCCCAGAGAGTGGTGAAGAATGGAGCTACATCCAGTTGGCAGCCAGACACCAGTGGAGTTCCCCAAAGCTCAGTATGGGGGCCAGTCCTATTTAACATCTTCATTGATGACCTAGACAAGGGGATCAAGTGCAACCTCAGTAAGTTTACAGAGGGCACCAAGTTGGGTGGGAGTGTTGATCTGCTGGAGGACAGGAAGGCTCTGCAGAGGGATCTGGACAGGCTGGAGCAATGGGACAAGGCCAATTGTATGAGGTTCAACAAGGCCAAGTGCCAGGTCCTGCTCTTAGGTCCCAACCCCATGCAGCTCCAGGCTGGGGCAGAGTGGCTGGAAAGCTGCCCACAGGAAAAGGACCTGGGGGTGCTGAGCGACAGCAGCTGAACATGAGCCAGTGTGTGCCCAGGTGGGCAAGAAGGCCAATGGCATCCTGGCTTGGATCAGAAATGGTGTGACCAGCAGGACCAGGGCAGTGATCGTCCCTCTGTACTCGGCACTGGTGAGGCCACACCTCAAGTGCTGTGTCCAGTTCTGGGCCCCTTTCTGCAAGAAAGACATTGCAGTGCTGGAGCGAGTCCAGAGAAGGGCAATGGAGTTGGGGAGGGGTCTGGAGCACCAGGAGTAGCTGAGGGGGCTTGTCCTGGAGAACAGGAGGCTCAGGGATAACCTTCTCACTCTCTACAACTCCCTGAAAGGAGGGAGGGTGGAGCCCGGTGGGAGTTGGGTTCTTCTGGGGAACAAGAGACAGGACAAGAGGAAATGGCCTCAAGTTGTTCCAGGGGAGGTTTAGATTGGATATTAGGGAAAATTTCTTCATGGAAACAGTTGTTAAGCATTGGAACTGACTGCCCAGGGCATTGGTTGAGTCACCATCCTTGGAAGTGTTCAAAAAAATGTGTGGATGTGGCAGTTGGGGACATGGTTGAATGGTCAACATAATGGTGGTGCTGCGTTATTGGTTGGACTTGATGATCTTAAAGATATTTTCCAACCTTAACAATTCTATGAAACTCATTCAAAACTGGCCGACTATGAAAACATAAAGCATTGGTTGGGTTTAATGGGAAAAAGACCAAGGGTAAAAAGTAAGTATACCTTTAAAAACTGATTTTAGTAGCCATCCTGCAGAAAACAGTTTGAACAAGTTGAAGTAATTCAAGTTTTGCATTTATATATGAACAATCACGTTAATCATAATGTTGCACCTTTTTAAAAAACAGTGTTAACATTGGCAGAAATAGTTACGAACAAGGAATATTAAATCATAAAATGTAAAACTGTTTATCTTTTTTCTTAGCTTTAGGATTTTCTTCTTTAGATGTTATGAATGTCTGCAGGATATTGTGTGTTTGCAATATTTGATTCTACTAAATCAGCAAGCATATACTTGAAGGCTCACTGTGCTCATACTCAAGTAAAGGACCATTTTTTGAGAAACCTGAGAATCATAGAATGGCTTGGGTTGAAATGGACCTTAATGACTATCATGTTCCAACCCCCTACCGTGGACAGGGACACCTTCCACTAGACCAGGTTGCTCCAGGCCCCATCCAACCTGGCCTTGAACACTTCTGGGGATGGGGCAGACACAGCTTCTCTGGGCAACTTGTCCCAGGGCCTCACCACACTCATAGGGAAGACTTCCTTCCTAACATCTAATCTAGATCTACCCTCTTTCAGCTTTAAGCCCTTGCTCCTTGTCCTATTGCTACACTCCCTGATAAAGAGTCCTCTGACTGTTACAGGCTCCCTTCAGCTATTGGAAGGCTGCTCTAAGGTCTCCCTGGAGCTTTCTCTTCTCCAGGCTGAAGAGTCCTAATTCTCTCAGCCTTTCCTCATAGCAGAGGTGCTCCTGCCCTCTAATCATCTTGGTGGCCTCTTCTGGACTTGCTTCAGCAGGTCCATGTCCTTCCTGTGCTGGGGACTCCAGAGCTGGAGGCAGTACTGCAGGTGGGGTCTCACCAGAGCAGAGTAGAGGGACAGAATCACTTCCCTTGACCTGCTGGGTTACACTGCTTTTGATGCAGCCCAGGCTGCAGTTGGCTTTCTGGGCTGTATGTGCATGTGAGAACATGCCCAGAATACAAGTTTGTGCTTACATTTCACCATTTGATGAAGTTCTCATCTAGAAAACAGTAAATGAGGACTTCTTCAGTAGCTGACAAATTTTAAGGAATGGCACGTGTGTACCTGAAAGATCATCTACCTAGTTAGTTAGTTCAGTTAATATAATAAAAGACATCTTTGCCTTTGTCCTTGGCAGTCCATGGGTAGAGGACCTCTCCTGTTCTAATAAAAAATATATCTATAAAAGTTACTAAGCTTTTGTTCCCCCCAGTATTTTGGTGGGTTTGAGATTTATTATAATTCAAAGATAATTCATGTTTGAAAAAATAATCTCCTTACTTTCAGTGTATTAAATAAACAAGTAACTGTTACATCAGCAAATTAATTCATTTTGTCTTGCAATAAAAAGCATGTTAGTTTAAGGTATAGTTGTTTTTATTGCATCGAATCAGAATATTAGATTTTTTTATACATGAGGCTTTCTCACCAGGCAACAAGTCTTTTTGCAAGCAGTTAGAAAAATAAGTGTAATTAATAGCACATCATGAGTTTTTGATTCATTTTGCTGTGGGAGGGAAAAAAAATCTAATATAATTGTTTTGTAAATGCCTATGTATGATGAAATTGATGAAATCTGGTTTCTTATGAATTTATATTCTTTGCCTTGTAAGCACTTTCAGTCCATAAATATCAAACTATTTTCTTTATCCTTAAGCAGTGGCTGATCTACTGCTATGTGTGTGGAAATTGGCTGTTTGGCCATTGTCAGAGGGAGTGTGTAGTTGACATCCATGTATCTCAGTTGCCACAATGGTTGTGCTACAGATTTTGTTCAATCCTGATGTGTTTATGTTGGAGGGTATGAATACAAAGTTTTGGTTTGCTTAACTGTAAAAGTAAGATGGCATTCTAATAAACTTTAAGGGTAGGCTAATTTAAAAATGCTCAATTTGTTTAAAAATGAGAAAAATCTACTTATTATACTCAATTTCTTTCAGTTGGTATTGTAGAAAGTTCATATTTCTGTTTTTCAGGTCTTTACTATATGTAACAAAAAACTTCTAAATGAAATCTTAATGTCAACCAAAAGTGCTTTTTTAGCTGGAAGACATACATGGATTTGTTTTTGTGTGCATGTTCTGGTTCTAAATTCTTAAGGCTGATTGTTTTTTATAATTTTGCCTATATAGTAGTCTAATAGCAGTCCAAATGACAAAATTTTTATATAAATAAATATTTTTCTAATATTTTTCTATACTTTTTCATCCAGTCCATTTTATCAGTATATGTACTAATGTCAGTCTTTATTTTATGAAGTGTTCATGATTTTTTTTTTATCATGGTCACTTTAGGATGGCGATCCTTCAGTAAGGAATGCTGCATCTTTTTCCTTGAGGTCACCACAGTCAGTCTGCTCTCCATCTGGAAGTGATGGAACCCTTAAAGGTAATCTAGCAGTCATATATATAAATGTATTTTTTTTTCCAGTTTTAAAACACAGAGTTTAAAGTTAGTTCTCCCAACTTCTGTATTCCAATAGCACTAAAGAGTATGTCATTAATTTTTGGATACAAAATTATTTTGAGCCCTGATTCAGAAGAAATTTCTGAATGTTCAAAAATTGACTAATCATACTTCAAAACAAAGCTCAAATTCATGAAGGACAGAATAATTTTAAATCCTTTCCAATATGAGGATTAAATTCTTTAAAGGAATGGTTTCAGTTGCTCTACATAAGAAATTATTTAAAGGCAGCATTACAAGTATTGAACTCTTAACCAGCTCAAAAGTGTTTTAACATGTAATGCTTTTCTTGATTGCAATCATCAAATTTTATGAACATGAAATTAAAAGTAGTTCAATGAACACAATATATATAGCATAAATTAAGCCTGAAAACCTTAGCTGTGGAGAAGGAATAGGGTAAACTGTGAGTCAGCTGAGAAAATAATTCTTTATGCTAAAATATGTAATGCACACTGCTGTTTTTAATATTCTCCCTAAGAAGCAATGACTGAGATAGATGAGATTAGTAAGGTAGGGGTTTGGGCATATTCTTGTTAATTTAAGTATTCAGTGCTGATGTATTTACATGGCAATAATAAAAAGAAGCAATAGTGTTTTCTTCTCTTTAATCCTGAAACAAAATTAAATCTTTATGGGTGGTCAGATTAGGTGGAGAGGGAGAAGAGGAGATAGGAGAGATTCCAGAGAAGGTGAGGGTATTGGGGTTGTGCAGCCTGGATAAAACAAGTCTTTGAGGGTGGATGTAGATGATGATGATGACAGGGGCACACCTATGGGATGACACACAATGGACAGACAGACCTTAGAGCAGTTTCCTCATACCTATGAGATTATCAGGAAGACCTGAGTCAGGCTTTCCACAGTGTTGTGGAGCAAGGATGAGACACAATGGACTTAGATTAAAATGGGAGGTTCTGACTAGATATAAGAAAAACCTTTTCCACTATCAGGACAGTCAAGCATTGGAAAAGCCCAGAGAATCTGTGCATTTTTCATTCTTGGATGTTTTCAAGACGTGGCTGGATTAGCCCTGCATAACATGGTGCCTTGGTTTAGGAGTGATACTTCCCAATTCAGTGCCCCCACCAAGACTCTCCCAAACTATGTGCCCTTCTCTTGCTCTCCCATTGTCCTCTCCCCCTCCTGCTATGGTGGGTGGTGGGTAGGAGAATTGGAGATACAGAGGGCAAAGATCATGGGTTGAGATAAGAACAATTTACTGGAAACAGCAATGAGATAAGAAAAGGAACAGTGACAGCAACAATACTAATGACAAAGGGTACAAGAAAGGAAATTATTCACATGGAAATCCCCCTATAATAGCAGATGGCTGGATGGCTTCCTCTGCCCCACTTACTCCAGTGGAAGGAGCCCCTTCTCCCCAGAAGACACTCCCTTTCCCCTTGCCCCCAGCAATGATGTGAGGTACTATAGAATAACCTCTGGGTCTTGGCCATGCCCCCTCACAGCTACTGCAAAAATTAACCCTGTCCTGGTCAGAACCAGGACACATGGCCTTGCTCACCCTGCTTTGATCGCAAGGATCAACTAACGGCCTCCTGAGGTTCCTTCTTAACTGAATTATTCTATGATCCTGTGACTGCTAAATGATCACTGTGGTTCATCTTCTGCAGGCATATACTGTGGTAAATAGTGATAGAAGAAATGTGGCTCAAATGCAAGTGAGAAGTAATTGTATAGCATGCCAGCATCAGTATTTTAGGAGGTTTTGTGTTAAAGGACTTGTGAGACTTGTGTAAATGGCAGAGACTAAATGTGGTTGTTTTTCTTTAACTCTTTACACAAAATTGATGTTTGAGCTTATCAGTTTAACAACACTTTGAATCTAAGCTACTTCCACTCAAATATATAATTACCATTGTCACCTAAAACTGGGAAATAAACGTTCAAAACAATTTTTTAATGTTAGGAAGCAAACATTGCTTTATCAGCAGCACTGGATGCATGGGGAATTCTCCTCAAAGCATGCATGTCCAGTAACCTAACAGACCAGGTTATATTCTGAAACTAATATATATTCATCATATGTCTATTACATTTTCATCACATTTCCCAAATACGTGCATACATGCTTGTTATTTCCACAAACATCTTTGTATATGAATAGGGGTCTTTTGAGGGTCTTTGGTGGTCGTTTGGGAACATCCCATTCCTTTAAATTCCCTTTTATGTTCCCCTGATGAATCTTTCCTCCTTGAGAGTATCTCAAATATGTGGTCAGGTCACAATGCACTTCCCTTATCATTCTTTACTCCAGTACTCTCCCTCTGTTCTCAAAACTAAGATATCTGCTAGTACATATTAATCACTGATATAAGTAAACAAGAAAGCATTAGCTGGCATAAGACTTATTAGTCACAGATGTAGGGAGTTAACACAAGGCCACAGGAATCTCTGGCATTTGTACTAAGCACTGTATGGTACAAAACTAAACATTAACCACTAATATAGGGATCACATAGTATTGTGCTAAATTTAAAAGAATTTTCTGACATCTTCCTCCACTGCTGCATAGACTTATTCTTAAAGAAATATAACTTGTTCGGTAACCACTCAGCCAGAAGAATATTTGAATTATTTTTCTGGTTAAAGTTGCTGCTGTTTCAATTGGTTGTCTTGGAACTTGTTTTGAAGGTATACCTTTCATGAATATTTCTGAAAACAACTGATCGTACAATTCAGATTGTAACATTTCAGTATTTGAGAGGCTGAAAAGGTGGAAGAGGAGCTTTTTGATTCACCTGTATGTTAGCTTTACTTTTCTCATTGATAAAGCACACAACTGAAATACTGTTACTAATGGTGCTACCATTTTGACTTCTTCAAGAAATTAATAAACCCTGATTGAGAGAACCAGTTCTTGATGCTGCAAGAATCCTGCCAGATGTGTACTTCCTCTAATCTTGCATTTTAGAAATGTATTGAAGAGGTATAGATAATTAGTGCTATTTAGAATATGTGATCCCTGACAGTGAGGTTTTTTGCCTATAATTTGGAGTGAAAGCGATTGGTTATGCTGATAAGTTTTCCAGTGACAAACAGCAAGTATCTACACTGAGCTTTTTGTTGCTACTATCATTTGTCCTTGAAAGTTTGGTTGACAAATTGCAAACTTTGATAAAGAAAGTTAGCAAAATAACTAACTGTTTGCTTGGGAGGACAAAACAAATGGCCCTAGACGCCAGTCCAGAGAAAAAACACAGGAAGGATGTTATATCTAATCTTTCTTATATAACATAGAAATGTGAGACAATTACTGAAGGTATGTTTACAGACTGCATTTCTGTACTTCTGAGATGGAAGTAGCAAGGACTTCTGGAGACTGTGATTGTACAGCTCTGAATTACTTCGTCATGATGAATGATTACAGTCGCTTTAGGAGGGATAGGAAGGGCAGGTAAGGTTGGGGGAGTGTGGCACTATGTAATAGAGGGACTGAAATGTGTGGAGCTTACAGTTGGCCACGGCATGGTTGAGATCCTCTGGGTAAGAATCAAGGGGCAAACAAATAATGAGGATGTCATTGTGAAAATCTTTTATAGACCTTCTAGCCAGGACTATGACACCGATGAATTATTCTTTGAGGAACACCTCTAAATAAGCCACCCTTGTCCTTATGGGGAACTTGAACTTGCCAGTTGTTAACTGAGAATATCATACAGCTGGTACAAACAAGTCCAGAAGATTGCTAAAACACCTGGATGACAACTTCATGGAACAGGTCCTAAGGGAGCCAACTCGGAAAGACGCCCTCCTTGATCTGCTGCTGGTCAACACAGAATCTCATGAGCAAAGTGGTGATTGGCAGCCATCTTGGCCACAGTGACCATGAAGAGATCAAGTTTAAAATCTCTTGACAGGAGGAAAAGTGCCAGCAAAACCTCAACTCTGGACATGAGGAGAGCAGACTTCAGGCTGCTCAGGGAACTAGTGAGTAAGGTCCCCTGGGAAAAAAAACTTCTGAAGATGCTGGGGTCCATCAGTGCTGGTCATTTTTTAAACATCACTTCCTAAGGGCACAGGAGAAGGAAACTGCCCCATGTTGGAAATCAAGCAGGTGAGGCAGAAAGCCAGGCATAGCTGAACAGTGATCTCTTTGATGTTTAATGCATTCTTTGCCTCCATCTTTGGCTCCTCAAAGAGCTGCTGATGTCACCACGAGGCCTCTCTCAGTGATTTTTGAATGGTCTTGGGAATCTGGAGAGGCCTCAGCTGACTGAAAGCTGGCAAACGTCCCAATTTTAAAGAAGGGCAAGAAGAATGATCCTGGAAACTACAGGCCTGTCAGGCTCACTTGAGTGCCTGGTAGAATTATGGAGGGGAAGAGTAAAGTTGGGACAATGAACTTTAGGAAAGCAAACTTCCAACTCTTCTAGGAGTCAGTCAATAGGAACCCCTGGGAAACTGCCCTCAGGGACAAGGAAGCAGAATAGAGCTGGCAGATGTTGAAGGAAGCCTTCCATATAGCACAAGAGCCAGTGATCCCCAGGAGCAAGAAATTGGGCAAGGAAGGCAAGAGATGGGCATGTCTGAGTAGGGACCTGCTGGTCAAACTAAAGGGTAAGAAGGAAATGCACAGGCCATAGAAACAAGGATAGGTATCCTAGGAAGAGTATAGGGATGCAGTCCAGTTGTGTAGGGATGAGGTCAGGAAGGCCAAGGCAAAGCTGAACTGAACCTGGCAAGAGATGCAAATAACAGGAAGGACTTCTACTGGTCTGTCAGCAGTCAAAGGTGTTACCCCCCCTGATAAACAGTGCTGGAAAACTGTTAAGAATGGACAAGGAGAAGGCTGAGGTACTCTACAATTTTTTTTGCCTCAGTCTTCAATGCTAGCCTCTCTTCCCACACCTGTCAAATGGATGGACAGCAGGATGGGGACTGGGGGAGAAAAGTCCCTTCCACTTTAAGATCAGGCTCATGACCATCTGAGGAACCTGAATGTACATAAGTCTATGGGACCCAATGAGATGCATCCCAGAGTCCTGAGGGAATTGGCTGATGTAGTTGCCAAGCCATTCTCCATGATATTTGAAAAGGCATGGCAGTCAGGTGAAGTCCCAGGTGACTGGAAAAAGAGAAATATTGTCCCCATCTTTAAAGGGTAGAAAGGAGGACCCTGGGAACCACCTCCCTGTCAGCCTCACCCCTGTGCCTGGGAAGATCATGAAACAGACTCTCCGGGAAGCTCTGCTAAGGCACATGGAAGACAGGGAGGTGATTTGGGACAGCCAGCACAACTTCACCAAGGGCAAGTCCTGCCTGACCAACCCAGTGGCTTCCTCTGATGGAGTGACTACATCAGTGGACAAGGAAAGGGCTACAGATGTCCTTTCTGTGGACTTCTGTAAAGCCTTTGATATGGAGCCCCACAACATCTTTCTCTCTGAATTGGAGACAGATGGATTTGATGGATGGACTCTTCAGGGGAGAAGGAATTGGTTGGATGGTCGCATCCAGAGGGTTGTAGTCAACAGCTCTGAGGCTCAATGGACATCAGTGACCAGTGGCGTCCCTCAGGGGTCTGTATTGGGACCAGTGTTATCTTCATTAATGACACAAAGGGATCGAGGGCACCCTCAGCAGGTTTGCAGATGACACCAAGCTGAGTGGTGCAGGTGACTCACCTGAAGGATAGGACCATCCAGAGGGACCTGGACAAGCTCGAGGAGTGGCCCATTGGAATCTCATGAGGTTTAACAAGACCAAGTGCTGATGCTGCACCTGGGTCGGGGCAATCCCCAGGATCAATCCTGGCTGGGGGATGAACAGATTAAGAATCGCAGAATCACTAGGTTGGAAGAGACCTTTAAGATCATTGAGTCCAACCCATGCCCTAACACCTCAACTAAACCATGGCACTGAGTGCCACACACAATCTTTTTTTTGAACACATCCAGGGATGGTGACTCCACCACCTCCCTGGGCAGACAATTCCGGTGCTTTATCACTCTTTCAGTAAAAAACTTTTTCCTAACATCCAACCTATATTTCCCTTGGCGTGGCTTAAGACTCTGTCCTCTTGTTCTGTCAGTTGCTGCCTGGAGAAAGAGACCAACCCCCACCTGACTACAACCACCTTTCAGGCAGTTGTAGGGAGTGAAGAGCAGCCCTGGGGAGAGAGACTTGGGGGTGCTGGTTGGTGAGAGGCTGGACATGCCCTGTCCATGTGCACTGGCACCCAGAAACCCCCTGTGTGCTGGGCTGTACCCAAAGAGGAGTGGCCAGCAGGTTGAGGGAGGTGATTCTGTCCCTCTACTCTGCTCTGGTGAGACCCAACCTGTGGTGCTGCCTCCAGCTCTGGGGTCCCCAGCATAGGAAGGACATAGACCTGTTGGAGCAAGTCCAGAGGAGGCCACCAAGATGATTAGAGGGCAGGAGCACCTCTGCTATGAGGAAAGGCTGAGAGAGTTGGGACTGTTGGAATGGGCCCTGAGTAACCTGATCTAGTGGAAGGTGTCCCAAAAAGATATGATGTTGTAAAGACTAGATGTCCATGAGCAAGGCCAACAAAGGGAACCTGCAGCAGCAGTGCATGGTAGTTACCGTAAAAGGAAATTTTGAGTGATCATAGTGGGTGACTCTGTTACAGGGCACTGTTATAGGGCCCCATCTGCCAGCCTGATAGAGCTGGGAGAGGTATGCTGCCTACTGGGGGCTGATATCCATGATGTTGCCAAGAGTGCCCCAACTTGTCAAGAGTACAGACAACCTGCTATTACTTTTTCATGTGGGTACAAATGATGCTGCAAGCCAAAAAGTAGGTAGTATCAAGGAAGACTATAAAGCCTTGGTGAGGCAGGTGAAAAACATCCGTGCCCAAGTCATCTTCTGATCTATCCTACTGGTCAGAGAAATGGGGATTGCCAGAAGCAGACACATAGTGCAGATCAGTCTGGCTCTGTGGCTGGTGCCATCAAGAAGGTTTTGGCTTTTATGATAGTGGGTTGTGCTTTAATGATTGCAGCCTGTTAGGGAGGGATGGGATCCACCTGTCTTAAAAGAGCAAGAGAAGTTTTGGCAGCAGGTTGGCCAATTTGGTGAGATGGCCTTTAAACCAAAGGACTTGGGGATATGGTCCAAAGTGTCAATACTCATGCCATTGCTTCCTCCTGGGGAGTAGGTCATACCAGGCATTGCAGTGAATGATGTTCCTTGACTGCCCCTCAAGGTAAGGATCAAAGGAAAAACCACATTGAAGGTGGTTATGGTTATGGTGAATCCTCTTATACCCCTTCTAGGGAACCTGCATGCCTGATTGCCTCTCTGAAATGTCTGTATACAAACACATGCAGCATGGGTAATAAACAGGAAGAACTGGAAATCTATGTGCGGTTGCAGGGCCATGATCTCATTGCAATGACAGAGGCATGGTGGGACAGTTCACGTGACTGGAATGTTGTGGATGGGTATGTACTTTTTAGAAAGGACAGGTCAGAGAAGCAAGGTGGTGGAGTTGAACTTTATGTGAGAGAGCAACTGGAATGTATTGAGTTCTACCCAGGGACAGATGAACAAGGTGAGAGTTTATGGGTGAGAATTAAGGGACAGGCTGATATAGGTGACACTGTTGCAGGTGTTTACTACAAGCAACCTGATCAGGAGGAGGAGGAAGTTGTTTAGGCTTTCTATGGGCAACTGGAAATAGCCTCACACTCACAGGCCCTGGTTCTCCCAGGGAACTTAAATCACTCTGATATTTGTTGGAGAGTCAACATGGCCTAGTACACACAGTCCAGGAAGTTCCTGCAGATCATTGATGATAACTTTTTGATGCAAGTGGTGGAGGAGCCAACAAGGAAAGGTGTGTTGCTGGACCTTGTACTTACAAACCAGGAGGGACTGGTTGAAGACATGAAGGTTGGGGGCAGCCTTGGCTTTAGTGACCATGAGATGGTGGAACTCAGGATTCTGCGTGAGGGAAGAAAAACAGCAGGACTAGAACCTTAAACTTTAGGAGAGCCAATGTCAGCCTCTTTAGGGACCTGCTTAGAGGAATCCCATGGGATGGGGCTCTAGAAGAGAAGGGAGTTCAAGAGAGCTGGTCAGTATTTAAGCACTGCTTCATCCAAGATGAAGACCAATGTACCCCCATGAGCAAGAAATCAGGGAAAGGGGGCAGATGAGCAGGGAGCTTCTAGCAAATCTCAAACACAAGAAAGAAATTTTTGGGATGTGGAAAAAGGGACAGGCCATGTGGGAGGACTATAGGAATGTTGTCAGGGTATGCAGGGATACAACAAGGAAAGCCAAGGCCCACTTGGAATTGAGTTTAGCAAAGGACATCAAGGATAAAAAGAAGAGCTTCTACAAGTATATCAGCAGCAAAAGGAAGATTAGGGAAAATGTGGGGCCTCTGCTGAATCCAATGGGTGTCCTGGTAATGGAAGATACAGAGAAGGCGGAATTACTGAATGCCTTCTTTGCCTTAGTCTTCACTGCTGAGGATGACTCTCAGGAGTCGCAGACCTCAGAGGTAAGAGAGGAAGGCCAGAGAAAGGAAACTTCCCCTGGTCGTAGAGGGTTGTATTAGAGACTGGCTAAATAGACTCAACACCCATAAATCCATGAGCCCATGATGCACCTATGGGTGATGAGGGAGCTGGCAGATGTTGTTACTGTTGTTACTCTGTGGTTCTCCATCATCTTTGAAAAAGTTGTGGAAAATGAGAGAGGTGCCTAATGATTGGAGGAAGGCCAATGTTACTCCCATCTTCAAAAAGGGCAAGAAGGAGGACCCAAGAAACTACTAGCCAGTCAGCCTCCCCCGCATCCCTGGAAAGGTGATTGAACAGGTCATTCTGGAGGTCATCAACAAGCCTGTAGAAGAAAAGGAGGTCATTATGAGTAATTAGCATGGATTCACCAAGGGGAAATCAAGCTTGACCAATTCAATAGCCTTCTGTGATGGTGTGGCAGGATGGGTCGATGAGGGGAGAGCAGTGGATGTTGTCTACCTCAACTTCATCAAGGCTTTTGACACTATCTTCCATAACATCCTTGTAGGTAAGCTCAGGAAATGTGGGTTGGATGAATGGATAGTGTAGTGGTTTGACCTTGGCTGGGCACCAGGTACCCATCAAACTGTTCTATCACTCCCCAGTGGGACAAAGGCAAGGAAATAAGATGGAGAACAACTTGTAGGTTGAGATAAGTCAGTTTACTAAAGCAAAAAAAGGAAAAGCAAAAGTTTGTGTGTGCATAAGCAAAGGGAAAAGTTAATCTCTACTTCCCCATCAGTGAACAATGTTCAGACACATCCCAGGAAGCAGGGCTTCAGCACACATAGTGGTTGCTCTGGAAGGCAAACACTGTAGAATAAAGAATGTCCCTCTGTTCCTCTTCTCTCCCTTAGGTTTTATATCTGAGCTGATGTCACATGGTATGGAATATCCCTTTGGTTAATTTGGGTCAGCTGGCCTGGTTGTGTCCCCTCCCAGGATCTTGCTCACTCCCAGCCCCTTGATGGGGGCGGGGGGGGGGAATGTTGAGGGACAACACTGATGCTGTGCCAGTGCTGCTCAGTAGCAGCCAAAACACTGGTGTGTTCTCAACACCTTTCCAGCTTCCAATGCAAAGCACAGCACTGTGAAGGCTGCTAAGAGAAAATGAACTCTATCTCAGTCAGACCCAATACAGACAGTGAGGTTAATCAAGAACTGGCTGACTGGCAGAGCTCAGAGGGTTGTGATCAGCATGGCAGAATCCAGTTGGAGGCCTGTAGTCAACGGTGTTCCCCAGGGATCAATACTGGGTCCAATATTATCCAGCTTGTTTATCAGCGACCTGGGCAATGGGATAGAACGTACCCTCGGCAAGTTTGCTGTTGATACAAAACTGGGGAGAGTAGCTGATACACCTGAAGGCTGTGCTGCTATTCAGTGGGGCCTTGATAGGCTGGAGAGTTGGGCAGAGAGAAGCCTAATGAGGTTCAACAAGGGCAAGTGTAGGGTCCTGAACCTGGGGAGGAATAACCCCAAGTACCAGCACAGGTTGGGGGCTGATCTACCAGAGAGCAGCTCTGCAGAGAAGGACCTGGGAGTCTTGGTGGATGACAAGTTGAATATGAGCTGGTAGTCCAACCTGGGGCCAGGAGGGCCAATGGTATCATGGGGTGCATTGGGAAGAGTGTGGCTAGCAGCTCTGGGAGGTGATCCTCCCCTTCTACTTGGCCCTAGTGAGGTCACATCTGGAGTGCTTGTGTCCAGTTCTGGGCTTTTCAGTACAAGAAAACAAGGAGCTCCTGGAGAGGGTCCAGTGGAGGGTTACAAAGATGATGAGGGATCTGGAGCATCTCTGATGAGGAGAGACTTCAGGAGCTAGGCCTGGTTAGTCTGGAGAAGAGAAGACTGAGAGGGGATCTCATTATTGCATATAAATATCTCAAAGGTAGGCATTAAGAGGATGGTGCCAGACTCTTTTCAGTGGTGCCCAGTGACAGGATGGGGAGCAATGGCCATAAACTAAAACACAAGAAGTTCCACCTCAATATGCAGAAGAACTTTCCATTGAGAGTGGCAGAGCACTGGAACAGACTGCCTGGGGAGGTCATGGAGTCTCCCTCTCTGGAGGCATTCCAAACCCATCTGGATGTGTTCCTGTGTCACCTGCTCCAGGTGACCCTGCCTTGGCAGGGGGGTTGGACTGGATGATCTCCAGAGGTCCCTCCTAACCCTAATGATGCTGTGATTCTGTGAAAGACCCTGGGGGCAAAACTAATGAGGAGTAGCTGAGGTCACTTGGTTTATTCAGTGTGGAGGAGACTGAGGGGAGACCTCGTTGCAGTCTACAGCTTCCTTCTGAGAAGAAGAGGAGGGGCAGCTCTGATCTCTTCTCTTTGGTGACCAGTGACAGGACCTGAGGGAATGGCTGTGGCTGTGTCAGGAGGGTTAGGCTGGATATTAGGAAAAGGTTCTTCACATGGAGGGTGGTTAGGCACTGGACCAGGCTCTCCAGGGCAGTGGTCACAGCCCCAAGGCTGCCAGAGCTCAAGGAGTGTTTGGATGATGCTCTCAGGCACAGGGTGGGATTGTTGGGGTGTCCTGTGCAGGACCAGGAGTTGGACTCAATGATCCTTGTGGGTCTCTTCCAACTCAGGACATTTTATGGATGAGACCTGTCTGATTAACAGAATCTGAAAGAGGAAGTTTTGTTTGCAACTCGGGCAATTATTTGAGAGATGACAGAAGGTATATTTTTTGTTTTGGTTGGTTATTTACTTACTCAACGGAGTAAAATTTCCCTGCTACAGAATTTTTTCCCTGACTTCTGTTCCAGTAAAGGTACCAGAGCAGCTGAAGTTTTATCCAAAAGTTCTTGGCTGGACTTTATCCTTTCTTTGTTATGAATTGTTATATTTTTAGATATGCAAACAGAATAGTTGCTCTGTTTTCTTGCTATCATCTCCTTTCATAAAAAAAAATATTCTATAAATTCCTCTACAAGAAGTTAACATGCATTTTACTTCTGTTGAGCTCATAAAATATTTTGTGGTCTCCATTACCCTAGACCGATTACTTATCAAAATCCTTTATTCATTTGCTCTACTTTCCCAATACTCTGGAATATTGGAATTTTTTTTTAGCCTAAGACAACTTCTAAAGATCTATATGGAGAAAAGTCTTCCACAATATTTTTAGTCCATTGCTTTCCAAAGAGAAGAATTCATATATTTACCATCCTGTTTCCATATATTTCTTCTAGGAAAACATCTGTAAGAAATAGTAACAACCCTTATGAAATTATATGATTTTGTACTCTGCCGGAACCTTCCCCCAGATTGGGGTGACTCCGGGTGGTGGTAAAGTCTCTCCTCCAACCCGTGCCTTCAAAGAAAGACTCAGTAGTCTTCAGTCGTCTGGTCTCAAGGCAGTTTATTGCATGTTATCTCAAGGCACACAGACTCCCTGACATTGTCCCTGATTCCTTCTCCCTCTGCGTCTCTCTCTGCGTCTCTCTTCGTCTTCTTCTCTGTCTCCGTCTCTGTCCCTGTCTCTGTCTCTCGAGGGGCTGGTGCCATCTTTTATATCACACATTACGTATTAGGTGTTTATAGTTTTTCCCCAATGCCTATTACCTATGTTGAACAGTGACTTTCTACTCTAAACCAATCTGTGAGTGCCAACACCACCAAGAACATGGGGAATAGGAAGAAGAAAGAAGGAGGACAGGGCACGCCCAAATCCCTCCATCTTAGAACCTCTGACCCCCATGTACAAAACTCAGACCCCTCTGTACAAGGCCTAAAACCCCCCTGTACAGCACTCAAAAATCCTACCTTTCACTTTGTGACTACTTCTATTATAATATCTAAACTTTTGTGATTTCTTGTTCTTCCTGCAGGGTTGGTAAATTGTTCCATGGGTCAGACTCAAGACCACAGGGGTTCCTGGCCACCTGCCAGGGTCTCAGAGGCTTCTGCCCTGGGCCCGGAACATCCAAGAGTGTCTGAGGGACACCTTGGGTTCCGACAGTACTCTTTTCCAGAAATAAGTTGTATTTCTTCCAGAAATTATTAATAAGTACTTTATTATTTTCTGAATAATTTGGAAAGATTGATTTTATTTTCTTAGGTATTTATAAGAACTCTCCATGGAGATTTCTCTACACTTGGTCCTTGCATGTATAGTGGTTGGCAAGAAGAATTAGCAACCTTCTCAAATCTGTAGTACAGACTTCAGTGCTCTCAGAGGTACTTGTTAAGAAAAATTAACATCTCACTCTCTGTCATTCAGAACAAAGGTGGAAGAAATTTATTCAAAGATATTTTCTTACAGGGCCAAAATAAGCATTCATTCTTGTTTCTTTCTTTAAGTCATAACATTTTTTATGCAAGGATGCTTCTGAATGCAGCAGTTTTAAGCTGGAACAGCCAAAGCTGAGTTTTTTCATGAGACATTTAAAACTCTGGAGAAAGTGGTGGGACCCTTCCCTGAAAAATATTCAGAGAGTGTATGGAAAGTAAATATAATATGTCCTGAAAAACCTCACAAATGTATGTTGTTCTTTGTCTCATATGCTATCCCTTTAAATTTGAATTTCAAGTTATGCTCTTTGAAAATAAATGTCAATATAGTCTGTTATCAAAATAAGTAATAATTTCTTTATATCTAGTACAATAGTTAGGAAGATTTCCAGAGAAAGATTCTGTGATTTTAGAAAATACATCAGTAAAGGGCTTGGGGGCTTCCCATCTTCTTAATCTCACGTTGGATGAGATGTACCAGTATCACTCTGAATAACTTCCATATAATTTTTTTTGTTAAAATGTCAGTAATGGAGTTTCCTTACTCTTGCCATGAAACCTGTTCAAATTCTTAGTGCTACAAAGGTTTTCCTCTAATGCTTAGCCTAAATAATTTTGTTGCAGTTAGGCATGACACTTCTTAACTTCTTTCCAATGGGAAAGGACAAACAATTAACATAGATTTTTTTTATTTTTAGCAATCATTTACATATCAAATGTTATTGTGTCTTGCAACTATCTAATCTTCTACAAACTGAACAGCACCATTTCTTTCTATCATCTTTGTATAAGTAGTAATTTCTGAGCTTTTGTTTTTGATGTTTTTTTATGTGAATTCTAATTGGTCTGCATTTGTCTTGATGTTGTACCACCCTAAGTCATAGATACAACTCTATTTAAAGACTCAGAAGGACGAGTAGTCAGAAAAGTACTGTAGATGATGTTGTATACTAGTGTCATATGAATATAGCTGCTCCTTTGGTGATAATTTAGATTCGTGTTGCAAGCTGTTATAAACATTGCTGTCTTTCTGTAGAGTTTACCTCTCTTCTCATGTTGTTACAGTTGCTCTTTCTCAGATAAATAAAAAGTTTGTGTTGCTTCTTACAGAATTTCTTTTGTTTAAAAAGATTATTCCACTTACTCAAGAAAAGTGTAAATTTTGATTCTGTTTTTAAAAGCAGTTGTGGGCCTCAAACACTCAACACCAAA
This sequence comes from Vidua chalybeata, assembly GCF_026979565.1. Taxonomy (NCBI): domain Eukaryota; kingdom Metazoa; phylum Chordata; class Aves; order Passeriformes; family Viduidae; genus Vidua; species Vidua chalybeata. Next base: position 1,191,203 of record NW_026530339.1, read on the forward strand.
AGCTCATTATGATCATTAGATTAATAAAATAATTATGTTACATAAAAAGTTGTTAATGACAAATACTTTATGGTATTATTCTTAAGGCAGTGCTCTGGAAAGCTGCTTTTGTTCACCCCTGTTCTGTACATCCATTTTTACCAAGAACAACTGATATTTTGAAAGTTTTACAATAGGGTATACTGCAGTCTTGCAGTATTTTTGTCTAGAGCATACTTCTACAGCTTGTTAGTGAAATTGTTATGAGAAGCTATATAGAAAGTCATTAAAAATTTGAAACATGACACTCAGTTTGTAATCCACAAGACATTGCTCTATGGAATAAAATTGTTTTGATTTGGTGGTACTTATTCTTAACAAATTCACTTTGGAATGTTGCCTCTTTATTATCTCAATCCTTATAGTAAAATATTTTTTCTAGTATGTACTGAAATCATACAGACAATATGTAATACTGTGGGCAGCACTTTACCATCCTTTTGAAGGAACTGTATTTCACTTTTTGAATCTGCTGTGGAGTCACAAATTCTGAATGTTATTATTATCAGTTCTGAGACTGATTTAGCCAGGGTTCCAGGGTGAATTTGTCTGATCTCATTTCCATGAAAACACTCAGTTTATATGAAGGTGGTAAATAGGATTGTATTAAATTTTTAAAAACCAAAACAACATGTACACATTGTAGCTCGAAGTCTCTTAAATTTATTTAGCAGTAGTGTGTGTATGTTTCTTAGGATCTGTCATCACCTCAATTTTATCCAACACACCAACCATCCATGAGTGCAATATGTATATTCTAGTCTTTTTCTTTTCCAGTTTCTGTGCTGGACCTTGCACTTAGCCTTGTTGACTTTCATAAGGTTCCTACAAGCCCACCTTTCAAGCCTCTCCTGGTCCCTCTGAATGGCATTCCTTCCCTCCAGTGTGTCAACTGCACCACACAGCTCCATGTCATCAGTGAACTTGCTGAAGGTGCCCTTGATCCCACTGTCCATGTCAGCAGAAAAGACATTAAACAGTGCTGGTCCCAATACTGACCCCTGAGGAAGGTCACTTGTCACCGGTCTCCACTTAGATATTGAGCTGTTGACCACAACTCTTTGAGTGTGACCATCCAGCCAGTTCTTTATGCACTGAGTGGTCCATTTGTCAAATCGATGTCTGCAGTTTAGAGACAAGGATGTTGTGTGAGACAGTGTCAAATGCTTTGCAGAATTCCAGGTAGATGGCATCAGTCACCCTGCCCTCATCCACCACTGCTGTAGCCCTGTCATAGAAGGTCACCAAATTTGTCAGGCATGATTTGCCCTTAGTGAAGCCATGTTGGCTGTCACCAGTCACCTCCTTATTTTCCATGTGCCTTAGCATAGTTTCCAGGAGGATCTGCTCCATGATCTTGCCAAACACTGAGGTGAGACTGACTGGCCTGTAGTTCCCTGGGTCTTCTGCTTTTCCATTTTAAAAATGGGGGTTATGTTTCCCCTTTTCCTGGCAGTGGGACCTTCACTGGACTGAGATGACTTTTCAAATAGGATGGATAGTGACTTAGCCACTTTCTTTGCCAGTTCCCTCAGGACCCTTGGATATATCTCATCAGGTCCCATGGACTTGTGCATCTTCAGGTTCCTTAGGTAGTCTTGAACCTGATCTTCTCCTACAGTGGGTGGTTCTTCATTCTCCTAGTCCCTGCCTTTACCTTTTTGCAACTCAGGCAGTGTGGCTGGAGCACTTGCTAGTGAAAACTGAGGCAAAAAAGTAATTGAGTACCTCAGCCTTTTACACATTCTGTGTAAGCAGGTGTCCTGTTTCCTTCTGGAAAGGGCCCATATTTCTGTAGTCTTCCTTTTATCACCAATGTACCTTTAGAACCTTTTCTTGTTGCCCTTGATGTCCCTGGCCAGGTTTAATTCTCTCAGGGCTTTGGCTCTCCTAACCTGATCCCTGGATGCTCAATCTCTCTGTCTTCCTCCCAGGCTACTTGTCCCTGTTTCCACCCTCTGTCGGCTTCTTTTTTGTGTTTGAGTTTGTCCAGGAGCTCCTTGTTCATCTATGCAGGTGTCTTCTGGCATTTTTGCCTGACATCCTCTTTATTGGGATGCATCACTCCAGAGCTTGGAAGAGGTGATCCTTGAATAACAACCAGCTTTCATGAGCTTCTTGTCCCTTCAGAGCTTTATCCCATGGTCCTCTATGAAGGAGCTCCCTGAAGTGACCAAAGTCTGCTTTCCTGAAATCCAGGGCAGTGAGCTTGTTGTGTGCCCTCCTTGCTGCCCTAAGGATCTTGAACCCTACCATTGAGCTTCACATTCCCTACCAGCCCCTCCTTGTTGTTGAGAGCAAGGTCCAGCATAGCACCTCTCCTTGTTGGCTCCTCTGTCACTTGGAGGAGGAAGTTGTCATCAACACATTCCTGGAACCTCCTGGATTGCCTGTGCCCTGTTGTGTTGTCCCTCCAGCAGATGTCAGGGTGGTTGAAGTCTCCCATGAGCACCAGTGCTTGTGAATATGAAGCTGCTCCTATCTGTCTGTAGAGGGCCTCATTGGCTCAGTCTTTGTGGTCAGGTGGCCTGTAGCAGACCCCCACTATAAAATCACCTGTCCCTGTCCTCCCTTCAACCCTGACCCATAAGCTCTCCGTCAGCTCCTCATCCATCTTTGGGCCGAGCTCCGTACATTCTAGGTGGTCATTCACATAGAGGGCAACACTGCCTCCTTGTCTTCCCTGTCCGTCCTTCCTGATACAGGCTAAAGAGCCTGTATCCTTCCATTCCAGCATTCCAGTCATAGGAGTCATCCCACCATGTTTTCATGATGCCAGTAAGATTGTAGGTGTGTGCACGTCTCTCATTCTTCCTGTTTATTCCCCATGCTGTGTGTGTTTGCATAGAGGTGTTTAAGTTGGGCCTGAGACTTGGACGGCTGCATGTTTTTGTTTGTGTTGCGACATCCTTTCTGGCGACTGCAGAGGGCATGAGTTCCCACTGAGTGGTTACCCATACCCAGGCTCCTCCTGAGAGGGCATTTGACCACCACTTGAGCTCTGGAGCTAGTAGGGGGACTGAGCCCTTCCTGCGCATCCTGCCGTGCAAACTGCTGTGCCCCGCCCTGTTTGCCCACCCTGTTCCCAGGGCTCCCTGGAGCTGTGTGAATATGCCGAAGTTGTGGCTCCTGCTGTCGCCACTTACCGTGCCTTCTGACTTCCTCAAGTCTACACAAAGATAAAAAAAAAAACCACCTTATCTGTTGATGCAGTGTTATTTTTCAGCATGAGAAATACCAAATGAACACAATTAATAACAATCTTGTCAAATTTACTTAAATGTTTTTGACAAGGGAGACTCAAATGTCTCCTTTATTTGAAGTGCAGCTGTGAAAAACAGTAAATGTTCTATTGCTGCAACTTCTTAAGTATTTATTTAGGAAATAAATCAAGAGTAAGATGTCAATAAGATCTCGAAAAAGTTTTGAGTTGCCTCTAATATTTGTAGAAACAAAAATGCAGCCTGTATTTCCAGTGAGTGGTAGTCATTGCCTTAAAAAAAATTAATAGCAAACAGTTTCTGCTGTACAGTATACTGAGATGATGTAAATTATTGTCTAAAGAGACAGTAATTACAAGTGTGTGTGTGTGGAGGGGACATCACAAGAATAGGAATCTCTGGTTGAAGGCAAGTGAGAGATCTTCACAGGGTGTAGCCAGGTCTTCAGTACTAGTGATTGAGTGTGGTATCTAATCTGAAGAGGGGAAATTGAGTAGTGAAAAGATCTTGGGAATCAGGATGAGACAAAACAGGGCTTCCCAAAATTGTGGATTTAATTGGCATAATATGGAGTTGTTGCTGATGGTCAAGAAAAAGGGTAAGATAAATCCATTTCATACCCTGCGCTCTACATACAGAAGTTATAGGACTTTGACAGAACATACTAGGGAGAGAAAATAAGCATAGTAGTCTATGCAAAGAATTAATCGGTAACGGCACACCTTTTATATGAATTGAAGCTTTGCTAGAAGTATCCATTCTCCTTTTCATTTACAGGTCAGTACATTGCTTAATAATTCTTAATATTTCTTAAAATATATGATAGAAATTTGAGCTTCAGAATAAAGCTACTTTCTTGTTTAGTGGTATATCTTGAATAAAGCACATGGGGACTTGTATTTCAATTAGTTTTTGAGTGTTGTTAGAAGTATTGACTTATGATGACCTAAAACAGAATGACTAATAATAATCTCAGGCACTGCTTTCTGAAGATCAGTATTCCTCAGTGGATGAATGAGATTGGAGAAATGTTTGCATTGTTTAACAAGAGGAGGCTGGCCCTATTGGTCCAGGCAATAAGCTCTTTTTTTTTTTTTTTTCATACCAGTACTCCTTTTTAAGCCAAAAACTATAGCTCAGTTATAAATGAGACATGTTTAAAAGTTTCTCTGTTTTTCAAAGCTTTTTCTGGACTAACAGTTATGGGGAGCTGGTTTAATTTGAGGAACAAAAAATGTCATGTGATTAATTGAAGACTTGTAGGTACACAGTTTGTGGTAATTGGGAGTGGGGCTGTGGCCAAGCCTCATCCCTAATGGGCTACAACTGTGAAAAGCAGGTGAACAGTATTGAAAGCAATGAGACATGGAGGGCCGAGGTGTACTGACCAATCACAAAAGGAAACAGAAGGCACACAGGTGCATTGCATGAACATGAGGGGTATAAAAGGTTGGGCTAAAGCTCAGGAAGGGTGTAGTAGGTGCATTCTTCTCTCTCTCAGGATTTTTTCATAGAGGAGCACAGAGAGAAAAAAGAGAAAAACAATTTCTATTTCTGCTCCTTGTTTTTCCCATGTGGAATGTGTTTGGAGAATTGTTTACCTGAGATGATTGCTTGATTAGATTCTGGTGAGGATTGGTTGAGCCTGATGGCCAATCAAATCCACCTGTGTCTAGACTCTCACGAGAGGGTCATGAGTTGTTAGTTAGAGATGGTAGTTAGAAAAGTAGGTATGTAGTTTTAGTATCTCCTTTAAATAGTATATTAATGTATTATAGTATAGTTGTAATAAAGAAATCATTCAGCCTTCTGAACTGGAGTCAGACATCATCATTTTTTCCCACCGGGTTCACCTGCATTTACAATAGAAGGGCAGATGCTTGAAACCTTCTGAGGTGGTGTTACTCTGGGGTTGAAGCTTTCTGAAACTGTATGATGATACTCTGTGTATCGTGGTTGTCTCAACTGTGATGTGACAAAGACTGTTTTTAACAAAAAATGTTCTCTTTTAAAAATTTCCCTAGATGTGCTCAAAGTCTGAAACGGGTGCATGTGGGAATAGAAATTCATATGTTGAAAAAAAAGAGTGGCGACAAGGCAGGGAATGATAAAAAATATTCTAAGACAATTAGTGTTTTTTAGATAGCAATGTGTGGGGGAGGTTGCAATGAGTTTACCTGAAATTTAATAAGAACCCCAAAAAAACAAAAGTTGAAAATTAACTGTCAGAATGAAAGTTAAGGAGGCTGTGTATGTTTTGATTTTATATATATATATATATATATATATATATATATATATTTGGTTACTTGAAAATGTGTGGCTGAAATGGCTAATGCCTATGCACTGAACATTAAATCTTCATCACTGGACCTTATTAAGAATCTTTTTGATATTTCTTTTTTCTGTAGTCAGTGTGCTTTCATTGACTACTTTCTAATAGTTGATATTCTAAACCTGCAGGTACAATTTTATGTAGTCTTTTTTGGTGGTGTGTTTTTTGTTTCATCTTCTCTGAAATGATCCCTTATCTACCTGCAGCAGACTGCTAAAATTCCTAGGAAATGCACTGCAACTATCTGAATTACATCTTGATCTAGGAATGATGTGTTTCCTGCCAATCTCACTTAGACTTTTTATGAACACAGATATATGTACAAATACATAATAAAAGTATCAAAGTTATATTTAGTGTGTTTTTATATAAACATGGAACAACATAACTGTTCAGTTTCTCTGAATTATTATTCTAGGATCAAGACAACCTTTAATCCAACAATCTCAACCTCCACCTTATTCATCACCTAGAGATGTTCCCCCAGACATATTGTTAGATTCTCCAGAAAGAAAGCAAAAGAAACAAAAGAAAATGAAGTTAGGCAAGGATGAAAAAGACCAGACTGAAAAAGCTGCAATGTATGATATCATTAGCTCTCCTTCCAAGGACTCCACTAAGCTTACATTAAGACTGTCTCGTGTAAGATCTTCGGATATGGACCAGCAGGATGATATGCTTTCTGGTTTGGAAAACAGCAGTGTGTCAGAGGGTGATATTCCTTTTAAGGTGCAGTACCCAGGACAGACTTCTAAAACACCCGTTACTCCACAGGATGTTAACCGCCCATTAAACACTTCTCAGTGTTTGCTGCAGCATGAACAGACAGCTTTCCTTCAGGCACAACAAGTGCCTGTTTTACAACAGAACACTTCAGTTGCTGCAAAACAGCCTCAAACTCCTGTGGTACAGACACAGCAACAGGTTTCGCAACAAGGAGCTATAACGTCATATGATGAAGTAGAATTGGATGCATTGGCTGAAATTGAGCGGATAGAACGTGAATCAGCTATTGAAAGGGAACGATTTTCAAAAGAAGTGCAAGATAAAGGTAAAAGGATTGTGTGTGTGTATACACTATATATTATAAAAGTATATATATGCATATAGACCCCATATATAAACTTTTCTGTCATTGTCACATAGTACAATTCTGTTTACTCAGTGTAGGTTGTTCTATGACATTCATCACCATTCCCCTTAAAAGAATGAATTGTAATCTCTCATATATACATTTTAAAAATATTTAGCATTCTTTATTTGGGATCTTAATGGATGGAAAGGGAAAGTCTTGTGTTTCAACATTCTTTTTAAGCTATCCTTATTTTGAACCATGAGACTGAGTGAAATACAATTGATGTTGTTCCAAAATCTTATCAGTACCATAATTTAAAATTTGTAATAAATTTTGGTGGTTAAAGTATTAAGTATTTAAGAAAAATAACTAATTTAAGAAAATGAAGGGAAGCTCTTTTATGCCATTTCTATTCATATCCCAATTTGAACCTTATGAGAAGGAGGTGTTAGACTAAAATCATATCTATTCTTTTAAAGGCACTGTAATGATTGGGTAATATATACTACTATATTGTCTCCAGTGTTTGTTCAACTGGATATTCATTATTATGTAAGCTTTCCAAGTTTTAGAGATCTACCATATATCTGTATGGGCTCTAGCACAGAACCAGATAAGCCTGTGAAATGTTTGCTCTTCACTTCAGTAGCTGTACTGGTTGTCTTAACTGATTGCATTCAATCTGTCAATCTATCCTCTTTGATTTTTTTTCCTTTTTTTTTTTTTAATTTTTCTTTTTTTCCTACTTCTCTTTCTCCCCCTTTTTTTTTGTTGTTGTTGTTAGCTGGTTTGAAGGTCTTAGCCTTCAGAAATATCAAAAGTGGATGCAAACCCACATGTAAATCTTGAAGATGTGGTTTTTAAAGTAGATAGTGATAGGTTAGTATAAATTTTTTTTCAGAAGCTTCCTCTGCATTCTAACTACTTCTAAAAAAAATCCATTATAGTATAACGCTAATTTGTTAGATACTCCAAATAAAAATTTGCAGAGTGGAAAACAGCATAAATTCTGATTCTAGAAGTTCATAGGTAAAAATGGTCTATTTTGGATGTACTTGCATGGAGGCAACTTAATTTACACATGGTTTGGATGTTTAACCATCAGAGAGTGAACAAGTTTTCTCCCCATTCAAAGATAATTTTTTTTCTGTTTTTAAAGATGCCTGAAGATAAAGAGTGTTTGTTGTGTTTGTGTGTGTGTGTAAATGTTCTTGTTGCAGTTAATTAAAAGAGTTAACTTTTTAGGTATTTCTCATTTGGTAACTAAATCAAGTCTTGTTAGAAAACATTGTGAATATACAAAGAAAAAGGGTGCTCACCTTAAAAGAAATCTCTACTGCCTTTAATTTTGATTTAATGAAATGATGAAATTGGTTACTTTGCTTATATTTCTACTAATTTTAAGTTTATTTATGGAGAGTTTGTTGTTTGTCTTCTACTACTTAAAAAGCTACTTTTATATCCCCATACATTGAGTAGATTCTCCAGCACATTTTAGCTAAGAAGCATCTCAAAAAATGCACTGTATTTTTGATGATGCACAGCAATCTTCAAACACTTAGAGTGAGACTAAAACACTCTTTCTGTTTTGTTCTGGCTTTCAGGAGATATTGAGCATGAGTTGTGAATTTTGTAAACCGTAATTACATAGCCATGGGCAGACTCTGATGTGTTTCTTTTGGGGAAAGAAGTGATTTTTATAGAATGTGATGTCACCCTTTCACCACTCTTCAATATCCATCTTACCAGTTAAGGATTCCAACCTTATGCTTTCCTTCCACCTGTATCCTCTGGCAAGTCTCAGTTCTTGAGTTCCTGCAATTGCTGTGAATCAGGTGCAAGAGTTGTTGCCTTATATTGGGACAAATGACCACCATTTATTCATTGGTAGTAAGTTGCCCCTATGCCAGACAGCAGTTCTTTTCACTTTAGCTGCTGAGGTTTCAGCTGTGAATTAATAATATTGAGTAAAAGGATTTTTAGCAGTCTTGGGACAAATTTCCTGAAAAATTCTTACCTTGGAGAAATATGATTCTTATTTTTTGGTAACACTTTTGCCACTGCCTGTAAGTTTGTACTATGTCTACAAGTTCATATGCTCAGGGATTGTTCTAGTTATAGTAATTTGGTTTGGTGTGACTGCAGGAAGAAGCTTCCTCTATTGTTCCTATGGGAATATGTTAGAAAAACATCCAGTAACTCCTAAATATGCCATTCATTTTTGTCAAGTTGCTTACTGTATTTATGCAAAAGCCCGGCATTTGTGCATTTTAGTACATCTACTGTAACTTCAGATCACATTACGTCAAGAAAAGAGCATGCTTGTAGCATGCACTCAGTCTAATTAGAACAGGAATGTGTAGTGCTAGCTGATGATGTACATAGCAAATGTCCCTCTAAAGATCTTACTCTAGGTGCTAGCACATGGTAAAATCTGCATGAAAGCATATGCTTTTGAAAGCATTGCTGCTTTTGTAATTGAGGCATGGGAATACATATTACAGTCACACTACACTTTCTGTGTAGGCATGTGTTGTTGTCTTCCATAAATTACTTTGAGTAGAATTGTACTCACAAGTTTTGATAGAAGATTAGTGATCTCTTGTGTCATTGTTTTTAGAATTGTAGAACCATAGAATATCCTGAGTTGGCAGGGACCCACAAGGGTCATTGAGTCCAAATCCTGGCCCCGCACAAGGCACCCCAACGATCCCACCATGTGCCTGAGAACATTGTCCAAGGGCTTCTTGAACTCTGTCAGTCTTGGCACCATCACCATTTCCCTGGGGAACCTGTTCCAGTGCCCGACCACCCTCTGTGTGAAGAACCTTTTCCTGATATCCAACCTAAACCTTCCCTGATACACCTCCAGCTGTTCCCTCAGGTTCTGTCACTGGTCACCAGAGAAGAGATCAGTGCCTGTCCTTCCTCTTCCCCTTGTGAGGAAGTTGTAGACAGTGATGAGGTCTGACCTCGGTCTCCTCTTCTCCAGGCTGAACAAGCCAAGTGACTATAGCTGCTCCTCGTATGGCTGACATGAAATCTCTACAGTACTATGCTTCATCAGAGGTTTTCAGATGCTTCTTTTTTAACAGTAAGACTTTGCATGGATATGACATGTTCTTTCTGAGGTTGGGAACCATTAGTGTGGTGGAACTGTTTATTCCAGAGGAGAGGCAGAGATTTTTTTTTTTTGGGGGAGAGGTTCTTGCTAAAATGTATACAACTATTACACTTGCCTAAGGCAACGCTAAAGTTTTGGGGTTTTTTTAATGCTGAGATGCCTTTATAATGTTTGGTAGAGGTGGGAAATGGAGATTGCAGTCCTTTGGAAATTATAGTACTGTCTGTAATAAATTCCTGATTCTAACAAAACAATTGAAATATTTAGCTCCCACCAAAGTCTCTCAAAGTAGGGAGGCAGTCCCCTTAGGTGAAACTAATACAGGGCTTTTGAAAAGTGCTGACTTATTTGAAAAGCAGTGTATTTTTCTGGAACCTTATTGTTATTATGCCTTTGGTTTCTGAAAAAGGAATTCTTAGCGCAAAAATCACTAATGCAAAATCTCTCAGATTTGATCTAATGTCTATCAGATATGCATAAGGAGAGATTTTAAAATATAGACCTTTTGCCTCCATATCTGAGTGCTTTTCAGAACTCTGTTTTTATTTTATCCTTTTGATCTATTTGGATTTTGGATTAAGTGGATTATATGGTCTTTTCTTCATTATAGAGGGATGTAAAATTTGAAAATTTGGTTTTGTCCTCTGTGTGGAAGGACAAGAATCCATCTCTTCCTGCTTTTTCCATCAAGGAAGTATCTCTGTATTGATTAAACGTGCAAGTAATTTGTCTGTGTCTGTTAATTAAAGGAATGATTGAAGAGTTTGGAGATCAAGGCTCTGAAAGTTACAGTCTAATGCATCTATTATGTTTAATAGCTTCAGAACAAATGAGTCCATAAAACATGATAAGGCTCAGGTTTTCAATTCCCATTGCCTCCCCTCACAGTGGCCTCTATACCCTCATCAGATACAAGTTGTTAATCAATGCTAGGTCTTTTTTGAAAGGATGTGTAATATCACAGATAGATCCTTCTATTGTTTATCAAGACTCAGATTATTTGAGTTTAAAAAAAGCAATTCAGAAGGATTAATACAGGAAGGGATTATTTTTTCCACAAGTCGACAGGAAGTAAACCATCTTCTGCCTAGGTACATGAGGATACTGTTGAGGAATACCACTACTGCTGATGGCTTGGTGTGCAGCTGCAGTGGGAGATGCAGAATGTGCTCTGGGTGGTGGGGAATGACTGGAGCCCCATGTAAGGAGCCGTGAACTGGTGCCGACCCTTTACCTAACAAAGGGTATGAGGACCTGCGAGCCAGCCGAGTGACCAGCCACTCAGAGACTCAGCAGGAGCAGATGACTCAGCAGGAAGACTCCAGACTATCGGGGCACAGACTGTGAGGGTACCAAAGTCCAGGGATTCTTTTGTTGGGGTCCCTTCCTGGAGGCTCCAGCTTGAGCTGTTATGATATCACTGCAACATGATTCAATTACTCAAAGGAACCAGGTGTCTGGGACTCTGCTGCGGGAAGCCTGGGGCCGGGCCAATGAGGGAAACTTGTCTGACTCTGTGTTGTGGTAGGGAGTCAAACGGGGCACCCGTTGGTTAACTGGAGTTGCCTGCTATGAAGGGACTTCAGTCCCATCAGCGACAGTCTCTAGTGGTGTTAGTGTGACTCCCAGAGTGGCTCCTGAATGGTCAGACAGTAAAGTTATCTTAACAATACCTTTCTAAAGAAATTAGAAATAATGAAGCTTCATGCACACTTTCTTCTAATCACTGTCAGTAGTCACATTTTTGTTTATAGTAAAGTAATTAAAAACTAGTCAGTCACTTTCAGTCTAAACCTTTTCCAGAACATTGCATTAAGTTCTTCTTGTTAATTAAGATTTAGATCTATTACTTAATTAGTTACCTTAGGTTCAAGGTTTCTACCTCAAGATTTTTCATGCTTTTCTAAAACTCCCAAATACTGTGAATCAAAAATATTTAAGATATTGATGTTAAAAGGAGCTCTGAGTCTTCTAGAAAGAGGAAAAGGGAAGATAATCTTGAAAATTACTTGAAGAAACAGAAAGCAACCCATCTCTTTTTCAGAGACTTTTTCAGATTGTTTTAGTTTTTTATTTGGATTTGCTAAATTTTATTTTGAGCTCTTCCATACATGGTATTGTGTGTTCATTGTTAGATTTAGGCTACTTCAAAGACCCTTTATATGATGCAGCTATCTTAACAGATTAAGGAGTTCTACTTTTACTTGTAAAAGGCACTGTTTTCTGGTGTTTGCAAGAAAAATCATGAAATCATTCCTCACCACTTAATTGTGAGGCTAATATATATATTTTAAATTTAAAAGGATTAGAAGCATTTTTTAAATGAGACAAACTTACTAATTTCTTTGGGCTTTTCCCCCCTATGTATTTTACCTTTGAGGATCCATTTTACCTACTTTGGGATCTTACTGTAGATTCTTTGAATTAGGGAGAAGTGAAGCTGTAATAATTTTATTTCCAATAATTGGATCACTTAGGGGGCATTTGGATGCCTGCTGTGGGCCCTTCTTTTTTTAGTTCATTCCAAGCCCATAGCAGCAGACACACCCATCCCAAGAGTGTGAATCTGCCGGAGCAAAACTCAAAACAACATTATAGGTAAGTAAACTTTTTCTCTTACCTTTAAAATTCTTATTCAGCTCCATTACCTTTTCCCCCATTACCCATCTCCCCCTAAAAGTCCCACAAAAAAGAGATAGAAGAACACTATCGAGAATTAAGTTTGTTTACATTTAGTTTTATGTAGCCAATGAATGAAATGACAGAATGTGTAATTATAGCCAGTATATTACCATTCATTTTCAAAAATATGTTATAGGGGGGTTGTTTACTTTAAAATAGAGATATGAGTGTAGTTATTTGTAGAGTAATCTTGCTAAAGATTACATTTAATACCAGAACATGAAATGAGACAGTGTAAAATACAAAGTATTATGTCTCTGTGTAGTAGGATGGTGTGACAATTGGGTACCATGTATTTTGTGTATGCAAACTTTCATTAGGTCTGCATTTTGTAGTGTTATGTAATAGATGAAACTGGCACCCAATGTAACTTTCCCAAGAAAAAGCAGATTTGCAAAATCCACTTCCTACAGATGAAAGACTTTTTTTGTTTTATGTTCAGACGTGTTTTAAGAAAAGTAAAGGGAAGAAGTTTCTCTTCTATCTAGCGAAATTGCAATTAAGTGTTGCAGTGATTCCAGCTATCTAGGGAAAGTTGCTTTCTTTTATATTTTTTAAGAATGTAATACTGAAAAGCACGTTTTTTTGAAAAAGAGAAGGTGTATTTTTAATGGTGTTTACTTTCCTTTGGTGCTCTTGTGTAACATGAAAATGAATTCCCACATTTATCCAGGTTGTGCTTTATGTAGGGTAGTGCAAAAACCTGCTCTTGTAAGGAGGTGTAAGAAATAACTAAAACTCAGTTTAGTAAGAAGTGTATTTTATTTTTATTTATAGCATGAACTAAGAAAATAATTAAGCATAATATACATGTAGTGTATGCCCTTGATTGTACCTGTTAAATGGATGGGAGGATTTATAATATTACTTACCCAGTAATGACTTTATTTTGTTCTGGGACAGTCACTTCTCTATAATGGATTTAAATTTTGATAAGCTTTGTTAATTATACATACTGTTCTTTATTAACAGTTTAAGCTCAGCATTTCTGTAGCTCATAGTCACTAAGTTCACTCCAACATCAACCTAAGATGTTGACACAGACTTTTTTTCATTATCATCCTATATAAATGTTACTGGATCTAGTTAATTGAGAATACTTTTGAATGCAAGGTATGATGTCAGAATAAAATCAACATCTGGAAGGGAGATTAAAAGTGTTCACCAATAAATTTTAAAGTAATTTCCTTATTTCTAAAGTTTGTTGTTCCTACAAATGAATTTGAAACTGACTGGAAATGTTAATCTATATGTGATACATGAAATAATTAGTCGTTATTAAGTCTACTGTTAGTGTGTTGCCTTTTTCTTGTAAAGTTAGGTGCTACATTATGTATTTCAAAAGTATTCACACTTCAGGTTTTTCTCAGATTTTTTAACAATTGAATTTACAAAACTATAATTCTTCACAAAGCAATCATATGGATAAAACCACGAATTTGTTTCAGAAAAATCTCTCTCACAGATAAATTTATATCATATTGTTTATAAAAACAATTCAGGAAGGTTAAATTACAGCTTCCAGTCTTTAAACAAGTGGAGATGCTTGATTATAATTTGTTGTAGTTCAATTCTTGTTATTATCTAGTATAATATTTCTTTTGTATTAATATCGTTGACAGGGAATAATGATTTACCAAACATTCTTAAGCAGAAAAATTCATAAGTTCATATTTTATCCTCCAGTTATGCTGATTACATTATTGTCATACTCAAGAAAACAAACAGAACTTTACCAAAATGAAGATTATGAATTGTGCTACACCCTAAGGCATGTCAGAGATTCCTGTAGTCCTTTTAGATGTTTTGGTTTTGGTTTGGTTTGTGGTTGTTTTATTTCCTGAATGAGTTTGGACATCCCTCTTGATGGACTTTGTTTTTTGCATAGTGACCAGAAGTTTGATAAAGTCCCTTGACAGATTGCTAAAAATTACCAGCTGTTTCTGTTCAGATTCTTGGGAATCCCTTCCTCTGAACTGCAGCAGCTAGAAGCCCTCTGGTCTCTACTTTGGAGCCTTTGTATTTATGTTTGTTCTATAAAGTTTCCTATACCAGGTTCATGACTACATTCTCAGTTTCTTCTGTAAGGGAGCAAGCAGTGAGACTAAAATTTTTGACTTATGTTTGCTGAGTCTCTCCTTCAAAGGGGAGTGTGTTAGTCTGAAAACAAACCAGTGGGAGACTCTAAGTCAGAACTGTAATTTAATTGGAAAATTAAAATAAAGGCAGAAAACACTGGCTTAAACTGTCAGAGTCAAGATACAACCTGACACCCTTTTGGTCAGGGTGATGGTAGCAGTCCGATTAAATGGTGGCTGCAGTCCTGTTGAAGTGATAGATGTGCTTCTGTTGAAGCGATGATCCTGTAGAAGGGTCTGGTCTTTCTCTGAAGGTCCAGTGGTGGTTCTGTAGCTCTTGTGTTCTGGGAATCCAGTAGGTAAGGCTGCCTGTGGTGTTCCAAAACCTCAGATTATATCCAGGTAGGAATGCTTGGTTCCTCCCCCTGGGCGGTGCTTCTCACAATGGGATGATGTAATTTTGAGACATGCAGTGAGACTTGATGGCCCATTAGCAGAAGATATCCCTTGGAAAGAGTTATCAGGGATGAGTCATGGAAGAACACTGCCCCACCTGTTTTTAACAGCTTATGAAAATGGTGATAGAATACATACTTTTGGTTGCATCTTACACTGTAACCTAAGACATTATCCACTCCTTATTCTATTACCATCTACATCATACCAAAATCAATACCCTCTTTAAAATCAACTTTATATATATATACACAATAAAACTTTACACACAGCTCTCACTTAAAATTAGGTCTCCTTGTGATACACAGCAGGTTTCCCCATCTTTCTGTATTACCCACCAAGTGTAACCAGGTCCTTGAGCAAAAACAATCCCATGGATGGGTTTGCCTTTGCCTGAGGTGGGACTTATCTAAACAGTCATTTTAAAAATACTTCTTATGTGTACCACAGGGACTTTATCTCCATCCACTGTGTGCGATGGTTGAGACTGGGCCGGACCAGCTGGATTGATGGAGCCTCGTTTGTTGACTATCCAGGTGGCTTTTGCTAAATTCACTTCCCAATTTTTGAAGGTCCTCCCGCCAAGTGCCTTTAGGGTGGTCTTTAGTAGTCCATTGCATAGTTCAACTTTCCCAGCAGCTGGTGCATGATAATAGATATGATATATCCATTCAATACCATGTTCTCTGGCCCAGGCGTTTATAAAGCTGTTCTTGAAATGGGTCTCATTGTCCAACTTGATTCTCTTGGGGGTGCCATGTCTCTACCAGACTTACTTTTCCAGACCCAAGATAGTGTTCCAGGCAGTAGTGTGAGGCACAGGGTAGGTCTCCAACCATCCTGTGGTGGCTTCCACTATGGTCAGCACATAGTGCTTGCATTGGCGGGTTTGAGGAAGGGTGATGTAGTCAATTTGCCATGCTTCTCCATACCTATACTTTGACTATTGTCCACCGTACCACAGAGGCTTCTCCCGCTTGGCCTGTTTGACTGCAGAGCAGGTCTCAGCCGTGGATGACCTGTGAGATACTGTCAATAGTTAAGTCCACCCGTCAGTCATGAGCCCATGGGTATGTTGCATCTCTCCCCTGATGACCAGAGGCATTGTGGGCCCAATGAGCTAGAAATAATTCTCCCTTGTGCTGCCAGTCCAGATGCACCTGTGATATCTTCACCTTGGCAGCTCGATCCACTTGCTCATTGTTAAAATGCTCTTATTAGCTCAACTCTTGAGTAGGTGTGCCTCCATGTGTCGAACCGTCACAGTCAGCCTCTCTACCTGGGTGGTGATGTCCTGTCAAATCTCAGCGGCCCAGATGGGTTTCCCTCTGTGCTGCCAGTTGGCCTTTCTCCAATGATCCAGCCATCCCCACAGAGCATTAGCTACCATCCATAAGTCGGTGTAGAGATAGAGCCTCGGCCACTTCTCTCATTCAACAATATCCAAAGCCAGCTGGATGGCTTTAAGCTCTGTGACCTGACTTGATCCACCTTTTCCCTCTGTAGTTGTGCAACTTGTCATGTGGGGCTCCATACAGCAGCTTTCCATTTCCAGTTTGTCCCTACAGTTCAGCAGGAACCATCAGTGAAGAGGGCATACCATCTCACTCTCTGGTAGCTCATTATATGGTGGGGCTTCTTTGGCACGTGTCACTTGTTTCTCTTCTTCAGAAGATAATTCAAAAGTCTCACTTTCGGGCCAGTTTGTTATCATTTCCAGAATCACAGGGTGATTAAGATGTCCTATTTGGGCTCGCTGTGTGATCAGCGCAATCCACTTGCTCCATGTGATGTCGGTGGCAGGAACCTTTCCTGTGAACATACAACCCAGCACTGGTAGTCTGGGTGCCAGAAGCAGCTGCACTTTGGTGCCAATTACTTCTGAGGCAGCTCGAACCCCTTCATAAGCTGCAAGAATCTCTTTCTGGGTTAGGGTATAGCTGGCCTCAGATCCTTTGTATCCCTGACTCCAGAACCTGGGCAATCATCCTCAAGTCTCTCCGGGTCCCTTCTGCCAGAGGCTTCAGGAAGGACCATTCTCCCCGGCCACAGTGTAGAGCACATTCTTCACATCCTGCCCCATTCTGATTGGCCCAAGGGCTATTGCATGGGCAATATCCTGCTTAATTTGTTTGAATGCTTGTTGTTGTTCAGGGCCCCACTGGAAATCATTTCTCTTTTGTGTCACTGTCTCAGTTTGGAGACAAATTCTAGCAGAAGAATGCTCTAAAATTAGTGTTTTTCTCTAAAGAGAGAGGGCTTCAATAACTCCCTTGTCTTCTGCCAGTGAGAGAAATGGATACCAGGAGATGAAAGTAAAAAAAAAAAAAAAAGGAAAACTGTTTATTAACAAAGTAAGATACCCACAAAGCACAGGAAAAAAAGAAAATTGAACCTTACACCCCACCCCCACTTTGCCATGTGGCTGAGAGGCAAATATGGCGACCGCCCGTCTTTGTGAGGGGAGGAGAACAGAGTTCATGCAGCAGCTGGGAACCTGTTGGATTTCTGGTGTGGGTCTTCTCACAGCCGGTGAAGTTGATGGAGTTTAATGTCCCTTCTTTCGCTGGCTCAGTCTTTCCGAGGTTTGGACCAGCCAGAGTGGCCCCGCAGGCTCCCTGGGCCGGAGAGAAAAAAAAACCAACAAAAAAAACAAAAAAAACCCCAAAAAACCAAACAAACAAAAAAAAAAAACCAACCAAAAAAAACCCAAACCTGCCGAAAAGATTTGCCAGTGAAAAGCTTCCAGACCAGGGGAAGGGAAAAAGAACCAAAAAACCCAGAAGCTTCTTGCCTACATTGGCAAAAATGAAACCAGCAAGAAAAGGCAATGAAGTAACAATCCATGTAGCTGCTGACCACGCTGGGGAGAGAGAGATTGAACAGAGCCTGCACAGGAGTCCAAGGCTCCCCGCCCCACCCCCCTGGTCCATCTTAAAGCTACAGCAGTTGTTTTCTGGGCGTAAAGCAGACAGAGAATAAAGCATCATCATAAAATCACCCCAAGACAGTCACGAGATAAAGAGGGTTTACAATCATGCTCTACTCCGAGATATGTATCCTCGAAAAGCCCATGGCTCCTAGAAAAGTCTGAGTTTTTTTCTTGTTGGTAGGTGGGGACACAGCGGTGATTTTGTTGATTACCTCTGTCGGGATCTGGCAATGTTCATGTTGCCACATGACTCCTAGAAACTGAATTTCTTGAGCAAGTCCCTTAACCTTACTTTGCCTAATGGCAAAACAAGCTTTCAGCAGAATTTGGATAATCTTCTCTCCTTTCTCGAAGACTTCTCCTGCTGTGTTCCCCCACACAATGATGCCATCTATATTCTGTAGGTGTTCCAGAGCCTTGCCCTTTTCCAGTGCAGTCTGGATCAGTCCATGGCAGGTGGTGGGACTGTGCTTCCACCCCTGGGGCAGTCAGTTCCAGGTGTATTGTGTTGTGGTTTGACATGGAAGTGAATTTTTTTTCCAGGAAGTTGGGTCAAACCAATCAGTGGTCAGGTTTGGATATTGGTACCTGGAGTGACCACTGAAAGTATGGACACGCCTCTGAGAACACAGGGGGTTAAAAGCAAGAACTCCCAGGGGAACTGTCTCTTTTTGGTTCCGGTCGTCAGAGAGGGCAGACTCTCCCCTGCCCAGCCTCAGGCTGGGTGGGGGAGGGGAAGCCACGCGGCCTTGTCCAGGTAGGCCGAGGGGCTGAGGGTCTGGAACCGAGCCAGCTCCTGGACGGAAGGGTGGAGAGAAGCGGAGATGCCTTTGTTCCCCCCCCCCCCCCCCAGAGGGAAAGTGACAGAGAGCCTGGCGGCACCTGGAAATTTGCCCGCAGAGAAGAAGGAGAAAGGGGGGGGGGATGTTGCCCAGCGTGGGAGATGGGATGCTGGACCGAGATATCAGCCGTCCAGGGAGTCTGAACTTTTAACCCTTTCCAGGAAATGAGGGCTTTGTAAAATATTACTCCTCCTTGATTTGTAGTGGAAGAGAGACAGTCCGGGACCTGAGATGTTAGAAGAAGAAATATTTAGGTGGGAGGAGATGATGAAGTAGCTTTTAGCTGGACTTTTCTTGTTAGCCATGGACTGAACCAAAATCTCCTGCAATAGAGACTGCATTTTAGAGGGATGACCCAAGGAGACCTGCTTCAGCTTCTAAAAGCACAGGAATGGCAAGAAGGGAAGAAAGTTGAGGAGGGAATGGTGATGCCCTCTGTCTTCGGGAAAGAAGATGATTTTCTGTTCTTGGACCCTTGGCCCCAGGGGAAAATGGGGGGGACGGTAGTCCCAAGATGAGAAGCTGAACTGTTGTATCTTTGGGTCCGTGGCAAAGCATCCTTAAAGGAGCCCTATGAGCAGTCTGACCATGCACGGTGGTGAGAGCACTGTGACATGGAATGGAGAATGTCACACTGGCAGATTTTCTCCGGGCGGTTGCCATGTGTGACAGGGAAACACAGGGTGTGGCAACTGTGTTTCCTGGGGGGTCTGTGGTGCAAGAGAGACTTCTCTCTCCCTTGATAGTTTGAGTATTGATTATCTGAAGGGTGGTAATTTGATCAGGAATCCCGGGTGATGTTTCATGGTGGGTGTTTTTGGAAATTGGGAGGAGGAGGGGTGTTTTAAAAGGTCTTCATCCTGGATTTAGTTTATGTGTTTTCTGTATTAGTAGTAGTTTAATAAAGTTTTTCCCCTTTGTTATTAAGCTTGGGCCTGCTCTGCTCTGTTCCTGATAACATCTCACAGCATTTATTTAGGGAAGGTGCATTTTCATGGGGGCGCTGGCATTGCGCCAGTGTCAAACCATGACAATTGCATGCCCCTCCAGGTGAAGGCAAACTGGGCCCTGCACTCTGCTGCCAAAGGAATGGAGAAAAAGGCATTGGCAATACCAATGGTCGTGTACTACTTTGCTGCCTTGGACTCCAGCTTGTACTGAAGCTCCAGCATGTCTGTTACAGCAGCACTTAATGGTAGCATGACTTCATTCAGACTACAGTAATCTACTGTCGGTCTCCATTCTCTATTGGACTTACGCCCTGGCCATATAGGGTTGTTGAAGGGTGAATGAGCCTTGCTGACCACCCCTTGGCTCTCCAGTTCATGAATCATCTTATGGATGGGAATCACAGGGTTTCTGTCAGTGCAGTATTGCTGACAGTGCATTGTTGCTGTGGTGATTGGTACCTGTTGTTCTTCCACTTCTAGCAATCCCACATCAGAGATTATCTGAGAGACCAGGCAGGATATTCAGTTGTCTGATTTCTTCTGTCTCTAGACCAGCTATCCCAAAAGCCCAATGATTTCCTTTTGGGTCTTTGAAATACCCACTCCTGAGAGAGTCTATGCCAGGGATGCATGGGGCCTCTGGGCCAGCCACTATGGGGTGTTTCTGCCACTTGTTCCCAGTTAAACTCACTTCAGCTTCCAGTATGGTCAGCTGCTGGGATCCTCCTGTCACCCAGAAATAGAAATGGATTCTGCTCCTACATACCTTCATGGTATCAGGGTACATTGAGCGCCAGTGTCAACCAAAGCCATATATCTTTGTGGGTCAGACATGCCAGGCCATCAGATCCACACAGTCCAAAAGATCTGATTGTCCCTTTCCTCTACCTGGCTAGAGGCAGGGCCCCTCTAATCCTGGTCATGGTACATGTTGCTCTCCTCCTGTAAATATGTTCCTGAGGTCCCTTCAAAAGAATAGGTCATATTATTGCTCCTATACTGTCTGGAGTTCTCTCCATGAGAAACCAGAGCAGCACTGACACTAGATGAGCTTCTTGTGGTAGATGTTTCTCTTTTCAATTTATGTACTCAGGCTGCTAAGGAGGAGGTGGGTTTTCTATCCCACTTCCTCATGTCTTCTCCATGCTCCTGAAGGAAAAAACAGAGGTTACCTTGTGGAGTGTATCCTCTCTCCTTGGCTGGGGGACATCTGCTCCTAATGGCAGAGACTCTTGTTGGTTCTTATGATATGTGGTGAATTCCTTCCTTATTTTTGTTTCTCAGTTTCTGATGGCCCTCTTCAATCAAGCTCCAGACTTGCTCAGCCAGCTTTGTTTCCATGGACGAGACATGGGTGCATAACAGGGCAGTAACAGTGTCCTCGTAAATTCTCAGTTCGTTGACCAACGTGTCCACCTTGTCCTCTCCTTCCCTCCAGTGCAGCATTGCTAGGTAGTGGGACTATATCTCTGGTCCAAGCTGTACGAATCTCAACTACATTTGTGACGTGCACTGGACACCATCTGGGCTCTTAGGGAATCTCTCATCTTCCGAAAAAATTATCTCCAGCACAGCTAATTCCCTTAGGCATCAGATACCTTGTTCCATTGTGCTCTATTTTCTTTGGTGCACCTGGACGTCTTCTTTACAGAGGTATCTGTCCCTTACACTTGCCAGCAGTTGCCGCCAGAGGCTGAGAATTTCCTGGGTTCTCCCAATCCCCTGGTCAATGACCACATCCTGGGACAGCGATCCCAGTTGCCTGGCCTCACTTCCGTCCAGAATGGTGTCATTAGCTGCGGCGTCCCAGATGCGGAGCAGCCAGGTCAGGATGGACTCGTTCGTCTGGCGGGTGAATGCCCTTCACAGGTCACGCAGCTCACCCAGGGATCGAGACAGAGTGTTGATTTCCGGCTCTGTCTCCTCTGTTGGGTGCAAAGGTCCAGTCGCTTCTTCATCAGTCACTATGCGGACTGATTTACTTTTCAATTTCTTTTTCTGAATGAGGGCAACTGCTACCGGCTTGGGCTGTCTTTCTGGCTTAGTGATGGTTCACATAGACATGGTGCCTATTGCTTTGCGTCTTTTCTCCTCCTCGTCCTGAAGATGTACCATACCAAACACTGTCCTGACAATAAGCATGGTGCACACAGTGCAGGCCATAAAGAGAAGACAAAGAAAAGCTAACACCAAGATTATGCCATCCTTGATATCCAGAAGGAACGCAGTATTTTCAAAAAGTAGGGTGTCTGGCCTGAAAGGCTGGAAGAAACCATTCTCTACTCTTCCCCCTTGGGGATGGGTGCAATTGTTGAGGAGGCCCCAGACGTAGCAGCCCAGACTAGGAGAGGCAAACAAAATTGAGTATATATTCCAAATGATGTTCATTGCCTCGGAGGTTATCATGCAATAGACATAATAAACCAATAAAGCAATTTTCATACCATTCCCTGGTCTCAAATGAAGCGTCACGACTGGCAAATAGTACCCTGTGTGTGGGAAAATATAGAGAGCAAGGTACAATACCCATGTAAACATGTTGAGCATCATGGTGATAAGGTTTCTGTTAATACAAAATTGTAATTCTGACTTCTCTCTGGACCGCCACACATTGGGTGCCAAAATATGTGTTAGTTTGAAAACAAACCAGTGGGAGACTCTAAGTCAGAACTATAATTTAGTAGAAAAATTAAGATAAAAGCAGAAAACACTGGCTTAAACTGTCAGAATCAGGATATAACCTGACACCCTTTTGGTCAGGGTGGTGGTAGCAGTCCAATTAAATGGTGGCTGCAGTCCTGTTGAAGTGATAGATGTGCTTCTGTTGAAGCGATGATCCTGTAGAAGGGTCTGGTCTTTCTCTGAAGGTCCAGTGGTGGTTCTGTAGCTCTTGTGTTCTGGGAATCCAGTAGGTAAGGCTGCCTGTGGTGTTCCAAAACCTCAGATTATATCCAGGTAGGAATGCTTGGTTCCTCCCCCTGGGCAGAAGATGATCCGTGAGTTGGAGAGCCAAGGGGTGGTCAGCAAAACCCACTGAGCCTTCAACAGTCCCATTTGGCCTCTGCACAAATCTGAAGGAGAATTGGGATTGACTGTGGATTACTGTGCCTTGAATGAGGTGACTCCACCATTGAGCACTGCTGTGCCAGACATGCTGGAGCTCCAGTATGAGCTGGAGTCCAAGGCAGCGAAGTAGTATGCCACTATTGACATTGCCAAAGCATTTTTCTCCATTCCTCTGGCTGCAGAGTTCAGGCCCCAGTAAACATAGGTTTGTTATTTAGGCATATGCTTATGTGTTATTTGTTGAAAATTCCTAGTCTTGACTGTTAGCTTAAATAAGATAAGCTCATAATTTGCCTCTGGCTGACTTGTCTTTGATGTTCAAAAATGGAAGGTTTGACAGTAAGTAATAACTGCTTAGGACTGGTATATTTGGGATAAATTGATTCACTGCTGATTTCAATAATGCAATTAAGTGATATTTTAAATGAGTGGAGGCATATCCCAATAATCTCTGAAGAGTGTTAGAGCTTTAAAATATTAGACTCTTAGTTGTTATGCAAAATTTTTTACTGGAGTCATCAAAATGGTTCACACAGAATTCAGCATTAGAGGATGAATCTTTGTGGTTCTGAAGAGGAGTACATTCACATTTATCCATCTTGGATATGAAGTCTAACTGATTTCCTTACAAGGTGTAAATGGGGAAGTGGTAATTTATATGTTGTGTCTTCAAGATAAATCAGAAATCTCTGGATTTTAAAGTTTACGAAACAATATTAATAGAACAGAGTGTTACCATTCTGTTAAAACAAAGCTCAGCAACCATGCATGTGGTTCTTATTTAGGCTTGTTACCTTTTCACAAGTATTTACACAACACCCATTTCCATCTACTAGGACATGCAGTTCTAGAGGTTTTTAGGCTATCATCCTATTATATTAATTTGTTGAAGAAGTTTAATCTGAGACTTAAGACAATCATCATATTTGCAAGAAATCAGTAACATCGTAGACTTCAGCACTGGTGGTGGTCTGGCTGCTGCTTTGGAGAGGTTTCAGGTTAAATGGAAGAATGCAGATACTTCTTTAATGCAGCTCCCCTCATCCAGCTACTGTCCCTAATACATCAGCTTCCAAGTATATCCATTTTCAGCATGGATATGCTGCAAATCACAATTGACTTGCAGTTTCATCAGAAATATATTCAAAGGTATCTGTGGTTATTCCAGTGCAATGTGTTTTTGCACAGAGGTTCTGCAGTAGTTAATTTTTAAATCTGAAAGTACTCATTGTTTTGACATGCAGATATTTCCAAAGATGAAGGCCACAACCTGTCTCCAGGAATACTGTTCATAACAGGACAGGTGAGACACAACTGCTTGGAAATCCATTTCAAACTTGTGCTTCCTGTAATATTTTGTTTCTTGCACCACAGTGACCCATTTAATTTGACAGAATATCTCTGCTGTTTTTTAGAATTAGATAGTTTATCATCTTGCTCTGAGTACCAAGGTACTGCCTTTTGGCGAGCATATTGCAATGTAAAGCAAATGTCCATGCAAATTTGCCAAGACAAATCAATGCACGCATAGGAGAACAACTGGGATGAGACTGTACTCTGAACTGTCATAAATTTGTTCAAGTAATTGAACAAAATGTAGATACATTTTTGATGTATCTGTGTTCTTGGGAGGCAGGGAAGGGGGAGGAGTGAATAATATTTTCAAAAAGAAAATAATCTGAGAACAACAAACTTGGGTACCTGATCTATAATATAGTCCGAAAGCTCTTCTGTGGCTTACTACATATTCCTTCTATTACAAAAATTGCTGTAAAGAGTGAAGCAAAAAGATGCTGATCACACTTAATTGGTCTCAAGAGCATGTGAGCCTACCTGTTCAGAACTGTGGCAAGCTCTTAACCTCGGTCTGCAGGATTTGAAAGAAAATGTTAGTCTGATATTTTTGCAAACTCCTAGATCCTGATAATAAATTCTGTCATCTACGGAATGAAGTGTACGAAGCTTGGATACTGACGTCTTGAAGATTATGAAGAATATTTGAATGGATATTTTAAAGTTCCTAAGTTCATCTGTTCATTAAGACCCTATGGGGTCTTGGGACTCATGCCTTAACAAGACAGATTTATGCAAACTTGCATATATTTGATTGTAAAAGAGAAGACTTGAAGGCATCTGTTTTCAGAGGTTAATTACTCTCCTCACTTCTCTGATACTCTATTGATTATTCTCATATAGTTCAAAGTGAGTTCAGAATTTGAGAAAGCCCAATGGTGTTTTTCAACTTTCATATTTCTGCAGCTATGATGGCAACCAAAAAAGTATTTGTGCCCATTCAGTGGAGTTTTTCCATTATGCTCAGTGAAGATAGTGGTACTATGTACTCATCCTACCTTTAATGCACTAGTTCAACCTGATATTTTCATAGAATATCCTGAGCTGGAAGGGACCCACAAGAATCATCAAGTCCAACTCCTGGCCCTGCACAGGACACCCCAGCAATCCCACCCATTTCCTGAGAGCGTTGTCCAAGTGCTTCTTGAGCTCTGGCAGCCTTGGGGCTGTGACTACTTCCCTGGGGAGCCTGTTCAGTGCCTGACCACCCTCTGAGGGCGGAACCTTTTCCTGATATCCAACCTAAACCTCCCCATACAGAGTTCCAGCTGTTCCCTCGGGTCCTGTCATTGGTCACCAGAGAGCAGAACTCAGCGCCTGCATCTCTGCTGCCCCTTGGGAGGAAGCTGCAGACTCTGGTGAGGTTTTCCCTCAATCTCTTCTTCAGGCTGAACAAGCCAAGTGACCTCAGATGCTCCTCATGGCTTCCCCTCAGGCCCATCACCATCCTTGTGCCATCTTTTGGACACTCTTCAATAGTGTAATGTCTTCCTTATACTGTGGTGCCCAAAACTGCCCCCAGTAGTCAAGGTGAGGCCGCACCAGTGCAGAGCAGGGCAGGACAATCCCCTCCCTCGACTGGCTTGTGATGCTGTGCCTGATGTACTTGAGGACATATTTGGCCCTCCTGGCTGCCAGGGCACTGCTGATTCATGTTCAACTGGTCATCAACTAGAACCCTCAAGTCCGTTCCCGCAGCTGCTCTTCAGGCCTCTCATTCCCCAGTCTGTCCGTACATCTGGGGTTGCCCCATCCCAGGTGCAGAATCCAGCACTTGCCCTTGTTGAACTTCATATGGTTGATGATTGCCCAGCCCCTTCATTTGTCTGTGTCTCTCTGCAGGGCCTCTCTGCCTTCAAGGGAGTCAACAAGTCCTGCTAGTTTTGTATTGTCTGCAAACTTGCTTCTTTTCATATACTTGGGTCAGCTTTTTTGTCCTAGGTCCAGAACTTTCATAGAGGCAAAACTGTCATTATTAACTCTAGTTCTGAGGACCACCCTCAACATGCACTGGAAATATCAAGAGATCTCTGAATAATCTGTAACTCCATCTGCAATCACCTTGACATTTAATAAAAGAAAACATTGAAGGCACCCCTTTCTTCTCACATGAAATATCAACAGGTTGTGGTTATAACTTACTAAACATCAGTACCGAGTTGTCAAGACAAGCAAAGAAGGTGCATCAAATGAGCTCTGTATTTAGAGGGAATGTGACAAATTATGATGCAATCATCTATTTATATGTTCTCAACTTAAAATTTGACATTTTGGGTGATGGTGAACAGCAGCATTTTGAGCCCATGGAAGTTCAAGAGAGAAAATTGGTCATACTTGAATTGTTTTGGTTGTTTAATCTTAGAGCCCTCAGCATGAGGGCTCTGAAAGGTGAGTTGTTGTTGATCTAGCTACACCAGTTTAAGGCATCACATCTTTTTATCATTTGCCTTGCTCCTATAGTAGGGGTAGCAGAAGAAAACCTTTGCTTAGTTCTTAGCTGGCTTGTTCAGTCTGGTTAGGTTAATGCAAACCATCTTCACTAGTGCTGTAATCTGATGCACTAGACAATGAAACACACCTGTAGAAATGTGAATGTGTGTTCCCTTCTGCTACAGGTGATACTGGTAACAGTAATGTCTTAAAAGCTAGATCCACCATCAGAGCTTTACAGGACTTTTTCAGTGTGACTGACATTTCTGTATTAAAATGAAAAAGTTGACTGACTTTTTCATAAGAACACAAGTTTCTCAATTTGTGTTTCAAAATTTCAACAGTTTTAATTGAGAAATAAGGTAGTGATATGTGTGTGTATGTATGTATATTAATATATATGTGTTTTTAAAAAAATAATCAAATTTGAAATCTCTCCGTTTGGAAGCTTCTACTTCATGGTCATTCCTAAGACCTGCCATGAAGCTCAGTGAGGTCAAAGTCCTCTTACTCACAGGGAGAAAAATATTTTTTGTCATTGTATGAAGGTTTCAAAAAAAACCCACATTTGTTTTAATAAGTAGTGTAAGGAAATTAATCTATATAAGCTCTCATATGAATCGAACAGCTTTTGTTGTTGTTGGACAGAAAAAGGAAAAACTGCCATGCTAAAAAGCGGCACTTTCAATTACTCAAATTTATTTTGGTTCACATGTCTATCATAAAGTTGACAAGTGTTCCTACTTTGAAAAGTTCCTTATTTGCAGTTGACCAGTTTCTATGTGGAGTTTATTGTATTTGTCTTTACTGTCTTTCAGACATTAAATGTTATACATCATTTTGGAGTTTTAGGAAGTTAGAGATATACAAATAGATTTGAGAATTAAAATGACAGAAAAAACCCACAAACCTGTTCCACATCACTGGAGTTGACTATCTTACTACTTGTTACTGTGTTCTAATGTTAATTTTGGAGATGATCCTTAAAAATTTTAATTCTTCTTAATCAGAATCTTCTACAAGGATAGAGGAAATTAGAAGTCATAATTCTGGTTTACAATTTGAGAGGTTGGGGGTATTTTTGTTAAGAGTTTAATTCCTTCTTCCTTGATTGCATCCTCCTTACTTTTCCCCTGCTCCCAAAAGGAGAGCTGACTCATTGCATCTGGTGAAAAGGCACCATAAATCTAAGCACAAAATAAGTTATTTTTCTTATATTGTATTTGTGGTCTAGACATTTTGATAGAATTTTCAACCTGTGTTTGGTCATTACTTAGACTTAAAGTCATATTCTCTGATTACAGAGAAAATATTTTATTGACAAACTACAAAATGAGAATATAAGCCTTAGTGCAGGTAGGTCTTTTGAGTTTCATGGTAGAAATTAATTTTAGAGTATCATGTTGGTAATATAAATAGGTTGTGTTTTAAATGAATAGATATTTTCATGTGCTTCTAATTTCTATGAATTCTACCAAATTACAGGAGGGAGTACTTGGCTCACTTTCTATTTTTCTGTATTCTACTTTTAATCTTTTTTTTTTTTTAATGTAAACTGAAAGGATTATTGTAGAGTCAAGTTCTTGACACTACATAAAATTATCACTGAATTTTTTATTTCATCCATGAAAAGCATTATGGTTGCAAGGGGAAAATACTGAAGCTTTTAAGTGTGTAGTGGCCCCCCCACTTATTCATATGTGCTATGGTATAGGCTCCAACTCTTGGTATACTCCTTGTTTCAAAGAGAAGCGTGGAGTGTTGGACTTATTTTAATAATTTTTGTTCATTGTTCATGTGTTCCCTGGCTACAATATATGCAAAGCCCAACTGAATCAAGTAGGGAGAAGCTCTGTCTCCTAATCATTGCAGATCCTTGCATAGTTCATGTATAATGAACCAGGCTTAATCTGCAAAGGAGAATCTTTTATAGTAGTATTCCTCAAAACTTGCTTCAACTGTAAATTATTTTTTTTGGCCATTATTGCAGCTTCTATATTAGATGGTTCTCTTGGGAATTGTACAGGAACTCATTTCATATGTTTTGAAGATGTATTTTAATGATTAATTGGCACATATGGTAGATTGATAATGAACACATTAAAAAGTATTAGAGAAGTTCTATTCTTGTTTTTAAATTCAATGGGTTTTGTTGTTTGTGTGCACATACATGTGGAGGAGGATTAATTGGTGGGAGTGGAGGGGAATGGACATTTTTGCTTAGACATTTGCCTATTTCTAATATATAGCATTTGTGATTTTTCTCTTTTAATTTGTAGATAAGCCTCTGAAGAAGCGAAAACAAGAAAACAAACCACAGGAGGTTGGAGGTGCTACTGGAGGAAATAGAGCAGCTTCTCAGGAGACAGGTTCTGCAGGAAATGAGGCAAGGCCAGCGCTGATGGTTAGTATTGATCTGCAGCAAGCAGGAAGAGCAGACTCTCAGGCAACAGTAACTCAAGAGCTGGACATCATCAAAAAACCTGAAGAAATTAAGCAGTATAATGACGTGTTTGTGTGTGTTCCCCAAGAAGACACTGTTGGAGTTCTTAAATTTAAACCTGAAAACCATCCTGAGATTTTTAGGAAAATGTCAGACTTTGGGGGTCAAAAGACAGATATCCAGCAAAATGAAAACAGACAAATGGAATTTCAGCAAAATGTGAGCAAGCAGTTGGAAAGTAAACAGAATGAGAAGAAACAGGTAGAAGCTAAACGTGAAAGCAAGCATGAAAGCAGACAAATGGAAGTGAAACAAAATGAGAACAGACAAACAGAATCAAAACAAAACCAGAGCAGGCAAATGGAGATGAAACAAAATGAGGGAAAACAAAATAATGGCAAACAGGAAATAAGGCAGAGGCCTGAAACACTGAAACAGAAGAATGAAGGCAGGCCTGAAATGCCAAAACATAGACATGATAACAGAAGGGACTCAAGTAAACCAGTATCAGATAAGAAAATAGAAATATCTAGGCATAAAATAGATGTGAAATCTGATCCTTCAAGGATAAAATCTGAAAGTAGACCCGATCCAACAAAACTGAGGCCTGATGGGCGCTCAGTTTCTGATACACCAAGGCGTGACCATGATAGCCTCAAACAAAAATCAGAGGACAGGGAGGAGTCAGAGAGATACAGAGGAGATCCATCCAAGATCAGAAGACCTGAATATTTGAGATCCTCAAACAAAAATGATCATGATTCTAAACATGGTATTAAATCTGATGGCTCAAAACCTGAGAAATTTACAAGGAAACATAGACATGAGTCTGGTGAATCAAAGGAAAGGTTTTCTTCTGGGGATCAGAAATCAAGACCTGACAGCCCTCGCATTAAACAGGAAGGTAGAGGAGATTCTAATAAATCAAGACCTGATAAACCTGGCTTTAAATCACAAAACAGCAAGGATGAACAAAGGACAGATGGTAATAAGAGTAAAGTAAACAGTAATAAAGCACATGCTGACAGTAAAGCAGAGTTTCCCAGTTATTTGTTGGGGGCAAGATCTAGCACATTGAAACATTTTGTCATTCCAAAAATCAAGCGTGATAAAGATGTCAATGTCACTCAGGAATCAAGGAAAACTGAATTTAAAAGTGAACAGGACAAAGTAGAGAAGATTGGGCTAGTTGAAGATCTAAATAAAGGAGCTAAGCCTATAGTTGTCCTTCAAAAACTTTCACTGGATGATGTGCAGAAATTTATTAAGGATAGAGAAGATAAATCAAGGGGCTCTTGTTTTAAACCTAGCAAGAACAAGTCATCCAAATCTAATAAAGGTAAGTTGTCTTTTTTAATGTTAATTGCATTATATCTTGTACATGCCTGTTCTTTTAGATTTGCTACTCCTATGGTTAGAAATTAAACACATATGTTTGATAGTTTATAGTCTTGCTTATATGGTGATTTTGGGAAACAGTGAAATTTGTCTATGGGGTTGTGGTCATTGGAAATCTTGTTACAGTGTAACTAAAATGATTTGTTTATTCCAATGCAAGTTCCTAATGTGGGAACACTTAAATAGTCTTAAAATGTACTCCAGTTACATGAGTTTAATCTGGTAATTTATCTAGCTAAACATAACAATGATATGAATGATTAGGTGTGTCTGTATAAGGGAATGGTACTACTGTAACTAAATTGTTGTAGCTGAAGTGTTGTGAAATACTATGTATACAAGCCCTAAGATTCCTTTATGTTTTTATTTGGAAATGAAATGAAATGTGGT
The DNA here is from genome assembly GCF_026979565.1 of Vidua chalybeata. Taxonomy (NCBI): domain Eukaryota; kingdom Metazoa; phylum Chordata; class Aves; order Passeriformes; family Viduidae; genus Vidua; species Vidua chalybeata. Next base: position 1,222,017 of record NW_026530339.1, read on the forward strand.
TTTCTAAGGGATATTTTTACATGATGAGATAAGAAGGCAGTTACAAAGCCCCATCTGCCTCTTATACTATAAATACAGCTCTGTTGGGAAGCCTCCATACTTTAGGCTGTGTTTAATAAGATTATTAAAAAGTTCTATCTTTAGGAGAATTCAGATAGTGTTGTCTCTTATGGTCCAGTGTATGCAGAAAGAGTAAAGAAATGTAAACAGTAGACTGGCATTATCAAATTAGTCTTATAAATGGGAATTTATTAATAACAGATTGTAGGTTTGATATTTGATTGTCTCTTCTGCAGATTTAATGCTTTTTATTCTTGGTGCTATAATTTTAGTTTCTTTGGTTTCAGACTGAAGTAGATAATTTCACATTGTGAAATCAATGTTACTAACTGGTCAGGGTTCTTTTTTATTGTTTAGCATTTAGATTTCTTATGTAGTTATGTTTATAGAGCTGTCATGTCTCAAAAATAGGCAGATAAAGTGTCAGAGGAGAGGATTTTAACTGTATACAGGATTATTTATGAATGCAGTTCTGGGTATATCACTGCTCATTAATTTGAGAATAAAATGTTTTCTTACAATGTTTATCTGATAAGAACTGATTTAGAAATCTTTGTGAATGTATAGCTAAGTTTATGTGCATGTGTACTGAGTTGATATCTGTATGATGAATTTATTTTGCTATGTCTGGTCTCTACTAACTTGATTGTATTGACCCTTAAAGACTTAACAATTCAGCATGAGTATTGCTTATTTGTAAAATGTTAGCCTTCTTGTTAAATATTTTCTTTTATATATATATATTCTATTCTGGAAATATGAACATTTCCACTACTATCCCTTTTTTGATATTCAGAACAGGTAAAGTTTCCAGTTCTAACAATAATAGGTATCTAGAGTCAGATAGAAAAATTTGACATCCTTGCTGTCAGCTTAGTCTAAAGATTTCAGATGAAAGTTTTATGTTCATTATAAGGCATATGGAAAACTTTCTGATGGAGTTCAGCTCCTAAGGATAGACTTTGAAATCACACAATTCTATGTGCAGAAAACTGGTAAATTTAGAGCCCTCAGAGCTATATACAGTGTATGTATGCTTTCTAAAATGTTTCTGAAGTAGGCTTTTTTGTAGTCTGTATTGTATGTGGTTATTTATATAGTATATTTTAGTAATGCGGAAAGGTTTTATTGACTCTAATCCAGTTGGCATGACTCTACTAGAAGTGTCACACATGAGCAATGCATTCATTTTAAATTCAGATTTATAGCTTTTCTGCAGTGTTTTTGTGTATTTTGTGTTTTATGAAGTCATATATTTCTTACATATTTTGAAATAACTTAGGACATAGTTTCAAGTGGAAAAAAAAGTTTGAATGTGATATCAGTCTCTTTGCTGTTGTATCTAGAATAAGAATCTTACAATGATACTAGAAATAAGTTTCATGGAAAGTATAACTATGCTTCTCTTACAAATCAAGTTTTGAGTGTTCATCCATGCAGATTTTGGAGAAAGTGTCTGAACTTCAGATTTTTTCATGTGTATTTTTAGTTTTACATTTTTTTGCCCAACCTCCTGGTAGCCTACTTTCTAGGATATAATTAAGCGGATTCCAGTGTTCATAAATTAGGTTTCATAATTCATAAAGATATCTCTTAATAAGCCACGGTCTATTTGTCAATAACTGATAGAAAATATTCATGTCATTTCCACAATGTACTCACTCAAATTGAGAGAAATAGCATCCAGTTTTACTCCATGCCATTTTTACTTATAACTGTTTTACTACACTAGAAGATGTAATTTTCATTAACATTCTTTATTTAGTTCGTCATATATTTCTTAATAGTTTTTAGCAAATCTTTTCTAGGGTTGCCTTTTTGCATCATTATTCCATTTCTTCTTGCATCCCTCCCATTCCATGTAGCTTAGTATATTTAGCTTTATCTCTCCTTCTTTCACCTCCATGTATTTCTTGTCCTTTGTTTCTCCTTTCTCATCCTTCACTAAGAAAATGTGTTCTCCGGCTTTGTCACATACAACATCATTGCTGTGATTTATCTGAAATCCAGTTTAAACTAAGATTAGTTTGGGTAGTTCAAAAACCATTTAGATAGTTACTCTGTCTTAAGGGACTAATGCCCATTGATTATAAAACTCAGTAAAATCGACTTATTTTAAGCTAAAATTAATACTACATATACTGAAAGTCTATATAGCTTGTTGAATTGTTTCAGTAAACTTTAAATTTTAAAATCATCCTGTTATTGTGCACATGGATAAGCCTTGCATTCTACTGTAAAAAAAAAACAAGTAGCATTTAAAGAAAATTTTATATACAGGTTTGAAAGTTCGTTAGGCTATTATATGACTGGGAAAACTGTAGTATGTGATTGTTAAGACTGACCCATCCCAACAGTCCCTTTTGGCATTTGCAAGAAAGAAGCAACATTTTTTACTCTCTCCTGATCTTTGAACATTTTTCTGAAAGATGCACTCTAGCTCAGAGGAAAGTTACAGAAGTTTTTTCACAGTACTTTTGTTAAGGGGTCTTATGCTGAATTTTTATGGCCTGTTTTTTGCAGGTCAGAATTAATTATAACACTTTTGTTTTGCTTCTGGTTTTAACATCTGTGAATCCCTTTAATCCTGGTTTTAATGTAAATGTATGTTATTGAGGAATGCATTAAAATTCTCCCTTCAAGTTTGTGCCTGCAATGAAGAGGTCATGTTTGCTATGCTTTCATTTCAGAGCTTCAACGAATACCTTGTCTGCTGCTTATAGCTATACTGATCAATTATTGTCAGATTAAACATGTTACCAGTTTTACAGTTCATAAGATCATTTAGGTTAGAAAAGACCTCTAAGACCATCAAGTCCAACCATTAACCCATCACTGCCAGGTCCACCACTAAACCATGTCCTCAAGATCCACATTTACATGTTTTTTAAATGCCTCCAGGGATGGTGACTCTACCACTGCCCTGGGGAGCATTTTCCAGGGCTTGATAACACTTTCTGTGAAGTTTTTTTTCCAAATATCCAATCTAAACCTTCCCTAGACCAACTTGAGTCCATTTCCTCTTGTCCTATTGCTTGTTCAGTGGGAGAAGAGCCCAACCCCCACCTGGCTCCACCATCCTTTCAGGGAGTTGTAGAGAGTAAGAAGGTCCCCCCTGAACCTCCTTTTCTCCAGGCTAAACACCTCCAGCTCCGTCAGCCACTTCTTGTGCTCCAGACCCAGCTCCGTTGCCCTTCTCTGGACTCGCTCCAGCATTGCAATGTCTTTCTTGCAGAAAGGGGCCCAGAACTGGACACAGCACTTGAGGTGTGGCCTCACCAGTGCCGAGTACAGAGGGACGATCACTGCCCTGGTCCTGCTGGTCACACCATTTCTGATCCAAGCCAGGATGCCATTGGCCTTCTTGCCCACCTGGGCACACACTGGCTCATGTTCAGCTGCTGTCGCTCAGCACCCCCAGGTCCTTTTCCTGTGGGCAGCTTTCCAGCCACTCTGCCCCAGCCTGGAGCTGCATGGGGTTGGGACCTAAGAGCAGGACCTGGCACTTGGCCTTGTTGAACCTCATACAATTGGCCTTGTCCCATTGCTCCAGCCTGTCCAGATCCCTCTGCAGAGCCTTCCTGTCCTCCAGCAGATCAACACTCCCACCCAACTTGGTGCCCTCTGTAAACTTACTGAGGTTGCACTTGATCCCCTTGTCTAGGTCATCAATGAAGATGTTAAATAGGACTGGCCCCCATACTGAGCTTTGGGGAACTCCACTGGTGTCTGGCTGCCAACTGGATGTAGCTCCATTCTTCACCACTCTCTGGGCCTGACCATCCAGACAGTTCCTAGCCCAGTGAAGAGAGCACCTGTCCAACCCATGGACTGCCAGCTTTTCCAGGAGAATGCTCTGGGAGACAGTGTCAAGGCTTTATTAAGGTCCGGGTAGACACATGCACAGAGAATGAGAGAAAAATTTAAGTGTGGTAAGGAGATGTCTGAGTTGGCTTATAATATATTTAAAGGATTAGCTTTCTAAAATAAGCACCACATATATAATTGCATATTTTAGTTCTAGGACAAATGAGTGTGTGTTTTTAAGACTTGTGCAGAAACACCTTTTGAGTCTTCAAATATTACCTGAAAAGGCTTCGTTATTTAAAAAGAAAAAGTTATAATTTCACTGCAGAATAGAATGCTGAATGCTACTTCTTCTTTATGTAGATTGTTATTCTAGTATTTCATTATCTGTCAGTGCAGAACTTTAAACACAGGTTTTCATTGATCACTACAGGTCTCTGTGCTCTCTGCTGCTATAATATGAAATATGAGTGAAGATTTGCCATTTCTTCAAAGGTCCTCTTCATATTTTTCAAGTGCAGCTAAAAAATTTACTGCTGCTTAATCATCTTTATGTCACAGGGTTGAAACAGTGCTTTTAGATATTTCTGTGTTCTATGCTTGTGTGTTTGGGGTTTTTTTTAATTCCAGAATACTTTTTCAGAGCCTATAGTAACTATAATTTGTAGTCAGTGGCAGGCTGTAGCAGTGCAGTTCCATGGCATTTGTGTAATGTGATGGCCCATCTTTGAGTTCTAGTACTGCTGAAAAGTCTCACTTGTGAAGCAGAGTAACCAGTTAGGCCTCATCTTTTAGATAGGAGTGACAAGAAAGGCTCAGTGAGCAAACTTCTGATGCTTCTTACAGTCCTCTGGACAGCACAGCTGAGCTACTCACCAATAACTTTTGGTGCAGCTGAAAACTAGACAAAAAAGGAGTGTAAATAAATTTTTAAAATTTGCTTAAATCCTTCATGTATAGGACTTCTACAAAGACAAAATTGACAAAACTTTGAGAAAAATATCTTATGGATATTAACTCATCAAGAAAACTTTAGAGTTCAACTCAAATTTATTTTCAAAATAACTATCTCTTGATGCTGAAAGAGGCATACTGTTGTACTTACTGAAATCAGTGGGGCAAGCAGCTGTGCTGCTAAGAAATAACTGGAATAAAAGCATATTTCCTGGAACTCAGATTGCTTACTACAGATTGTCCTTTTGTAAAGATAACGATTGGGAACATCCTAATTCCACAAATCTGAAATTTGGAATCACTCTTAGAGCTCCTGGTAGCAACTGCATTTGCATTTGGGAGGGCCAGAGGAATAACTCTCTGGGCATCTTGCATGTGCATATACTACCACATGGATCAAGCATGTTAAAACTTTCTTTGATTTTCTCTAGTAAATTATGCCACATTTCAAAGAAGTAAAGGATATATTTAACGGTTTACAGCTGAAGTCTTTAAAGCTTCCCTTAAACTCTAAATTTAACTGAATTTGTAGAATAAACATCACTTTCATGAGAATTATACAATTTTCCTGATTTTCCTGTTTTCTGAGGAATTGGTGACTACCTCTTTTCAACTTAACTAGTCTAGAAGTGAAGCTGGCTGTTCCTCACGACATTAGAACTATTTAAAGGTATGTTGGGTTTTCAAAGTATCCAGTTTAATATACTCTTTGTTCACTTAGCTCAATTTTTTTCTCCTTTCTGGAATGAATAGGTTCATGGTTTGAAAAATATTTGAGGTGTATATATATATATATATATATATATATATATATATATATAAAACATCAGTTAAATCCAATAGTCTGGGAAGATCTTGGTTTTCTAGCATGGATTGTTCCCACTTGCAGGGATTTTTTCAAGTATGGTGCATCTCTTCTATTCCAAAAAGTGTGCTGGGATGTGTGGGCATTGTACATACTCTCTGGGGCCTTTGGCTTTGATGTCAGTTTTTCAGAAGTAGATGTTGGATAAGCTACTATTGGTAGATGTTGCATAAACTGATATCAGGTAGACAGAAGGAATTTAGCAGTTGCACACTGGAGTCCTTTCTTGTGTTGATCTGTTACCAGTACAATAGGAGACGTTTTCAGCACACTGCTGTGCCTGGAAGTTGCTTGAATTATTTCCTATTTTTGTCTTTGCCACTAAGGTAAATATTTTGATTCTTGCTCTCACAGTTGTTCTTAAGTCTTCTCTTGATACTAGGAGTGAAATTTACTTCTTGCACATCTACTTCTTAGCAGCAACAGTAAACTTGACCAAATCTAATAATTTCATTGTTCTTTGGTTCATCTGAAATATTTTGTTTTGTTTGCAGATTTAGGAATGCATTGTTTAACTAGTTCAATTTTGAAAAATTATTTTGGTGCATGTAAGTGATAGAAATTTATTGTCTAATTTGTCAGCAATTTATTGAAAGTCTGAAACTGCCTTTGGTTCATGGGTATGGATGATTGATCAGGTTCCTCTTATTTTTGGGAAAAGCTGAAGCTATTTTGCATAATTATTTTTTGCAACAATGCACTGCAATATGTAAACATGTGGGTCAGCAATTTGTTTGATTTGTTAATGTGCATAAGTAAGTATCTAAATATGGATGTTATTTCTTGGCATATGTGCAGGGATATGTGCAGGGATATGTGATCAAAATTTTTGGTATGAATTTTCTTCTAGACAAAGGGTAAATTTGGCAAAATACAAATAAGGAAAACCCTCACTTTTGCTTCTGGTAAATGAACTTTTCTGTTGCTCGACATTTTCAACCATTTAAAGTGGCTGTTTCTGTGTAGGAAAATTTAGACTATTTACTTGAAATTTGCAATTTATATTTGCTTCATGGTAATATTACCAATGAACAGAAAAGAAAAAGATGAGACCTTTTTTGTTCTTCAAATTACCAAATTGTTGTTTGCATCAAATAAAGGTTGCTTAAATATGCTTATTGTTTAATTATCTTTTGAGTATTTCCTGTAGTATTTTATATTAAAATCTAAAATATCAGCAATTTTTTGTTCTTGTTGTTAATATAATTAAGTTACTTTGAAGAAGTAAAACAAGATGTGATATTTTCAGTGATAAAGTATGAGAATCTTTCCATGATAGAGCAAGGTAAAACAGATGATGTGCCTATAGTCACAAAACAGATATAAATAATGGAATTTGTTTTGCTTGTTCTCTGCAAAGATCTTGGTTGTATTATATTGATTATATAGGAGTTTGATGAGAAAAAAAAATTGAGGTTTGATTTGATTATATTTAATGAAGATCTTTTTTCTTAGGTGAGGCCCCATATCTCAGTTTTTAAATTAATCAAGATACATGGTTGGGAAAATGCATCAGTCATAAATTCCAGATTGCAAGCATTAATAGTAGATTCATAAAAGTGAGGTTCTTTGTGCAGCACTGCATTTATTTAAATTGTTGACCTTGCTCCATTTTTGCTGAGTACCGCTATATTTTTTGTGAAGTATCTTGCAAAACTACTCTAGCCTTCTTTTATCAATTTTTATAAAGATGAGAAGTCAAGGAATAGCAATAAGGAATAAAATAACTCGTGGCTATAGTTGCTGCAGAAATCAGTTTGAGGAAATAATTAATATTGATGTAAAGTGAGTTCTCATGCTTCTTGGCATCTTTGGAGAATATGTATTGGGTATATTCCTTGATCTTTGAATCCTTCAGGGTGCTCTTTGGAAACCTCTTCCCTCTGTCAAATATTTCTTTCTTCTAAGAGTACTTTGTGCAATTGGAAAATCCTTTTTGAATCTGTGCTGCTTAGCCATGGGTAATGATGACATCTACTACATCATGGAATTATTCCGTTTCTGTGTCCAGATTCTTCTCTGACCCACCAACCTGACCGTGTCCCATTTCTTAAAGTCAGAGGTAACGACTGGAATATAACCAGAGAGCTTAAACCTCTCCTTTTGCTTATCTCGAGGCTTAGAGCTTTCCTTTTGTGTCAGTATTAGGGTAGATGAGGAAAAATTATTTTGAAAGATGTGTTCAAGCAGGTTCTATGAAATTATATAGGACATACTTCCAAACAGTACTTCTCTCCCTCCTGCCAGGGGATGCTCCTGCCATACTTTCCACACCTTCCACAATCCTTAAGGCAGAGAATGGAAAAGAGAAAAGTAAATGCATGACTACTCAGATAATTTTCATCAGTATTCATCTTGATGGTGTGTTTCAGCTGATGATATGGTACTGAGATAAAAGTGTAACTTCTGTCCTATGAGCAGATGTACTTTCCTCATGCCTTAAATTCCATTTTGATAAAAGGATAGTTTTTTCCCTGTGTTTCCCCTTCTGTTCTTAAAACTCTCCAGGGCACAGAATTATTTGGAGTCGTGTGATGCTGTTGAGCAGGGGACTCTGATCACCACGGACTGAGATGTAAAGACGTAATGGAGCATTTTAAGGGAGAGCACAATGGAAAGGATGTAATTAAATTTTCACACTAAGGGATAGCTGAAAATTTTCAGCTTTAACCAGTAAGCTATTCATCAATCACAGGTAGTCATGTGGCCCTTTGCACTGAGTGCTATACTGTAACAGTACTTAACTATTTTTAAAGAGTGTTTATTTTCCAAACATCTATATAAAGCAGGGAAGTACTTTTATCCCATCGTTTTGCTTTTAGTTCTTAATCTAAAATAGAACCTTATCTGCACAAGTGGTTGTAATAGACCTAAGCTGTGAGTCTGTGCTGTTGTAGTTACAATTATATGGCTATCCAACAACAAGAAGGTGGCACTCTTGTTATGGAGTAAGAGTATATTTTATTTGATTTAGCAGAGTTTGAAGGTTTGGTGAGCTAATCCAGAAAGAAACTGCTTTCCTTCCTGTATATATGTCTGACACGGGATGTTTTATCAGTGTAGTTATAATGATGAGCCAAAATGACTTGAAAGAGTTAGACAGTAACCTAGTCATACATAAGAGAGGTAGACCTAAAATCACTGGAACATCCTCTATCAAATGCTCAGAGAGGGCATGTAAGGTGAGTTTGGTATCTGGGAAGAACGGCAAGACTGGATATACTAGGCATTGGCAAAATAAAAAGAGTCCAGTAAGCATTTAATGTCTTCTGTGACTAAAAAGGAGTGAGGGGAAAGCAAAACTGAGCTGTAATATGTAAGTTTTCATTATTAATGTCCAAATGAAGATGTGTGGCAATTCATTAGTGTTGAAGTTCCAGAATGTGGGGAGTGGCTAAACTTAAATTTCTAAACACTGAGATATACAAAATTAAGATTCATATCCACACCCCAAACAGGTGTCATTGTTCCTTCTTAAACTCTTGTGTGTTCTTTTCTATAATGTCTTGATATGTGGAAAAATTTGCACTTTAAAATACAAGGTATATATAGATTAAAAATATGAAATTGCATTAACTGCAGCTTTGCTTATTACAAAGTATTAGCACACAGAAAGAGAAAAGAGCATTTATGGGAAGCTAATTTATACAAAAGATTTCATTAACATAATCTTAGTTTTTAAATTAACTTCAGGGGCAGTTTTTCTTCAAGCACTTGTTCATTTGTTGCAATAGATATATGTGCAAACAGGAAATTTTGATGTCATGGTTATTTCAAAGTAATCATATAAGCAAACTGATATGGATTGTTTCCACTGTACTAACCATCTCTTATGGAAGTAGCAAATCAGAGTTTAGGTTTATAAAAATTTATGAATCTTGATGACTTGTCAATTAATAGGAAATTACAGCAGAATGTAAACCATACATCTGCTTTCCATAGTTTGAAAAGCAAAATAAATCATTACTGAGAAGATTTGGTTTTGATTTTATGGCAGTAACAGCCTCTCTGATCCTGGAAAGCTGACCTAAACATCATCCCCTTTTCCATAGCTGCTTGTTTGAAGTTACCATATCAAGCCAGGTGAAACTAATATGAACACACTATTTGTTATGTCAGAATATAGTTGTGCTTTCCATACTGAATGGATCTAATAAATGTCCAAAATAATGTTAGGTTTTTGGTGGGGTTTTTTTATGTTCAACCTCTTTTGAAGGCATTCTGGTGATGGGTGCATCTGCCTGAATCAGGGAGATCTATTTGACTTCAAGGCAAAGATATTTTGGATCATTCTAAAGATTAGATTTGCATAAATATTAGATAAAGACTGTTGTACAAACTTGAAACCATCCATCAAGTTATGAACAAAAACCAATACTGAACTTTGAATTAGATCCTTGCCTTGCCATTCTTTTTTTAAGCCATACATGAAGAAGGGAAATACTATATCCACTAGACATTTATAGAACTCTTTTCACTGTACATGGCAAAACCCTTTGAAAAGCTTCCCAGATTAAAATAGAATATGGGAGGAGGTTTACAGACCTCATTTTTAGCTGAGTTTCTCTGGCTGGTTTTTAGCTGTATTATATTTTGTCAAGGATTGCTTGGTGAGCAACAAGCATCTTGATGGTCAGTGGATAGTCACTAACAGCTGAAGATTCTAGAATATCTTCTCTAAGAAATCTTTTTATAATAGCAATCAAATAAAACCAAACATATGTTCTTCCTTCAGCAAGCTGCTAGTAAGTCATGAACAGCATTGCATAGGTTTAGAAAAGCACTGAAGAAGTGGTTGTTGATGTACGTGGTTCGTCAATATGAACTGTTCTTACAGCTACTCTGTGATTCATCCTTCAGTTTCACTAATGTGGAGTTTATCAGCATTGTGATTCCTTACAGTGGAACAAAGATTTGGTTGCGATGGCATTCTTTGTGGGTTTTGCTTGTTTATTTTAATAATAGCAGCAGCATTGAGAGTATACTGAAGTGATGTCTGAAGAACACTGATGCCTATAGTCCATTTCAGGCATACCATATATGCTGATCACGCACATTGCAAAAATTTGAGTTATTCTGTTGACAAGGAAAATTTTTCAGAAAGTAGAGTAACAGGAAAGTAGGTACCAGCTCTTCGCAAACTTATTAAACAAATTGAAAAACTTAAGTTGATCATACATGTTTTTATAGATGCCTTCAAATGGTTTTGTGTTCTATTGTCTTTTAAATGTTTTTGAAAAATATCCTGTAAAATGAAAAGACATTAGTATGGGGTTTATAACCTAATGTTTGTTGCCATGTGACTGGATTCTTATGGTGAACTGGATACATTAAGTATTTCTATATTACTCTGTACAAATAGTACATTTATTATAAAATATGGAGCTATAAAAATGGAATTTAGTAAGATGTTTCTAGTGAAGATTGGGTTGCCCTGACTCAAGATAACATAAGTAATAAAGTAAAATATTTTTAAAATCTTGACTAAAGTTTCACAGTATATAGTATCCCTGAAATTCTTCAGAAAAGATAGGGAGTCCTTTCCCATGTATATCAGAATTGTTCATACATATGCAGTCATGCTCAACTCATGTGTACTGCATGAGTAAAACACTTATTAGATTTGGTTATTTACAGTCCTCAGCAGCTAAGGAAACTGGGCATTCAGCAGACTCATTCCAGGGAGCAATGTGACAAAAACACTTTATAGATAGATTATGGAGCTCTTTGCAATAATTTATTGTTCTCTGTTCTGCTATTTCCTTCTTTATTCCAGAAAGCTTTTCATATTCCCTAATAAAAGAAAAAGGGAGAAGCTTATACTGTCATCTGAAATATCTGTAACAGGACAGAGTACAGTTTAAGCATTAGTTTAAATTATATTGGAGAACATAGAATACTTAGAACTTTTGAAAAGGAAATAAAGTTATTTTTCCACATATTTACAGTACTTGCATTTTTATTTTTCATTTATGTATAATTAACACTGTGGTAATTGGCTTAAAGACTGAGTAGTGTTCTACCTCCAGAACAAAATCAATAAGGAAAACAAGAATAGATATTCCTAGGAGGTATGAGAGTAGTAGCTTGTGATTTTTTACTTCTTGTTTTGATTAGTGGGTTTTTTGGGTTTTCTTACTTAAAATATATAATTTTTTACTGATATGTTCTTTGTGCATGGTATAAAGAAAATAAGAATGAATTCTGTTCTAGCAGTTCCTCAAAATGTTCACAATCTTAAAATTACATCATGAAACATTCAGGCATAGTTTTAAAACTGAATTTGAAATTGAATTGAATTAGAATTTGGTTATGGAACTCTTGCCAAGATTGGTATACAATCCATTACTGATTTGTTTCCTTTTCTTATTTCCTTTCCAAGCAATCTGTCTTACTAATTATTCTGGTTTTAAATTTACTTTTCATTGTAGACTAGGAAAGGCTTAAAGATATATTTGTAAAAAATACTCCTGCTAGTGTAAGTACATGTAGCCCATCTAGCATTTAAGCATCTGTATGAATCATAACACAACTTTTGTTCCTTTCCTTGCAGCTGGTTTTTGCAGTATATTTGGTCAGATTTCCTATAGGCTTTATGCTCTTGTGTATTGTCCCCCTGATTTCAATGAAATTACCAACAGTGCATGGAGAATCCATGTTAAAATAACCCAGAATCTGAGACCCTCTAGCAATTTCACCTGTAGAAATTGTCTTGAACATGTATGTGCAAATTTTTCTCTAGTCTGAGGCTGAATGTATGCTAACTCTCTTCAGACATTGCATAGGCATGCAAAGAGTATTAATGTAGGGATACCACTGCTCAGACATGACTACGCAGCATCCAGATTAGACCTGGCTGGCATCCAGTCAGCTGCTGATGTGCACAGAGGAACTGATCTGTCCATGCTGTCTTATTTCTGCCGACCTTCAATCTAGTGTTCAGTCCACAAAGACTAATCATTTCAAAGCACCATGGTAAACCACACTTTGAAATGTTTTCTAGCATTTTTAAAAGCAATATTATGAATTTTAGAACTTTGTCAGGTGGTGACTATCAAAGGATGGAAATTTAAAGCAAATAAACGAGTGACTACAGCGTGGGGGAAGAAGGAACAACTTTTGCTATCCTCAAATAACTTTTCCTACCTCAGTTTGAAAACCCCAATATTTTAAGTTAAATCCTTTTTAAAATGCACTTAAATTGGATGACTTGATGAATATACCTGAGAATTGTAGAAAAATAATGTTCTGATCATTAGTTTCATTGTAGAGATATGTGAAACCAGTAATATATGAGACCTTAAAAACATTTTATTGCTGGAAACTATTTTCTCTTATCCAGGCTCTTCTAATTCCAGTTTAAGTTGTTTAAAGTGGGGGAGAAACTAAACTTGGATTAGAAGATGGAATATTTGTCTAAAAATTTAAGTAAATTTTAGAAAGTTATGTTAGTGATATAGTTAATGTAATTTAAAAAGTGAATTATCATCCAGAAGATGATTTCTTGGAGAATTTGTGTGTGAGTATAGCAATTGGCAGGTGATTTTCTCTCTATTTCTTGGGAAGGAGAGAGAGGCACTTATGACAAAGACATTTGTTCTGTTGTTGGAAAAAGGTTAACAGTTTAGTCCAATAATCTTGAAATCTGTGCAATAGGTTCTTTGAAAAATAAAGACATCAAACAAACCCCCAATAAATACTTCTGAATTAATTTGGTTTCCTTGTGTCACTTGTAAAATATTTTGACTGCAAATTCCTTTTTAGTGACCAAATGGGCCTAATCATAGTTTCAAAATGTGCTGAGAATCATGTGATGATATCTAAGTATTTACCTCTGTGGAAAAGAAACCCAATGTGTTTCAGCTTGCTGTTTTTCTATATTAAATGAAAATATTTCAGTTATGCTTTGTAACAAAATCAAGCAAAAATTTGGGTTGCATTATAAAACTACTAGTAAGAGGTAAGAAAAAAAATCTGAAGCAGAGATTGAAATGTCAATGATTTTGTCTGTATTTAGGTATAAGACCCCACGGATTCTGCCATAGATTTTCTCTGACTGCTGGAACTAGGAAGATTACTGTCTTGTGTGCACTAAACAATTTGAATGAGAATAAACAGAACTGTTAATTAGGCATAATGAATCCTTAAATTACATACACTGTTAGAAAACCTGCTGAATTCAGAGAATGAACCAAAATAAGACTAAATTTTGTGGAAATAGAGCAAGAATGTCTTTTTACAAAGGAAATTCACCAATTAGAATTTGTTTATATGCCTAACAAAATATTTTATTGAAGGAGATGTGTATGCAATGTATTGTGTTAATTTCTAGTTGCAATGTGAACAATAAATGTAACTTTAGAAAGGGCTGTCAAATACATACAAGTATATCTCATTGTACTATTATTTATTAGTGGATATACTTTAAGCAGCTCCTGAGAAAGGACTGTAGTGTTGAGCCTTTATTATTATCTTCAGGTTCACATTTGTTCTTCTTACTCTTCACTAATAGGTAGCATAGATGAGTCAGTGTTAAAGGAATTACCTCCTGATCTCCTGGCAGAAATTGAATCCACCATGCCACTTTGTGAACGTGTGAAAATGAACAAGCGCAAACGTAGCACGGTTAATGAGAAACCAAAATATGCCGAAATCAGTTCTGATGAAGACAATGACAGTGAAGAAGCTTTTGAATGTAAGTAATACATGTAAGCCCCAGTGGCTGTTGAAATTCTTATATGTGGAGTAAAGTAAATTATGGAAAACTTTCACAGTAATTATATGCTTTAAGGGATTCTAGGTTCATTGCAACCACTCAAGAGATCTGGTCATCTTTCTAAACAATTCATTGAGGACATCTGGGTTAAAAATAAATTATAATATTTCTCAAAGATTACTGTAAAACTGAATTCAGGTAAAACAAGACAAAATGATTAAGAGAATGAAAGATCTGTGACAAGTACACTGAATAGATTTGTAGTGTTACAAATATGTATTTCAGAATTCTTTTGGTTGTCCAAAATTGAACTTTAAAAATATGGAATAGTTATTGTTATAGCAGATAAATTTCTTTGAGTATCTCATGAAGAAAGGGCATTTCATTAAATTAAATTATGAGAATTAAAAATTGATTAAATCTCATTCAATGAGTGATAACTGCGTTATTGCATAAATGTTTGGCAAAGTTTAGAAGGAAATTGGATGTTTATATTCTGAGTAGTCTTTACGTATAAAAATTAATGCTAACTATTTAATATTATTAGTACTTACATTTTAGTCATTTTTATCTGCTTCAAAATAAACTTTGTAGAGCAATAACTGATTGTGAATAGCTGTTCCCATGTTCATGGTATTTGCCTTGCAGAGCCAGCACAACTGTAACACGTTCTATTTTGTTGTGCAGCATTGATAAACGGATCAGTTTAACTTTCTGCTGGAAAGCAATATTGGAAGTTACTTTCCTCATGGAGATATAGCTGGGGTCAGAATTTGTCCTACAGAGCATAAATTGATACTGATGATTTGTAAACTCTGGAGACAGATTTAATCTACCTCCACAAAATACTGCCTCATGAGGGAAAAGAATCAGTTGAAATGTGTTAAGTCTTTTCCCATAAACCCCCTACTTTTCTTCTCCAATATGCTCACTTCAGTTATCCCAGACAGCTCTTTGTTTCTTCAGTTGCAGTTAACTCTCAAACATTTTAAAATTGAGTGTTAGTAGCTCAGGCCTTGTGTACATGACTATACTGTCTCCAGAAGCAAGTCTGATCCATAAGCAGAACACCTCAAAAACATGAACTAAGTTATTACCTTTAACACTTGAACCACCTCTGTGCAGTTTTCAAAAGTGGAAGCCCTCTAGGGTGCAGTGCAGAGCATTACTATCACCTCTTAATATTGGTTTCATTAGTTCTGAGCCTGGGCTGACTATTGACTATATCCTGGTATGTTTCCTATTCTTCTCAATAAACTGAGGTTGTGGAAAGGACTTGTCAATTCTGTTCCAGTTCTGTCTGAATGCTTGGAGCCATTTTACTCAGAAACAACCCACTGTACAGTCATACCTCTCTAAACTTCAGGAGGCTTTGGTAGAGACACAGAGATGTCAGGGCTGTTATATGCAAGTTCACATGAATAATAAACTCTTCTAGTGTAGAATGTAATGTTTTGGAGCCATTTTGATCTTCATAGCAAAGTCTGCATTAGACATCTCTTTGCTTTCCTGTTACCTTAAATAATGGAGAGTTGGCTGATTTCATGGATGAAATTACCTCCTTTCTCCATATCCTTTTTCTATTACATCTTAGCACTCTTTGCCCTTCAGGACTATATTTGAAAACAAAGAAATCTCCATTCTCCTCTACACACACACTTTATTTCCATCAAGTTTCTGGTTTTGTATAGAACATTTATCCCAGTCTTTCAACATTCAGTTGTGCAAGGCTTTTTGATCCTAACTAAAAACGGATTTTAATAACCTTCTGTGGTATATACTTGCTGCCTGGCCCAGGATTGTGACTCCATCTTTCTCCTTTACACTGAATCTCCTGCAATATATATCAAGACAAAATTTTAGTTGTCTTGGCAAAACAGAATATCTTTAAGTAACTAGGTTACCAAGTCTCATTGGACCTCACTGTGTTAGATGGGCAATCACTGAATTGGAACATGGACACGAGATAATAGAATTTAGACAACCTTAGTGTTCTCTTATGAAAGGATGCAACTTATTTTGATTTGTTCTACTTTCCTTTGTAAAAAAAAGACAATGCCCTATAAATTTTTATTTTTAAATGTTTGCTCATCTTTCCCAGTTTTAGGTACTTTTTTCATGTAATTCAAAATTGTTAGAATTGTAGAAATTGTTAGAATAATGCCATAACAGATTTTTATATGATAGTTTTAGAGTGTTTGCTTGTTTTACAGAACATCTATATGATAGTGTTTAACTTGCAGATGTATAAATTTTAGCTATTAAAAGTAGAATTTTTGTCCTTATAATGAAAATGCATTTTATTTCTAGCTTCTCGTAAAAGACATAAAAAGGATAGAGATGAAGCTTGGGAGTATGAAGAACATGATAGAAGAAGTTCTGGTGACCATAGGAGAAGTGGCTATTGTCATGAAGCAAGGAGGACTTCTGGTAGTGGCCGTTATCGTAATCGCAGTCCCAATGACTCTGAGATGGATGATTGTTCTCCTCTTCCTAGCCTCAGTGAGGGTAACTGATTGTTTAAAAAAAATAATTTCTTCCATAACACTAGTTAATTTTTAAAGGATATGTTAAACATTTCAAAATAAACATGTTTACATGCAGTATTGAATATAAGCATAAAAAGTGTAAACAATCCTTTATTCTCTTAATTAGTAGCTAGAAAAATGAAGAAAAAAGAAAAACAAAAGAAGAGGAAAGCTTATGAACCTAAACTAACACCTGAAGGTAATTCTAGAATATTTATTTTCTATAGTTTGTATTTTCTGGTTTGTATATAAAATAATTATATATACATTTCTTTTTCACCAGAAATGATGGATTCTTCTACTTTCAAAAGATTTGCTGCTTCAATAGAGAATATTTTGGAAAATTTAGAAGACATGGATTTTACAGCTTTTGGTAATATGGCAAAAATTTTCAAAATGCTTCCCCCAGTTAAAAACACAAGAAAGGAATTTGCATCTCCGTATTTTCAAACTTCCTTCTTTGTGATTTAATAGCCTGTGAAACACACTGCAGTATACCGCATTTATATGGCTTCTACCTTTAGTGGAGGCCTTTACCTTTCCAATTTAATTTGCTACTACAGGAAGAATATCCTCCTTCCTCCCTGCAGAATCCAAAAGGGACATAAATCACAATGAGACAAATAATAGTCCCTTGGAGTGGAAAGGATACCTCTTTGGGACATCATTAGGGTATCTTCTGTCAAACATATCTTTGTAAAGAATGCTAATGTAAGATGGCTGGATGCCAGGCACCCACCAAAGCATCTCTCTCACTCCCCTCCACAGCTGGACAGGGGAGAGAAAATTCAACAAAGGGTTCATGGGTTGAGATAAGGACCAAGAGAGATCCCTCATCAAATACCATCACAGGCAAAACAGGCTTGAATTAGAGGTATTAATTGAATTTGTTGCTGACAAAATCAGAGCAGAATAATGGGAAGTAAAATAAGACCTTAAAAACACCTTTCCCCCACTTTCTCAGATCTGCCTCCTCCCTCCCAGTGGCACAGGGAAACAGAAATGGGGTTTATGGTCAGTTCATTGTCCATTGTTCCTGCCACTTCTCAGGGAGAGGAGTTGGAGTCTTTCCCCTGCTCTAGCATGGGGTCCCTCCCATGGGAGACAGTTCTCCATGAACTTCTCCAACATGGGTCCTTCCCAAGGGCTACAGTTCTCCACAAACTGCTGCAACATGGATCACTCTTATATGGGGTTGGTTTCAGGCACAGCCTGCTTCAGTGTGGGTCCCTCACAGAGTCACAAGTCCTACCAGGAAACCTGCTCCAGTGTGGGCTCCTCTCCCCACATGTCTGCAGGTCCCTGCCAGGACCCTGCTATAGCACAGACATCTCACAGGGTCACAGCCTCCTCTCAGGCATTCCCCTGCTCCAGCATGGGCTCCTACACAGGTTGCAGGTGGATCTCTGCATCCCTGTGGCCCTCCCTGGGCTGCAAGGGCACAGCTGCCTCACCATGGTCTTCTACCATGGGCTGCAGGGGAATCTCAGGTCTGGCACCTGGTGCACTTCCTGTCCCTACTTCTGCAGTGACCTTGGTGTCTGCAGAGTTGTTCCTCTCACATATTCTCACCCCACTCTCCTCTCGCCCCAATTACATCTGCGCAGTAACTTTTTTTTGTTCTTAACTACATTATCCCCGTGGCATCACTGCCATCTCTGACCCAGCCTTGGCCAGTGGCAAGTCCATCCTGGAGCCGGCTGGCATTGGCTCTGTTAGACATGGGGGAAGCTTCCAGCAGCTTCTCACAGAAGCCACCCCTGTAGTCCCCCCGCTACCAAAACCTGGACATATACACCAAATACACTGGTAATTTCTGAGGCACATAAATTTGCATCTGTTGTGGCCTTTGGTCCGACAGAGATTGATTATTCAATTCAGCAGCAGAGTGCTTATTCTCTTAGGGATGGGGCACTGAATCACTATATGCTCCTTATCCATTTCAGTAGAAACTAAGCCAATTTAGCCTAAGTGTCTGATGAAGTAATTCAGGTTGACCAACATGACTTTATTTTGAAATGGATAACAGATCATTTGTTAATTTTTTTAGAACTAGAACAAAGGGAGCACCTTAATAAGCAAATCACTACAGATATGGTGTCTACATCCTTGGATTAAAAATATTTTTAATCTATGACTTTCAGTCGTATTTAACAAGTAGTCGTTTTAGCACCACCAAAAGTTGTCATCATCAGTCTTCATTAGATGGAACTACGATATGCTAGCTATTTGGAAACTGAGTTCTTTTTCTTCAGTTGGCTTTTTCATATTGACTGTAAAATACTGGTTTCCTTGAAGTCTTATTAGAAATGTGATTGATATTTTTAAATTAATTTCTTTTAAGGTGATGATGATGAGATTCCACAAGAACTGCTACTGGGAAAGCATCAGCTTAGTGAGTTGGGGAGTGAATCTGCAAAAATCAAGGCAATGGGAATTATGGACAAGGTACATCTTCATAGTATTTAACTCTTCTTGAACATTTAATTTTGTTAAACATACAAAAACTTGTGCCCCCTCTAATATTCCATCCTCTTCAGGTGTATCTGTGACAAATACTGTGAACAGTTGTGCTTCTGCTGAAGTGCTTAAAAAGTTCCCACATCTTAACTGTTACTGTCTCTGAAGCCAAGACTTAAATGGTCTTCTGTGTTAGGGCTTACTCGGAGCACTATATGCCAATAGGTAACACATGCCTGAGCAGTAAAATCTAATAATTAATCTACTTTCACAGAAGCACATAATTTGCTCCTTACAGCTACTGTTGAGCAACCACAGTAAAGAACCTGCTGGCAAAGTCAAAAAGTCCACCCTTGCTGATATATGCCATTAGTGCAGTGTAAATATATGATGTCCATCCAGCATCACACTGAGTTGCCCACTCCCTTCCTCTCTCCTAAGAGTCCTTTCAAACTTAAAAGATTTAATGCTTAAGCTGATAATAAGATTAATTTTTTGTATACTGCATATTGTGATTTCTTTGCCATACTCTTTCCACCTTCTTTTCAAGGGAACTTTCTGTTGGCACAAACTGTTGGTATCACACCTTTAGAAACAGTATTCTTGCTTTCCTTATCTTCCTAGAACTATTGGCTTTGGGCAGTCTTGTATTAAATTCTTACTTTGCCTCCTCACGACCATTTATTATGTTTATGAAGTGTCTGTGAAGCCACTTATACAAGTCACACTGAAGGGTTTTCTTTAGTCTGAGATTTAGATGTTCTTCATGGCTCTTTCTTTGTTCTCTCTACCTTCCTTTGTAGCATGATATTAGCGTGAGTGTTTCTGTTTCCTGATAGTTCTCACCCTTAACCTCTGTTACCTGTTTTATTCACATACATACTTACATGTATGCATAAAAACAGAATTTTGTTGCTTCTAAAGGTGAGCACCAATAGTATCTGGATGAATTAAACTGATTCTCCTGGAGTTTAGCGTATTCTACAGATTATTGAATCACAATTCTGTAGAACATCAGCAAGTAAATTTGAGCTACTTTTTTCAACATGCTAATTTTTAAAATTAACCGTTATTGAGAATATGTTTCCTTTTTATTAGAACTCAAGTATCAGGGAATTTTATTTCTGCTTGTCCATAGAACTTGGATTTTGTCTTAATAAAGATCTATATAGTCAGCTAGAATTTGGGATTGATACTCGGATTTGGTAAATTTCTGTTTCTAGAAGCAAATGCAAAAGCATATAACTATACAACATTAATTACAGTTATGCAATTTTAAATACATTTCTATGTATTTTTCTGGTTGAAAATGAAGTTTGATTGCAGTCTTAGAACATATTTTCACTAGTTTAATTCTATTATCAGCATTCTAAATCATGCTATGTCAGAAACCTGACAAATCATGATCCAATACTTAGATTGGACTTTTTTTCCGCTATTTGGAAGCCTTGATGTTCCTACGGTTGTTTGATGTGTTTTGTTTCTTGTTTTAGCTCTCAACAGATAAAACAGTAAAAGTCTTGAATATTTTGGAGAAGAATATTCAAGATGGATCAAAACTTTCCACATTATTTAACCATGTGAGTTTTCAAATTACATCGTTTCACACCATTGTGTAGAATAGGGTTTTCTTCACTTGAATCCCATATAGTGATAGTTTCAAATACTGCGTGTGTCTGAAAGGAATTCGATTTAATATGTATGTGCTTAAAAGATTGCCAAATTTTAAGATTTGAAGTAAAATTATATTGTTTATATTATTTCAGTATGTTTTACTATAGTAAACATGTATTCAGAGCAATTAGGTTATCTTTGGACCTAATTTTAAATATGATAGTTTCATCCTGAAATATTCATGGTAACTGCTGTAACTTGCACTATTGGGCATTTTTTTTTTCTACGTGTCCATAAAACATTCCTTTCACAGTGGAAGAAATATAACAGCCTGTGTTTTTATACAGGCAAGAAAGATTATTTTTTTCTGTACCAGAGAAGTTATTAAAAATTTCACCTGGTTTTGCTATTAATAACATTATTACAATATTTCAGTAGTGCTGTGTGGTCATAATTAACCTTATGTATGTTTTATGACTTGTGCAAACACAGAAATACAGAGATTCCATACCCTGTGCTAAATCTAAATCACAGAATCTGCTGAGTTGGAAGAGACCCCCAAGGATCATGGAGTCCTTATATGGTCATATTTGATAAGACATGTTTTAAACCCATTGATATAGATGAGTTGGTCTCTGGAGAAAGTTGTATTCTCATGAGTTTTGTGTGACTTAACAGTCTTTTTGTGTAAGGATTCTCTCTAGTGGCAAAAATTAGACTGATCAAAGCAGCAACTGGTATGTATAGGCCACTGAAGAAAACACTAGATGAATGAGTTTAGATTTTGATTAAGGTACATCATTCTTAAGTAGAGAATGTGACAGTCTTCCTTCATAGTGCTTCTCAATGATACACAGAAAGGTTCTTTGTGATTTACCAGAAGAACACAGTGAGATATTGAAGACCTGTAACTTAGGGTTTGTCTTGGTTTGAAAGACAGGTGTCTGCTAAGGAAGGCAGGAGCCTCCCTTGGAATGGAACATGTAAACCCCCTCCCTCCGAATTAATTATAATTAAGGGGCTCTTAGGCAAAGATATGGGAATAGGAATAACAGTTCTTTACTAGTATGTATAATAAAGCAAACAAACAACAACAACTACGGCATTAACAACAAACAGAACCACAAACCCAGTAACAGCCTTCTCGGCCACAGGCACTTTCCCCTTTGGTGTAGTGATGGTCACAGCCGGCAGGGGCGCTGGTGGCTCCTGGTGGGCAGGGCAGGTGTGATGATCCCCATGCGGCTGCAGGGAGCACTGTGGCGCGAGCTCGGGGAGCACACAGTAATGGCGGCTCGGCCGAGACAGGAAGGGATGGAAGAGAGGCTTCACTTCTCAAACCCCTGGGGCAGCCGATCCCAGTGCCCCAGCAGGACTCTTGGAAGCACCAAGCTGGGCCCGCAAGATGTCTCGGGAGGCAGGGGATGCAGTGCTACAGTGCAGCGAAAAGCTCGGAGTAGTGCCGAAGAAGCAGTGGGGGCGGGGAAGTGGCAGCCTGGCTCTCAGCAGGGCAGGGAGAGGCGAACTCAGGATCCCGGGCACCTGAGCAGACGGTGATAGGTCCCTCTTTTAGTGAGGTAGGTGTTAATATGGTTCCAGTTCAGTGGCTGCTCTCACAAGCAGAGGCTCCAGCAGCAGCAGCGAATTCCCTTCCCCAAGCAGCACCTCCAACCGTCCTCCTCCAAAGCCGAGAGAGAGAAAACGCTTGCAGCTGCCCCAGCCCCTTCTTTTACCTGCCCAATTCTCGCAGTATCTCTACCCCTCAGAGAGAAACTCCCAGATAAGAGAAGTGCAACCAGATGCTCTCCTCCCCTGAGCTTGATCACTTCTTTTGTTTTCTGAAGTACCCAGTTGTTAGTGTTTCCTAGCAACGGAAAAAAAATGCTATAAGTAAAAAGGAACAAAAGGAAAGAAACCTAACCCCCAGCAGGGTTACAAACCTTTTGCTAGTAAAACAAAGATTTGTTGATTTCTAAACCAAACTATTTTTGTATCATAAAGGTAATACTGCATTTTGTATGTGTGTGTGTAAGTGTATTAAAATAATGTTATATTTTACTTGGTAAGGAAAAAAATTTAACTTGTTTACAGTCTTGTTTTCTATCACCTATTACAGAACAATGACACTGAAGATGAGGAGAGATTATGGAGAGATCTTATTATGGAGAGAGTGACAAAATCTGCTGATGCTTGTCTTACTGCTATCAATATTATGACATCACCAAATATGCCAAAAGCTGTATATATTGAAGATGTAATAGAAAGAGTTATTCAATACACAAAATTTCATTTGCAGAACACTCTCTATCCTCAGTATGATCCTGTTTATAGAGTGGATCCTCATGGTGGTTAGTATGCTAAATGTTTTGCATTTTGTTGTCATATGCCTATCTTGAGGTGCAGGTATTCAAGAACGGTTTTAAGAATCTTCGATCCAGAATTCAAAGCAATTATGAAATTATGAAATTCTTGATTTCCAGCTGATTTTACTAAATAGTTTTTCTTTTGTAAAAAATTTCATTTACAAAGCTGTAGTAATGGACTTGTTTTGGAGACATTTTTTGAAGAAGATGATCATCTTTCTAATATCTGATGTGAAATACTGAAAAAATTGAAGATATATTTTATTTTCCAGGTGGTGTTTTAAGTTCAAAAGCAAAACGTGCCAAGTGTTCCACCCACAAGCAAAGAGTTATAGTGATGTTATATAACAAAGTTTGTGACATTGTCAGCAGTTTGTCAGAGTTGCTAGAGATACAGCTTCTCACTGATACAACTATTCTTCAAGTAAGTTTTATCAGAAAAAATTTTGTCTGAGAATTTTTTATTTTTCCAGAGCGACTGTAAAGTGTAATTGTCTCAATGACATGAAATATGAAACCAGTACAAACTTTTGAATTATTAACAGCAGTGACTAGTTTGTTCTGTAGTAATGTTCACATCTTAAATAGCTTTTATTGTACACTTAAGAAAAGTTGAATCTGATCGTATTAAAATATCCTTTAATAATTTTATTTGTAAACCATATGATTGAATACATGTTGTTGAATACCTTACCTGATGAATGAATAATCTACTTGTGAAAATGCATAAATAACAGTTTAATAGTCAAATATACTTACAATAACTTGTTTCTGTTGATAGATATCATCTATGGGAATAACACCTTTCTTTGTAGAAAATGTCAGTGAACTACAGCTATGTGCCATCAAATTAGTGACTGCAGTAAGTAATTTTTAATTTGCAGTAGTTTCATGTTCTTCTGAGAGTTATTAGGGCATTTACATAGGCTATATTTTTGTTGGTAGAGAATTGGAGCTTAGAACTAATTTTATTCTTGCATGTTTTTACAGTTTGGTATCAAAATCTAGGAACAATATTAAAGCTACTTGAGCTTCTCCCATTTGCAGAGTACTCTATAGGAAGAAATAGCCTATATAAGCCAAGGAATTTACTTAATTTTGATTATGCCGTTTAAAGTGTAAACACAAACCCCTTCCTCTTACCTGTTCTTTCTTGTCTTAAGAAATCTTAACAGTGTGATTTTTCTTACCTCCTTTGTTAAGATTAGTTTATGTGATGGTATAAGCCATAGAACTAGTAGGATAGTTCTATAAAATATATAATAGAACAAGTCCTTTTCCTCAGAAGAGGTGGCTATGTGAAAAATTCATGGGGCAAATAAAATATTTTTTCAGGAAAACTGCAGTGCAACACAGATGTGTTTGTTCAAGTGAAAGTTTTTCATCTTTGTAAGGATTATGTACTCCAGTATTTATAAAAGTAATTCTGCCTGAACAGAAGGAGAAGCAAACTCTACAATCTTGACCCCATAAAATGAATTAATATTTCATGTTAGGCAAACATCAAAGCTTAGTTTTCTCAAATGTGCTCTAAAACTATACATGTGTTCACATATAATGTATGTTACCACAGACTTTTGCTCTATACTGGAGTCTGATAGTGTAGCATTACACTGTTTGACTTTCAGTGTATTGTACTATTGGCAGCAAAATTTAAAACACATTATATTTTTAAGAGCTATTACACATTTATGCTATTTGAAGATTAAAAAAGCTATATTTGAAAAGGGTTTTATGTATTTTATAAAGAAATGCTTGCTTTGAAAAAACAAAGCAATGCATTTAAAGCAACGTATGCATTAAATATAAGTTATTTAAATGTCACGTAAACAGTATTTTTCTATATATAATTTTAAAATCTGTTTAACAAGTGATATTTTATGTAACAACAAATAGTTTTTTAACAATTCTGATACTGTTAAATAGGTGTTCTCCAGGTATGAAAAACATAGACAGCTAATACTAGAAGAAATTTTCACTTCCCTCGCAAGACTACCAACCAGCAAGAGGAGTTTGAGAAATTTCAGGTAAATTCTGACATAGATTAATAATTTGTAGACAGCAACATTCACAGTTTTTTAGATGTAGGATTTTAGGCTTCAGTATTAACTTGTTCTTTAAAAATCTGTGACTACATGAGCTATGTTTTGTTAGAGGTTGATATTTCAAAACCTCTACAGTGAGAGCAGAATTGTCTGACAAATGTATTTTGTAATAATCACTTTCTTATGCCATCATATTTATGCCTGCTTTTAAAATGTCTTGGTTTGAAAGACAGGTGTCTGCCATGGAGGGTGGGAACCTCCCTTGGAATGGAAAATATGACTCCCTTCTCTCCAAATTATTATAACTTTGAAATTAAGGGGCTTTTGGGCAAAGATATGGGAAAAGGAATATAACGGTTCTTTACTAGTATGTATATATATAACAAGGCAAACAAACAACAACAATGGTAACAACAACAAACAAGAACAGAAAACCCAATAAACTGTCTCTTCCCTGCTCTTTAAACAATTTCCCCTTTGGTGTAGTATTGGTCACAGCCGGCAGGGGCGCTGGTGGCTCCCGGTGGGCAGGGCAGATGTGATGATTTCCCCGCGGCTGCAGGGGGCGCTGTGATGCGAGCTTGGAGACCACACGAGTAATGGCGGCTTGACCGAGACGGGAAGGGATGGGAGAGGGGCTTGCTTTACAAACCCCCAGGAGCAGTCAATCCCGGTGCCCCAGCAGGACTCTCGGAAGTAGCAAGTTGGCACGGCAGGAACAAGCAAAATCCCGGGGTGGTAGATGAGATGTATCAGAAACTCCGCAGCTGTAGCTGGGACGTCTTGGCAGGCAGGGGATGCGGGGGCTACAGTGTAGCAAAAACCTGAAGCAGTGGCAAAGATACGGCAGGGGGCTGGGCAGCAACAGCCCCGCTCCTGAGCACAGCAGGCTCCCTTGGGGGGGGAAAAGGGCTCGGGGATCGCAGGTTTTCCCCTGAGGCACCTGAGCAGATAGTGACGGGTCCTTTGTTTGGTGAAGTAGAGTGTTAATGAGGTCCCAGTGCAACGGGGCCACTCTTACAAGCAGAGCTCCACTCACAGTAGAAGAAAGGCAGCAGGAGACTGAACCCCGCAGTGGTGACGAATTCTCCCCACAGCAACAGCAGCCTCTCTCCCCCCCGAATGCCGAGAGCACAAGAGAGCTAGGGGCTGCACCCAACCCCTTTTCCCCACCCCGATTCTCGCGGTATCTCTTACCCTTTTCAGAGAAACCCCCAGGTAAAAAGAGAGAGTAGCCAGCTCCACCCCTACCCTGATCTGTGGCCACTTCTTCTGTCTCTTTTAAGTACACGGTCGTTATTGTCTCCTAGCAACACATATGGGGAAAAGTTCTCGAGAAAGAAACAGAAGAATCCTAAACCCCAAGACAAACTAATTGCAATATCTTATCTGTCTAAGTATGTAAATGACTGTAATGTTATTATGAATTCAAACGTTTTTTACTGGAAAATTCTTTGGTTCTCTTTATATAGATTTTAAACAATGTCATTGCTAAAGCTTAATAGGAAAATTCTGGCTGAATTTCTTTGAGGACATGCTCAGAGCACTCTTTCCATGAAATCAGTCTAATACTCTTTTGAATGAGTCTCATTTAGAAACTACTCAGTTCGCTTTAACTGTCTTTTAAGTGCTTCAGCTGGACTTCATCTTCTGAATAATAGTGTAGATTGAGGTTAAATTAGAGAAAGAACCTGACCTGGGATGGATTTTAGTTAAAATTGAGGTTGGACACTGCAAATTATTCTAAAACATTTGGTTTTACTATTGATTTTGTTCCTTGCTTCCATACATCTTTTCCCTGGAGACAGACAAGTTGTCAATGAAATAGGTTGTCTGACCCAGGGTGGATGAACAGGAAATATCCAGGAAAATAAATTCATGGAAACTTTGAAGTTGAATTCAGCAATTCTAATGTTAACATGAGTGCTTATTCCTAGTATTTCCTATTGTTTTGTTTATAGACATCAGATAGACCTAGTAAATAGGAAGGTGTTAGGCATAGGAGCATAAATGGTAGACACCCTCTTTGATTTGAGACCCTTACTATAAGGAAGTTACTGTCTCAAGGCCGTGACTGCACTGCTTATCTCTAGAGTCCTAGCTCTAACTTGTTGAAGGACATTCCCTGTCTGTGGCTATAGTCATGAAGGGTGCAGCTTACCTAAAATTTTATAGGAAAATATTCTCTCTGTACAAGTAGTTAGAGATAACTTCATAAAGATAATAATTGCAATCTGTTTTGTGTCTAGTTATTATTTTGATAATTTAGGGAGAATGATGTCAGAGATTATCACCTTTTCATATTGTTAAAGGCAACATTAAGTTGTGTTGATGTACATATGGGTAGTAAACACCACACTATTTATCAGGTTAAATCACTTGGAAAGGGAGAAATGTGATGTAGAATGTATTCATGCTGGTCATACCAACTTAAAAGGCAGTCTTACATGCTGAAGTTTATTGTCTGTTGCACTACCTGAGATTACCATAGGTATAACTCTTGTAGAAGCCAGTCTAGGTCATGGTCACTAATTTCTCATTTAAAATTCCTGCACATTTAAGATACATTAAATAATCTATAAGTAATAAATTATTATTACAAACTTGGTCTATTTTTTTAATGTTGTGTTGGAAATGGATATGGCATTATATAGAATAAGCCTATTAGTAAGTGCCTTTGCATGGATGTGTTTGATTTATTAAATATTTCTGAAGATTTTTCTGCTGCTGAACTTCACAGACACTCTGATGTCCCTTCTGTGAGCTGTTTCAGTTCATCTCTTTGGACTGAGAATACTGCTTACCATTTTAGTTAGACCAAATCTTTCACTGCATAAGAGAGAAGCAAATGACAAGATAAATGTGTATAACACAGATTCCTAGCTTTGATTATTATTTTAGAAAGATGTTATTTAGGACAAAAAAATTCTAGGGTTTTTTTTTTGTTTAGTTTTAGTGCTAATGCTGTCTTATTAACAGATTAAACAGCAGTGACACTGATGGAGAGCCTATGTATATTCAGATGGTAACAGCACTAGTTCTGCAGCTTATTCAGTGTGTGGTACATTTGCCATCAACAGAAAAAGATTCCAATTCAGAGGAGGAATCAAACAAAAAAGTAAGTTGTTTTTTTTTTAAAGAGCCATATTTTTTTTTTTTTTTTTTGCTACAGGAATTACTTTGTAGGTATAATATTTTATGATGGTGCTCTACTAATCAAGCCTTTTAATTTTATGTCAACTCTAATTATTTGATGAATGAGAAATGCTGGTCTGGAAATTATATTTCTGTGCATGCTAAAATATTAGAAAAATACATCTTGTTATTTTTAGGTGGATCAAGATGTGCTTATGACTAACTCATATGAAACAGCCATGAGAACAGCACAAAACTTCCTTTCTATTTTCCTTAAGAAGTAAGTACTGTTGCATTCTTTAGTGTATTGATGAAGCCAACTCCAAATAAAATGTCACACCTTAAGACAAACCAAACCACTTTGCAATCCTAAACAACTACTAATAAAGTTACTTATAACAATATATTTTATAAATCTCTGAGAGAGCTACCTGTCTGGAAAAAAAAATTATGTAACAGACAGTCTGCAGAGTTTAAGAACACATTTAAGAATTTGTCTGATAATTTATATAGGATCCTTTTATCAGGGATCTTTTACTCATTTGAAACATGGAGGAGAAGGCTGAGTAAATATTTAAGTGATGAAACCAGATTATTTCAGTCATCAAAATGACCAAAATATAAAAACCCTAAAATTACTTTCATTTAGATAAAGTTAGGAATGTCAATAGATCAGCAGGAAAAAAAAAACCAACAAACCTGAATAACCAAAGGATTTGTAAGAAGTCCTGAGGTTTTTATTATGTTGATTTCTGTTGTTAAGTCAAAATGCTGTTTATGAGCTATCTAGCCATTTCTCTGCATACTTCTAGTATAATTAAAGTTAGGGATGCCACATATAGGTGAAACACTATCACATATGTTATCTTTTGATTTTTTTAACATTCTGATTTTAACCTTTCTGGAACATAATACTGAGATGCCTTATCACTGTGAGTTAAGTCAGACCAGGTTTAAGGACACAACACCTTCTAAATACCCCACTCTCACTTGAGCTTTGAAATTTTACTTTCTTTGTTTAGCCAAGTTAATGCAGACTTTACCTCAAAACAATAAATAAAAAAACTTAGGAACAAAATTCTACTACCCTGGATTAACTGCTTTACTTGCAGTGCAACTCGGAGTGATAAAATGTTTGAACTATTTGTCTGTAAATGGAAAAAAAAATTCTGCTAATTTTTTGGATTTTTTTTTTAATCGCATAAAACTGTTTTTCTGGCTAAAAATAGGATTAGTTCTCTTTGCATCAGAAGAAAAGCTTAAATGCCTCTTAAATTCACTTGCAAATGTGCATTTTTATTTAAACAGGTGTGGCAGTAAACAAGGAGAAGAAGATTACAGACCACTGTTTGAGAACTTTATTCAAGATCTTCTTTCCACAGTCAATAAACCAGAATGGCCAGCTGCAGAGTTGCTACTTAGCTTATTAGGAAGGCTATTGGTAAGGGATACTTGTTCTTAACTATTATATTAATTTATTTCTTATTACAATGAAACGTATTTATTTCAGCTCAAACTATTGCGGGAGTGCTTTCTGATTGTTGACACATGCATGCAGCATGTAAGGATATTCTTACATGTATCACTATTACGTAATGCATGGAAAATAAAATTTAGGTCAGAAGATCATTGATATGGAACTTAGTAAAGGTCATATGTATACAGTTTCTCATTAATGTCCTCTTCTAATACTCCATGACTTTTTCCACATTAAAAAATGCCATTCTATAGCATCTAATAAGTTCATATATTCATAGAACCGTAGAATATGCTGAGCTGGAAGGGACCCACAAGGATCATTGAGTCCAACTCCTGGTCTTGCACAGGACACCCCAGCAATCCCACCCTGTGCCTGAGAGCATTGTCCAAACACTCCTTGAGCTCTGGCAGCCTTGGTGCTGTGGCCACTTCCCTGGGGAGCCTGTTCAGTGCCTGACCACCCTCTGAGGACAGAACCTTTTCCTGATATCCAACCTAAACCTCCCTGACACAGCTCCAACCATTCCCTCAGGTCCTGTCACTGGTCACCAGAGAAGAGATCAGTGTCTTCCCCTCCACTGCCCCTCACAAGGAAGTTGTAGACCACAGTGAGGTCTAACCTCAGTCTCCTCTTCTCCAGGCTGAAGAGACCAAATGCCCTCAGCCACTCCTTGTACAGCTTCCCCTCTAAACCCTTCACCATCTTCATTACCCTCCTTTGGATGCTATCCAATAGTTTCATTCATATTCATTGGGAATAAAGTCAGACTAATACTTGTAATTATTCATAGAATCATAGAATGGTTTGGGTTGGAAGGGACTTTAAAGCTCATCTCATTCCACATCCCTGCAGTGGACAGGCAGGGACACCTTTCACTAGACCAGGTTGCTCCAAGCCCTGTCCAACCTAGCCTTGAACACTTCCAGGGGCAGCCACAACTTCTCTGGGCAACCTGTGCCAGTGCCTCACCATTCTCACAGCGAAAAATTTCTTCTCAATATCCCATCTAACCCTGCCCTCTGGCAGTGGGAAGCCATTCCCCCTTGTCCTATCACTCCCTGCCCTTGCAAATAGTCCCTCTCCAGCTTTCTTATAGGCCCTCTTCAGGAACTGGAAGGTTCTCTTAGGTTTTATGGACATTCAGGTTCCTCAGGTGGTCATGAGCCTCATCTTCACTTAGAATGGGAGGGACTTTGCTCTCCCAGTCCCATACTTCTCTGGACTATTCCTTTAGCACAGAACCTGAAAACAATTAAGTAGTTTGGTCTTTTATAAGTTTGGTCTTAAAGTGGTACATTTACTTACAGATTGTGACATTTTACAGAATGTGAATATTTTTGTAGTAATTTTTTTTTGAGAGTTGTTCTTCAGTATTAAAATGCAATTAATACAGTACTTTGAGCTTTTTATTTGGAAAATATGTTTGGTCGTGTTCCTGGTAAAATGTAGCTTTCTTTATACTTGTGTGAGTAATGAGGAAGATGTATTATGGTGCTATGCTATTGCAAAGGATATCTGCTTTACTAGATGTCTGGTTTATTTTAGTTTTTTAAAAATATATATATTTATAACAGGCATATTTGTAAAGCAAAAGACTCAATAAAGGAAAAAAACATTATTGTAAAGTAAGGACTGTATCTGTGATGTAATAGTAAATTACATAACTTTAAGCAGCATGGAAATTAGGTGGACTTTTTAATAAGGTCAAACTGTCTTGTAAGAAGAATCTCAGTTGCAGAAATAAATAATTTTTATAACAGCTTATTCTGCTTTTCTTAGGTTCACCAGTTCAGTAACAAATCTACAGAAATGGCATTAAGAGTTGCATCGCTTGACTATCTTGGAACTGTAGCTGCAAGGCTCAGGAAAGATGCAGTCACTAGCAAAATGGATCAAGGTTCTATAGCCAGAATACTCAAACAGGTGTGTGAAAGATCCCATGCCAGTTGGATTGAGATGTATCTATTTAAAAGCCTAAACATTTTAAAGATGTGTGAAAAACTGGCATTATGGGGAATGAGTTTTCATTGTTGTTCAGATTTCTGAATCAAATATACTCAGTTTATAACTATCACATTTGTTAATTCATGTCTTTCTCACACCATCTTCCTAGTGATCATTTTAAATGGTTAATTAAAATGGTGAAACCAATTTTCTGGTGAGGATGTAGATGAAATAATGGAGTGACAGTTGGATTATATCTTAAGAGGCCTTAAAATATATATGTGTGTGTATGCATGTATGTGCATTTGCTATTGCAAAATGGTAATTGAGCTTATGGCACTCATATAGAGACTTTTGAGAGTTAAACTGTTAGGCCTATAAGGTAGGTTTTTATGTGATGGAACTGGTATTGGTTGTGTGTGTAGGGGGAGTTGTTATTTTTGTGGGGGTTTTTACTGGAATTGCATATATCTTTCATTGGAGAATACATATTTGCATTTCTGTTAATGCTCCTTACCAAAATGTTTCCAAATCTGCAAGATTGGCAGCAATTAACAAAGCTGTATGTGCATTTGAGCTCTCTATAGTACATTAAGAAAATCTTGGGCCTTATGGGTATTTTTAAAAATGTGAACTTTTACATTTCTTATGGATGCAATACTTTTCTTTCTGAACTACTAATTGTTCTCAGCATGGTGAGATCTAAAGTTGAGTAATCATATCATGTTGGTTTCCCTGAAAACCTGAAAAGACTCCAGATCTACTATATGTATTTTATGGTGACTGTTACAGACTTATTTTGAAGGTAAAACTCGTGCAATTTACAGGCATTCAGATAAAGAATCAAAATTCATCTACTCCATGAGGCTGATACTTCCCATGACTTTTGTCAATTGGAATATTTTACTATGTATAGTGTCAAATCTTTATGTTCATGGCTTATTATAATTTATACTTCTTTGTGCTAAGGGGGTGTAATTCTCCGTTTGCAGTGATTTTGACAATTGTACATTAGACTTCATAGGGAAATATTTTAGAAGAATCCTTTTCTCTTTCCTTATCTCCACAAGTTATTTAATAATATTGAAAGATATTCTAAAAAGATACATACCTGAGTGGTGACCTGAATTTTTCTATTTGTTTTGAGTTTTTTACAGGATCAGGCAGAAACTAGGCATTGGCATCCGCAGAAAATAAAATAGCTGTGGGCAATTGAGCACTTAAAGCTTTTTTCAGTTACTCAGGAAGCTTAAGATAAATGATGGCATTGTGAAAAGTGTATATTATACAGTACAATCACTCAGGGTAGACTGTGTTGTTTATAAATTATTTGTAACATACGAACAAATAACTACTTGAAAATGTGCATGACACCTAAGCTTCACTTTGTTGCTCAAATGGCAAGAAAATAAGATCCATTGGTAGACATGTTCCGCTTTAGTCATTAGAAATATCTTAAATTATTCTTTTCATTCAGAAATGAACATATATCTCTACAGATTTTTCTTTCCTGCTGAATTGAATACTTCGACTGTTGGATATTTCCTTCTACCCTCTGATATCATTACCAGGATAATCCCCAATGATCAATGAGTGCTTATGACTCTGTCTGTTGTGCTTTGGACTCATGAATTATATAATTAGATTTAAGAGAAAATCTGTTCTGTTTTGACATTTTTTAACAGATTTTTTTCATAGACATCTGTCATAGATTGTCAAGTTGATTGGAACACTTGTGCATGGTTTTCATTAATTTATCTCTTGATATGCTGATCTTCTGGACTTGTACCTTTTTCCACTTGCTGTTGTTTGCAAGCTATATTGTGTGCTACATTTGTGACAAGATTATCAATCTATGCTGTTCATACAGAAGTTGATGGTTAGAAGTTATAGGTTTTATTGCTGAAGAAGAAAAATGTTTTGTAGCTGAAGAAGCTTAAGCCAGAAATGATTCTTCTACTTTTATTATCAGTATTGAATATGATTTGTTGTGGGCTTCACAGTTTCTTTCTGTTTGTTCTGGGTTTTTTACTTTTTAAAATAATTTGGCAGTTAAGGTTCATCAAGCAACTTTCTCAGCCTTTTTATCCACAGAATTTAACATTGGTTGAAGGCCAGACTTTCAAATCACAATTTGCACATGTCATAGGGCGCCAAATATAAATTAATAAACCTGTCGGAACCCAAGGTGTCCCTCAGACACTCTTGGATGTTCTGGGCCCAGGGCAGAAGCCTCTGAGACCCTGGCAGGCGGCCAGGGACCCCTGTGGTCTTGAGCTTGACCCATGGAACAATTTACCAACCTTGCAGGAAGAACAAGAAATCACAAAAGTTTAGATATTATAATAGAAGTAGTCACAAAGTGAAAGGTAGGATTTTTGAGTGCTGTACAGGGGGGTTTTAGGCCTTGTACAGGGGGGTCTGAGTTTTGTACACGGGGGTCAGAGGTTCTAAGATGGAGGGATTTGGGCGTGCCCTGTCCTCCTTCTTTCTTCTTCCTATTCTCCATGTTCTTGGTGGTGTTGGCACTCACAGATTGGTTTAGAGTAGAAAGTCACTGTTCAACATAGGTAGTAGGCATTGGGAAAAAACTATAAACACCTAATACGTAATGTGTGATATAAAAGATGGCACCAGCCCCTCGGGGAGGAGAGACGGGGACAGCCAGAGACGAGGACAGCCGGAGACGGGGACAGCCAGAGATGGGGACAGCCAGAGACGGACAGACAGAGTCAGGGACAATGTCAGGGAGTCTGTGTGCCTTGAGATAATATGCAATAAACTGCCTTGAGACCGGACGACTGAAGACTACTGAGTCTTTCTTTGAAGGCACGGGTTGGAGGAGAGACTTTACCACCATCCGGAGTCACCCAAATCCGGGGAAGACTCCGCCAAACCTACATTAGCATTATGTCTACTGTAGACGTGTTTTGAATTCTTGAACTCATTAATTTGAGGGGAAAAAAAACCCCTTTTTTTCTGCTGTAGCATCAGCGATTGCAAGGACCTGCCCATTTCAGTATAATACTAAGGAAAAAAGAGTGGTTTATGGGTTTGGGTTTATGCTGTCTTGTAGGTGTTGAGAAAGTTAATTTCTGATTCATTAACAAGTTAATTGATACTGATTTGATCTCTAACCTCTATATGGGGAAAAGTACATTGTCTGATGGTCATATACAAAATCATTGTTCAATTTACATAGGCTAGAATTATTTAAGAGATCAGGATATACATATTTCCTATAAAATAGCCTCTTGTAAAAATATTCTGGTTTTAACATTCATACATTTTAGATATTTACAAATCTGATGCATAGTTCTCAGAATAATATTTCATATGTAATCCTTTTTGTGCATCTTAAAAGTGCTTCACAGGAAAATTAATATTGTCCTATTCTGTAGATAGACTTTATGCACTAAGTGGAATTTTTATAAAATGTATGTTTGTTCTCAAGGTTTTTGACCTGATAGAAACTTAATTGAGTCTCAGAGAGTATGATTCTTTAGTGCTAGAGTTCAGGGGTGTTTGGGAATAACCTCTGTAAGTTCTTTGCTAAATGAATTGAGCATACTTGCTGCACTTTCTCTGTATCGATGCTTTAAACCTGAAAACAGTTATACCGAATATTTTGCAGAGGGATAAGTTATTTTTATTTCTTTGACACTTCCCATATGTTTTTACTGTTGTCTGTGTTTCATATTTATGTTCATTTGACTTTTTTGCCTTTTATCCCTTGTTCACCTATAAAGTAATTGTTTCAGTGTTTAATATTGTTGAGAGAGCTAATGATGTCTTTTATAGGTTAAAACTTTTTTCAGTCTACTATGTGTGATTTCAGCCCTTTGTTTTTCCTTGGGAACAGAGGATCTTCACCCAAGATCATAGAATGAACATTAATCAAATCAGTCAGTCTGTTTTAAAACATGTCTTATTCTGCTGCTAATATTTTTTTGACTTTGGAGCTACAGTCTAATTTGGTTTAGTCTCTATAAAGTTTAGAAGTAATTGATTAAAAAATTATTAGTTGTATTTATAATTGCAGAACATTAACTTCAGTGTATTTTATATGTGGACATACAGATTTTCAGATGATAATCACCACTGTGCAATATTCTATTTTAAAACTATCTTTCTATTTCCGATAGGTTTCAGGAGGAGAAGATGAAATTCAACAGCTGCAAAAGGCTTTGCTAGATTATCTAGATGAGAACACAGAAACTGATGCATCCTTAGTGGTAAATTTCAGCTTTCTGATGTCAAATTTATATAAAAATCATTTTAGTAACATGTACTGAATAAAACTATTTTTGGTCATGCATATTAGAGATTCAATTAAATTGTCACCCTAATGTATAATGTTGGTTGTGTTTTCTGAAATATGATTGATGCATTAAACTCAATCTCATATATCCATTAATTTCACTCTTCTACATCTGTTGTTTTTGTTTTTTGTGTATCCTGCTGTATTTCTCCAGTTTTCTCGGAAGTTTTATATAGCTCAGTGGTTCCGTGATACAACTATGGAGACAGAGAAAGCAATTAAATCTCAGAAGGATGAGGATTCATCTGAAGGAACTCATCATGCAAAAGATGTTGAGACCACGGGGCAGATCATGCATAGAGCGGAAAGCCGCAAAACATTTCTTCGCAGCATCATTAAAACTGCTCCATCTCAGTTCAGTACATTAAAGTACGTTTGAGCACCGGTGCTTTATTAAACATGCATTTGACATTTTTAATAGTTTTTGATGAAACATGTCCTAATTAAAACTTTGAATTTGTTGCAGGATGAATTCTGATACTGTGGACTATGAAGATGCATGTTTGATTGTTCGCTACTTGGCCTCTATGAGGCCATTTGCCCAGAGCTTCGATATTTATTTGACACAGGTAAACTGTGCTGAAAGTCTTAGTACAGTGAAATGCAGTTGGTTTCTGATTCCAAACACTTTTGTGGTAGTGTGCCATATCTGTTCATTGTTGAGCATGGGTATTTAACAGGCCACGATAACACCATGTGCTTTCTGTATTAATGACATAAGTGCTTATGTTTCTTTTTCTTGCATACATTTTATATGTCATATTGTACGTGCATTATTTTATTTGTTAATGGATGTAGATGGCAAAATCAATATCTTAGATGTACACAGTAAAAAAATAATTGCAAAATGTTGAAATCTCTTACAATTTCTGCCAAATGCATGCTCATCTGGTGATATTAACTCATTAAATTGATCTTAATTTGAAAATACAAGCCAGCTTAGCTACTTGCTTGCCATGCATGTTACTGTCACTTTGGAAGCTGTTGTTTAACCAGTGTGTTTTCTTTCCTTTTTCTGGGAGAAGAGCACTAACGTGTTGTCATGGCAGCATGTTTGGACTCCAGTACTGGTTTGGTTTAGCTTAGTTTAGGTTCTGTTGCTTATAGTGATCTGCATACACAACCATTCTTAAAATGATAGTGCCCAAATCCACCTCTTCCATTGAAAGAACTATGAAAAGCCACAAGTGAATGGCAAAAGTAGAGTTTAAAATTAAGGGACTTCTTATTTTAGTTACTTCATTTGCATGTTATTCTGCTGCATTGTTGCCTGTTAAACAATTTGCTACCTTCCCAAAGCAAATGAATCTTTGTTTTTGTTCTTTTCTAGATTCTGCGTGTACTTGGTGAAAATGCAATTGCTGTTCGAACAAAAGCCATGAAGTGTCTGTCTGAGGTTGTTGCTGTAGACCCCAGTATTCTAGCCAGGGTAAAAAAATCTGAAATATCCATCACGTATATGCATTCTTCTGTCACACTTAAAAGAAATCTTTAATTCTTATTTTGGATTTGTGTTTTATTTGTTTCTTTTTAGCTGGATATGCAACGAGGAGTTCATGGGCGGCTAATGGATAACTCCACTAGTGTAAGAGAAGCAGCAGTGGAGCTTCTTGGCCGATTTGTGCTCTGTCGTCCTCAGCTTGCTGAGCAGTATTATGATATGCTGATTGAAAGAATATTGGTATGGTGGCTTATGTATGATGTGCCATTGGAAAACTTATTTTCAACTGAGTTTAGATGTTTAATAATATGGAATGATGATTCCAAGAGTATGTTATATATATGTTATTATTTTAATGGGGAGCATCATGCTTTTAAGACCAACCTTCTAAAATGCATTGCTTGTCAGTGAGGCTTTGTTACACTGTTGTGATTTCACCCCAGCCAGCAGCCAAGCCCCACGCAGTCGCTCACTAATACCCCCACCATCAGGACTGGGGAGAAAATCAGAAGAGTAAAAGCCAGAAAACTCCTGGTTTGAAAGAAAGTCAATTTAACAAGAAAAGCAAAAGCCACGCACACAAGCAAAGCAAAACAAGAAATTCATTGAGCCCTTCCCAAGGGCAGGCAGGTGTTCAGCCACCTCCAGGAGAGCAGGGCCCCATCCTGTGTGTTGTGGAACGGTGACTTGGGAAGATGAACACCATCATTCCAAATGTCCCCCCCTTCCTCCTTCTTCCCCCCACTTTACATACTGAGCATAATGCCATATGGTCTGGAATATTCCTTGGGTCAGTTGGGGTCACTTGTCCAGGCTGTGTCCCCTCCCAACTTCCCATTCATCCCCAGCTCCCTCCCCAGCGTACAAAGAGCAGAAAAGGCCTTGGCTCTGTGCAAGCTCAGCAATAACAAAAACATCTCTGTATTATCAACTCTGTGTTCAACACAAACCCCAACACAGCCCAATGCCAGCCTCTGGGAAGGAAATTAACTCTACCCCAGCCAGAACCAGCATATACATCAATAAGTAAATATACATAGAAAGTTGTACTGCAACAGAACCAGAATTATATTCCTTTTTGTTCCTTTATTGAGGCACAGATTAGATGAAATGAGGAATTTTGCCACATCTCTGAAGTCTCAGATATGGGTTATTGAGGGCAGTTCAGTAGTGTGGGTGATGAAAAGAGTCTGTAACATAGTAATTTAAAGTTGCCATTTGTAATCCAAAAGAAAATAAAAGATAAAACTACTTTGTTTTTTTATGCTATGTTTTAGTGCTTTAAAAGGCTTTTTATTAGAGTTTTTGTATAAAAAGTGGGTTTTGCCTGAATGATCAGATAAAATACAGTGTTAATTTAAGATAACACTAGCTTTTAGCATTCATGTTAGGTTTTTAGTCAAATACTACTCATTTGCTAGCGTTACATGATAAAACATGTTTGTAATGTGTTTTGGAAATGTCCATATGAGCATGCATAAAGGCGCTCATCCTGGCATTTAGATTAAACATATTTTGAATTAAGTAATATGAAATGAAGCTACTCATCCTTCTCCTTAGATGATGCCTAGGAAAATGGAAAATATTTGCTGCACATATCATCCATAAGCTTTATTCAAAGGCTTTTGAAGTATTACAGTCCAGACTTACAAAGTGTCTTGGGTGTTCATAAACAGTAGCTAAAGCATCAGCGCATCTAGCTTGTAAGATCTTGAATTAAGAAATGGCATTATACATTTGCAACATCATGAGTTCCTAATTGGGATTATATAAATGGAGGAAGTGTTTCAATGTTTTGAGGACTCAGCCCAAACCTTTAGGATTGTTGCAAATAAAATTATGCTGACCTTTCATATAAATATACTCCAGAATATTTTACCTGCATTTTCTGAATGCATTTTTCAGGTCAGATTATGTGATCTTCAAATATAATTTATATAATACATTAATAATATGTCTGATTTCTTTTCAAGAGCATAACGTTTTTCTCCTCACAGGATACTGGTATCAGTGTCAGAAAAAGAGTCATAAAGATACTTAGGGATATCTGCATTGAACAACCAACATTTCCCAAAATTACTGAGATGTGTGTAAAAATGATTCGGAGAGTCAATGATGAAGAAGGCATTAAGGTAGAATGAAACATATCCTTCAGGATTTAAATTATCATAATTGGTTTCTATATTTTGATGCAAAAACAATCAAAAGAGTATTTCATTGCTCCTTTGTAATTTTTATTATTTTTATTTATTTTTAATTTTTAAGAGCAAATAGCTTTCTACATTGCTGTCTGACTTGGTTTTCTTTCTTCTATTTTCTTCAAGTTCTTGCTGACACTCAAAGGATTTTTAAAAGTTGTTATCTAGAGTTTTGGGGTTTTTTCTCTTTGCAAGTATTGTCTCTGATACTTTTCTAACAAGTAAAATTAGTATATAAAATTCCTTTCTGAAAACAAAATAAACTTTAAGTCAAAATTAAGTACTTGATGTTATTATATGCCAGATTTATAAGTTCTGCATATAAAAAATATAAAGTATTAATCTGTGAAACTTTTGCATTAATTCTGTATGTTTAATGAATCAGTTATTCCCCTAAAATGTTACTTATGTCATCATATTATCTTTGTGTGATGTATATGCAGAAGGGTAAAAACCTAAGATTATGTGTTGAATCATAAACCTGACACTGATGTTTTTTGTTTGATTTGGCAAAAATAATTTTTAAATTGTTGGGTAATTAAGAATACACCTGTAATAATTTTGTATCACACTTTCAGTGGGATTTGAAGTCTGGAACTTTAAAGCTGCAACATATAATTTTACCACTTGAGATATGTTAATGCCAAGTGGCTTTCAGGGCAGACTGTTAATCAGGAAGTACATGAACAGCTGGATCTAAGATGCTGCTAGGAAAGGAGGATGACCTTTCCCTTGCCTTTCCAACAACCTCATAAAGATGAGGCAGTATCTGCAATGGGTTTTTTAAGTCTCCATGGATGAGGAATGCTTCCTACAAGCATATGCTTTATAAGTAATTTGGGAATAGTTCACTTTCATTCTATTCCATCTTTTCCTCTATACAAAAACATTGTCAGGGATCCAACTTCCTATGTTTGGGTAGAGAGACTTGACTTCTCTCTCTTCTTTGCCTTGTCACAGCTGTTCTGAAAATGCCAAAGTAATCTACAATTGCTGCTAATTCTGCTCTAGAAATTGTAGTCTTGTGTTCAGTTGTCAGTTTCTCAGGGGTACTATGCTTTCCTGAGGAATGCAGATTAGCGCAGGAAAATGGTAACTCTATTTCCTGTAGCATCACTTTCCCAGTGATCATTTTAGTGAAGCTTGCTTAGAGACCAGTATAACTGCTGTAATAGTAATCTGGATCTATCTCAGATAACATTCTCTACAACAGTATCACATAGGTTGAATAATTCCTTACGGACACATATTGTAAAAAAATTTATTGTACGGATGTATTAGTAATAATACC
The DNA here is from genome assembly GCF_026979565.1 of Vidua chalybeata. Taxonomy (NCBI): domain Eukaryota; kingdom Metazoa; phylum Chordata; class Aves; order Passeriformes; family Viduidae; genus Vidua; species Vidua chalybeata. The sequence goes on from NW_026530339.1 coordinate 1,263,239, forward strand.
TATGTGAAAAGATAAAAATATTTATTTATGCTAATTTTTTTTTTCCTTCAGAAATTAGTAAATGAGACATTCCAGAAACTTTGGTTCACTCCAACTCTACATCATGACAAAGAAGCAATGACTAGGAAAATACTAAACATCACTGATGTGGTATGTTAAACAAATTTTAATTAAGTTGCATGTAAAAATTCATTATGTTTTTATTATCTTTGGAATATTGTCTGTAGTATTTTAGAAATATACAAGTAATTTAATTATCAGATTAATTTTTATATGTCTCCTGACATTGAATACATGCTAGAATTATTAATCTGATGGAACAGGCTATAAGAAACTTTAAATGCTCACTAATCTGCTGGCGGTGATAACTGAGACCACATTATATTCAGGTTGTGGAAAATACTTGTTCAGTTAAACCACCACAAGTTTCTGTTATATTTAACATTTTCCAGGAAATGCTAGTAGCAGCATATAATTAACCCTAACTAAGAAGTAGTCTCTTAAAAGAAAAATTTACGCACTTGATAACATTTATTTTGAAAAGTTATCAAGCTGTTTCAACAAATGCAAGGTCATGTTCTCACCCAAGGTAAACCAGTATCTGCATAATGTTATCTACTTTTTAGGAGCAGCAAATTAAATTGCATGTCTCAAAAATCTGTTTCAAATAAAATGCTTTTGCATTTGTAGTGAAAATGTATTGATAAAGCCACTTTACTGAAAAGGTATTTTAATATCAATTATATCAAGATGTAAATATCAAATAAAAGTACTCTCCTCATGACTTAAAGATATGAGTTAAAACTGCTTTTTAATATTTTTACTAAATTGTAGTGTATTGTGCATTTTTCCAGAATGACCAGTCACTTTATTTGACTTCAGTTTAATTCTCAGTTCTCCTGCCAATTCTTTCTTGGAGCATCTCTGAGCTGTTCCTGACGCATGATACCAGTGAAGGCTTAGTTTGTTTATATAAAAATATGCTCATGCATATATATATATATATATATGTTCATTTTTAATATGTCAGACTTGTATTTGTGCTTTAATCTGTACAAAATGTTCTATGAACCAAAAATGTGGTTGTCATTAGAGGTAGCAATCTCCGGGAAAATGTATAGGCCTTGTATTATATGAGATACAAATTCTGAGACCATTTAAATGGTGAGAACTCTTTTTCAAATGCAGGAAAAAGTTTCTGGTCTCCAAAGATATCGTACCAAATATTTATGAAAATATATCTGAGCATGTTTACTGATCTTTTAAGATGGCATCTATATTGAAGTAATTTTTCTTCAGATGCCTTTATTAACCAGTTTATTCTCAAAACTACTTTTAGGTTGCAGCTTGTAGAGATACTGGCTATGATTGGTTTGAACAGCTTCTTCAAAATGTAAGTAATGAATTTTGAATGTATGGCACAATCATTGTAAGAATTTTAAAAATTCTTTTGGTACTAAAACATATTGGAGGGAGACTGCAAGACCAGTCCTTTACAGTAAACAAATTCAATCCATGCCCTTTAAACATCTGACCTTTCTTTAATTCTCCACTGGTGTAACTTTTATGGAGAAGTTAAATATTTTTGTAGTGCAAAATCCTTGTGTATCTGTAGTAATTTTTATAAAACCAGTACATATCCAATGTAAATGAATGCACCCTGAATACTAAATAATTTTCTGTTTAATCTGCTAAAGCTGTTGAAGTCAGAAGAGGATGCCTCATATAAACCTGTGAAGAAAGCCTGTACTCAACTTGTTGACAATTTGGTTGAGCACATTCTTAAATATGAGGAATCCTTGTCAGGTAATAGTGTTTACAACCCAGTAGCTTCTTTGAATTTTATGATACTGTAACAGTGGTGGTTCAAATGACTATTGTGTAAAGTGACTGTTACAGAATTCCTGTTACAAAACTGATGGTAATGAGTTATTGCATTTATTTTGATTGTGAACCTTTGAGCACTGTGTAATAATAAAGCTTTCCTAATTTTCTCTAGCTAATCACAACAACAGAGCTAATTTTAAAATAACTTTTTCAGACTTCTAGATCACTAAAAACAAAACAAATATGTCAAGCTTTATTTGTATTAATACATTCTACAGTTGTAATAGGAATCATTGGCTAGGCCAGTGTTCTGTGTACAGTAATTAGGTTAAAAACTAGTGATATTTTTGAAGCATCTTTGCTTATTTTACATATGTTGTGATCACATACAAATGTTAGCACATTATGTTCTCATCTCTAATCTAATAATAATATTCTGTATTGATCTTGAAAGATATGAGATATTCATATGATGTTTTTGCTATATGTTTTTCATTGCTCAAACATTACGTTTTGTATTTTCTAATTTTTTTGCAGATTCTGACAACAAAGGTGTGAATTCTGGTCGCTTGGTTGCTTGCATAACCACTTTGTTCTTATTCAGCAAAATCAGGCCCCAGCTAATGGTCAAACATGCCATGACCATGCAGCCATACCTGACCACTAAATGTAGTGTAAGTAGAGAAAATTAGAAAATCAGTCTTTTCTTTCTCCCAGATAATTAAGCATGGAAATTAATGGCTGTCTTGTATGCTTGATGAAATTGAAGGTAGGAAAAGAGAAATAAAAATTATGTTTCTATGATTCATGATCATATCTTCTAAAGATATTAGGTCCTTTGATGATCTCTATAGCTTCCAAGATGCTGTTCCTCACCCTTTGCCTTCACATTTTACACTCAAATGAAACTGAAACCTGTACTTCTTTCTCTTAAAGACTAAAACACAGTTTTCCACCTGTTATGAAATAAGTTCTTAAAATTGTTTTATTTTATAGTCACAGTCTTAAAAGTCTTAAGATTTAATAAATGAATCTTAAGACTAAAGTATGGTTCCATAAGATAGAGTGATTTAATATATAGCATAAATATTAGAAGGAAAATGTCCTGCTCTATCCTCTTCAGCAGTTCACCTCTCTCTACCCTAGCTCTGGTGTTTTTGTATTTCTCTGTAAGACAATTTAGCTCACAGAAATGATAGAGAGCTACAGTGCTGAATCCCCCCAGTCCAGGAAATTGGCCCCCTCCTCTGAAACATTGCATTGCTTTCTTCTATTTTGATTAGCACAGTTGACTCAGTGAAAGTTGTGATGAACCCCTCATCTGGCAGGAGCAGAGCAGGATCATGCAGCCATGGCTCAAGAAGGAGCTTGACTGAGTGGGGTGCAGCAATCCATTACATTAGGTCAGCTGCCCAGGGAAGAGCAGGCCTGAGAATGCTTGTTATCAGCTTAGCTTGCAGGTATAGACTAGAATTTTACAGTTTCAGCCCTAGAGCATTCCCTAGGCATATCTACAACAGACGTAGAGCTGCTTCTGATCAAACAGTATAGGAAAAGGTTCTCTGATTATTTACTTGCTGCCAATACCTGTTGCCAGGTGTTGTGCATTCTCTACTCTGTGTGTGTCAGGAAGAGTTCCTCAATTTGTTTTAGGACTCCAAAAAATTTTCATGACCAAAAGTTTTCGGGTCTGTCACAGCCTTGATGACAGGTGAATTCTGCTTCTACTGATTTTTTTTTTTTTTACAAAAGTTCTGTAGAAAACAAGAACTTGCTTTCAAAATAGTATGTAACTTAAAAGCAGATGTAAACTATATATTATTTAAAATCTTTACCAAATAACTTGCATAAGATACATAATTGTATCATACTATTATGTAATTGTATTATATTAATATGTATTATATATGTATTGCATAATACATATTAATAATACTTAGAGGTAACACAGCCAGAAATATTAAATGCTATAAATGCTGTTGTTTCAGACCCAGAATGATTTCATGGTGATCTGCAATGTTGCAAAAATCTTAGAACTTGTAGTGCCACTAATGGAACACCCAAGTGAGACGTTTCTTGCCACTATTGAGGAAGACCTTATGAAACTCATCATCAAATATGGCATGACAGTAAGCTTTTAATTGCTACTATTCGGTTAATTCCATTTCACATTGTGAAATAGATAGTTTTGTTTTAAAGAAAGTCTGTCTTCATTATGAAGATAACTTTTGAGCCATGAAAAATCAATGTTCTTGGTTTACTTGTGTTTGTATGTGTTGTTGCTATATTTTAACAATTATAAGTTTGGGCATGTTTTCAGAGCAGTCTAGGAGATGGACATTGCATCTGTTAGATAGTTACTTTTAGTTCTACGTACCTTTTCCCTGCATAACATCACAAAAGTCTCAGGTTTAAATTCTAAATATATAATTCATTTGTTCTTTTTTGCACCTAGGTTGTTCAGCATTGTGTGAGCTGTCTTGGGGCTGTTGTGAACAAGGTCACTCAGAACTATAAATTTGTGTGGGCCTGTTTTAATAGATACTATGGTAAGTAAAATCACAAGATGTAGATGTCACTCTTCAGTTTCACCTACAAGTCTTATTTTAGGGGTACACCATGATTAAATACTGTGATCAAAACTTTTATCTTACTGTAGGTGCGCTTTCAAAATTAAAAAGTCAACACCAAGAAGACCCCAACAGTACAATACTTACTGCCAATAAACCAGCACTCCTTAGATCACTTTTCACTGTTGGAGCACTGTGTCGACATTTTGATTTTGATCAAGAAGATTTTAAGGGCAACAGTAAGGTAAAATAACTTGTATTTATTCTCCATGCCTTGTGTCTATTGAATGCTCCACTTCAATTTGAGAACACAGTATTCCTAGGCCCTCAAAGCTATGCATTTCTTCATAATACATATGGTATCATTTTTGGGTTGTAAATACATGGTTTTGCAAAGACAATGCAGTAAGATTGTGCTTCTCCATTTTGATATATATGCTTTTTATAAGAGATTAAAAATACCTGTTTCATCTTCAAATAGCTATTATTTGTGTTTTAATTTCCTCAGGTTAACATTAAGGATAAAGTACTCGAACTGCTGATGTATTTTACAAAGCATTCAGATGAAGAAGTACAGACAAAAGCCATTATTGGCCTTGGTAAGAAATATTAATAGTTTTTATTATTCTGCTGTTGTAGAAATCCATGCATTTATTTGTGTAGTGACAGGGAAGTTTGTTTAAAATCAAAGTTCACCACATGTTTTATTTGAGACCTGGCTATAGGAATGTAGTGAAAGGGATACTTGGAAGTTGCATACTTCTGCAGCAGAGTGGATGCTTTTGACAGTGAATACCTTTTTGATGTATGACCGAGTCTTAAAAAGCATCAAGTTTCCAAAGTAAATGGAGATGGGTTTTTTTTTCCCATATGCAAATATGTTGTAACTCCAAATATTGTTTTTCAGTCCTCAAGGTATGGTTAAAGAATAACTAGAAAAAATGATGGAAAAACTTTGAGAATTTTAAGTGCAGGGGCAGAAATTCCACAGAAATTGAGGAAGCTCTGGCAGTTTATACCAACTGAGAGATGCTCTGTGAAATTTCATGACGCATTGAGATGATGCCATAGTCTAAATATTGTGGCTTATTTTGGGTCTTTGGCAGTATTTCAATTTTAAATAGATTCTTTGTCTGAAGGCATTAGTATAGTATCTCAGTGACTTACAGTAATGCATGAACTGACATTGAGTGGTGTGTATCATGTTCATCCTCTGCTCAAGGACCAAAACTGTACATGTAAGAGCATCTTGTTTGGACAGGTAGGCCTTGGTTTCTGGAAGAGTTCAGTTCATGGTTATGGCTTAGTCTAAAGAAAGTTGTCTCCTATGTGTGTGAGCTTGCATTGTATGGTTTAACTGTTAATTTTCCTCCTTATGCCGCTGTTTAGGTGACTTTTTAGATAGCCTGGTACAGTTCAGGCTAGGGAGGACTGAGGATAAGGACTGAGACTGAATCTTGATTTGATATTCTGTGAGGAAACCATTGCCGACAGCTGAGTGGGATTAATGGCTTTAGAGTTGCCTCTGTTGCAGGAACAGTGCTATGGTGCTAACAACTAGCTGGAGGTTTTTCTAGGCATTGTATCAAGATGCACAACACTTACTGTAGTCCATTCTAATTTAATTGTTCTATACAAAATATTGCACATGGGATAGGGGCTGCCTTCCTAACCATAGACATGATTGCTTTACTCATGGAGGCTGAGTGTTGTATTCATCAGAAATGTTCCTGAATTACAGACTGAACTGTGACCAGTTTGGGGAAGAGGAGAAAACAGAAGTGACTATCAGTAGGCATTCTTCAGATTTTTTAATTCTTTTTTCTCTGCCTGTAAACATGTCAGTCTTTATCTTAATTAAACCTCAGGCAACTGTTTTCAGTGGTATATTAGTCTCATCTAAGTACTGGTTCCACTTTGAAGGTAGCTGCTTGGGTTTACAGAGATGTAGTAGGCAGTGCAAAGCTCTGTTTTACAGGCTGGTAATACTGAATCAAGTTGTCAAATGCATTCAACATTTATGTGCAGCAATAAGGTGAAAATTACTAACAAGCTAATTCAAAATTTATACACACTGAAGGCATCAGATGAAGAGTGTGTACTTTCCTTTTGGTAATTATTAGTGTGTCCTTACAGTAAGGACACTCAACAGTTTTAACCTTTGCTTTGGGATGTGTCACTGCTGTTGAGAGATTGAGTTTAACCATAAAGCGTTATGGTTATGCTTCTCTTCCAGATGTGTACTTGCAAGGCAGATTGAGGATAAAAAATTTTGTTAGTAGCTAACAGGTAATGTCTTACTCAGCCAAGTTCAGTGCTTAACCTTAACAGAGTGAAAACAAAGGTATGAAGAGAAGTTGTGTGAGAGCAGCCCCAAGATGTGAAGTCAGTCCTTAAATGAACACAGCAGTTGCCTTTTTTCCATCCCCTATGACAAATTCTTATGCCAAGTAAAATTTCTTCCCTGCTTACAGGGGATGGAAAAATAATAATTTCCCTAAGAGTACTGGTGGTTTTAGATTCTTTTAAATAAGTGAATGAAAGAAAGAGAGTTATGGATTGTTACACATACATGCAAGTGCTTTCCATTTTCAAAATTAAACTTAAGAAATTGATTGGACTTTCTCAGAGGTGGTCAAGTTATAAACATCAAAATACACCTGTATAGAGTGGACAATTATACTACGTACTTCAAAGAGGAGCATCATTCGTTTTGCTTTCACCTCTTTCCCCTCCATCTCCCCTGCCTTCTTTCCTTTTCCTGTTTTGAAATTGAAATGAGATCTTAAATGCACTTAGGTCTTGCCCTAGACTTAGCCTTTACCTACACTGTCTTTTCTGTGTGCACAGAGCCAGTTTTAAAAACCTGACTCAGTCTTCCCTTTGTTACACCCACTTTTATACATTGCTTTCACATAATTTTATTTGCTTTCATTTTCCCCCCATTCTTCTTTTATGTTTATCTTTATGTTTTCTGTGTGTTCATTCAGAATCTTAGTTTCCTATGGTCATGAAAAATACACTTAATATTTGCTTTTCTCACAGTCTTAAAAAAATTAATCAAGTAGTTAAATATAGTTTAAATTGGGAAGTTATGTTCCCATTACCGTTTTTTATGATACTCTATAAGAGTCTGTTGGCAGCACTCCTAAATCTACATATGTGATCTAAAATTATATATGCTGTTACATATTTAGATCAAACTTTTTATGAAATAAAGACTTCCCTGACTAAGAATAACCAGTTCTTTGTCAAGGGTAAGGCTGCAGCTAAAAGCAGTTCTATAGTGTGTATCTTCTAACAGATGTAGTCTTGGGAATGCTTCAGGTAATTTTCAAGACAAGACCTTTATGAATAATAACAGCGAGAGGTCTAAATTTTATTTTATTGTGTTTGCTATATTTTTTCTTTTAAGATTTTATTGTTTAAATACCCAGGATATTTAGCAATTTTTCCACATTTTCTCTGTCTCCATATGAATAACTCTTCATAGCTTCAGCACAATGTTTTTCTCCAAATGTGTTAGAAAAACAATGAGTAATATTTTAGCAATGTTCCTCCCTTGCTCTTGGGAGACCTCCTAGTCATTGAGATGCAGACCAGTACACTGGACATGCTTCCAGACCTATATAACTCTTAGTTCAACTGCCCTGGGTTGAGACCCCATCTTTATCTATCAGACAGATAATAGAACTCCTTATAAGTTTAGAATGGTGTCCATATGAAAAAGCAATATTGTTTGTTAGCACTACACTTGGGAGGAGATAAATTTCATACCTCTATTTTGAAGAAAGACTTAAGAAGCAGAAATACAATTTCTAGTTAATAATATGGAATATTTCCTTTTTTCTTCCACCCTTAGGATTTGCATTTATACAACACCCAAGTTTAATGTTTGAACAGGAAGTGAAGACCCTGTACAACAGCATTCTTTCAGACAAGAACTGTTCAGTAAACTTAAAAATCCAGGTGTTAAAAAACCTTCAGACCTACTTGCAGGAGGAGGATACACGTATGCAGCAGGCAGACAGAGACTGTAAGTGCTGAGTTCTTCTGTGCTGAGGCAGGCAAAATCTAACTTTCTTGCATACAATTACTATATACATGAACTGAGTAATTTGTTATCTAATTAGTAATATTGTACACAAGATATCTTAGAATAATTTTCAAGAATTCATTATGTCCATAGGTATATTGAGGTATGTAGCTTATTATTTACTTTCAGGATGTATAAATCCTGAAAGCAATCCAGAATGCATAATTGCTGTAATGATGGTAGTAATACATTTTATCAAAATATTCTCTAAGGTTAATTAGCAGATACAAAATAAGAAATTGTAAAAAATAAAACCTTTATCGAGGAACGAGACTTTAAATTTGTGTGACTTTAATTTTTTTAAGTATATTTGCTATCAGACTGCTTTATGTTTCATGAGATCATAAACCCATTCTAAGATGGCTGAAATGTCTTCGTATTATAAAGCTTAACGATAAGTATGCATCAAATAATAGCAAAGTAAATTATTATACTGTGGTGAGTGTGCTATTGCTTTCATCCTTTTTACAGGGAAAAAAGTAGCAAAGCAGGAAGATCTGAAAGAAATGGGTGATATTTCCTCAGGGATGAGTAGTTCCATCATGCAGCTATATCTCAAACAGGTCCTTGAGGCTTTCTTTCATACCCAGTCCAGTGTACGCCACTTTGCTCTAAATGTCATTGCATTGACATTAAACCAGGGTCTCATCCATCCTGTTCAGGTATGGTAACCTTTTATGATGTGGATTTTTTTTTTTTTTTGGTCTTCAGGTTTCAGGGCTTTTTACACTTGCTAGATATATATTTAGTTTTTCTCTTGCAGCTATGTTACAGTAATCTCTTATTGTAGCAAGGGGCCTTTACAGAAAGCATATTTTGAAATTTAGATTCCAAATGCTGTATTTTCTTGTCTTTGGATCAAGATCTAAAAGCCCAGCGAGTGCCTAAAGTGCATGTGCAAATGTACATTGGAGCATATTTCTGTTACGAATTTCATGTGTATGCCAAGCTCTTTTCTTTAATTCTTTATCCTGAAAACTGTGACAGCTTGTCTCCACCTCAATTCCCATGTCCTCCAAACACTATGGAATTCCAGAGTCAATGTCAGAACTTGAGTTATCATCACCATTATTCTTTGCTTACATAATATTTTTGTAATTATTTGTTTATAACACAACCATTGTACATGTTCAGTCATAACTGGTGGTGTGTGGTTTGGGGTTTTTTTAAATGGCATTTTTTGTAGTGTAAATTGACTTTAGAGTTTGAGAGAACTGGAAATACTACCTGAAACTTCACACAACTTCTGTCACTTATAATACCTCCAAGTCTCAATGGATATCAGTGACCAGTGGTGTCTCTCAGAGGTCTATATTGGGATCAGTGTTATTTAATATCTTCATTAATGACACATACAAAGGGATTGACAGTACCCTCAGCAGGTTTGCAGATGACATGAAGCTGAGTGGTGGAGGTGACACACCTGAAGGACAGGGCCATCCAGAGGGACCTGGACAAGCTCAAGAAGTGGCCCATTGGAATCTCATGAGGTTTAACAAGACCAAGTGCTGGTGCTGCACCTTGGTCGGACAATCCCCAGGATTAATCCAGGCTGGAGGATGAACAGATCGAGAGCAGCCCTGGGGAGAGAGACTTGGGGGTGCTGGTTGGTGAGAGTCTGGACATGCCTCGTCCGTGTGTGCTGGCACTCAGAAACCCCCTGTGGGCTGGACTGATCCCACAGTGTGGGGAGCAGAGAAGGAGGGGATTCTGCCCCTCTGCTCTGGTGAGACCCCACCTGCAGTGCTGCCTCCAGCTCTGGGGTCCCCAACAGAGAAAGGACATGGACCTGTTGGAGCAAGTCCAGTGGAGGCACCAAGATGATCAGAGGGATTGAGCACCTCTGCTATGAGGAAAGGCTGAGAGAATTGGGATTGTTCAGCTTGGAGAAGGGAAGCTTTGGGGTGACCTAACTGTGAACTTCCAGGACCTGAAGGGAGCTAACAAGAAAGATGGAGAGGGACTTTTACAAGAGCATATAGTAAAAGGATGAGGAGAAATGGCTTCAAAGTGACAGGGAGTAGGATTAGATTAGCTATTAGGAAGAAATTCTTCCCTATGAGGATGGTGAGGCCCTGGAACAGGTTGCCCAAAGAAGCTGTGGCTGCCCCATCCCTGGAAGCATTCAAGGCCAGGTTGAACAGGGCTTGGAACAACCTGGTCTAGTGGAAGGTGTCCCTGCCCATGGCAGAGGGTTGGAACTAGATGACCTTTAAGGTCCTTTCCAACCCAAACTATTCTATGATTCTATGATAACACTGGTATTTTGTGTATTTTGTACTATTTGTTTGAAAAAAGTAGTCAGGTAGTAAGTTGCATAAAGCTTCCTATTCTAGTTTCTGCAGTAGTCAGAATATAACATAAAAAATACTGTAATAAAAGAGCAAAGAGTGAGAAAGACAAGATACAATGACTCTAAATAATAATCTCATTTGGTTTTTTTTCAAGTGTGTGCCGTACTTAATTGCTATGGGCACAGATCCAGAGCCTTCTATGCGAAACAAAGCTGACCAGCAATTGGTGGAAATAGACAAAAAGTATGCTGGGTTCATTCATGTAAGTAATTCTTTTATCATTTTACAAAATACTGTTGCATTCTCTGGTGACTCAACACTTGGATAGGCCTCAGCTGCAGAAAAATAATATAAATAACAAAGAATAACAATAACTATAAGCAGTTGTAAAGAAGATCCCAGCTCTTTCCCCTGATTGGAGATTTCTGTTTGTAGAAATAGAAAGGATATAATAATTTGAAGCATCTCTTCCAGTCTAAAAATTCCTTTAATTTATAATCCACAGTAGTGTTTTCCTCACTGAATAGTATGTTAAGAGCATTTATTTGATAAGAGGTAAGGACAGCTGTTTCATAATGTTTAGCAATGATTTTCCTGTATTAAGAGAGAGCACTTTGTAAAAGTAGAGGTCAGTATATATATATGTATTAAAACTTTAAGACATCAATGCTTTATAAATTATAATCTAAGCAGAAGGAACATAGGAAGATTTTAAGAACTGAGGGATCTTGCTGAAAGGAAAATCTGAGGGATAAGTGAAGACTTATGGAGTTCTGGCATGGTGACGATAGTTCTGCTAAAGATCTGAAATTGAGTTGCAGCACCCCCTCCTTATTTCAGAAGGCCTCAGTCTTAGTTCAGAGTGTATACTACATTGTGGGACTTTATAAATCTAATTGTATTCCACTGAAATTTGAGCATTGCATTGTTCATGGCATCTAAAGAGATACCTAACTGAAGTCAGACCTCATCACAGTCTACAACTCCCTTGTGAGGGGAAGAAGAGGGGCAGACACTGATCTCTTTGTGACCAGTGACAGGACTCGAACGAACAGCTGGAGCTGTGTCAAGGGAGGTTTAGGTTGGATATCAGGAAAAGGTCCTTTACCCAGAGGCTGGTCAAGCACTGGAACAGGCTCCACTGGGAACTGGTCACAGCATCAAGCCTGACAGAGTTCAAGAAGCATTTGGACAACTCTCTTGGCACATGATGTGATTCTTGGAGATGGTGCTGTGCATGGCCAGGATTTGGACTCGATGATCCTTGTGAGTCCCTTCCAACTCACCATATTCTGTGATTCTGTGAATTAAGTGGTGATTGGCGGCCATCTTGGCCACAATGACCACTCAGCAATCAAATTTAAAATCTCTGTTGCCAGGAGGGAAAGTGCCAGCAAAACCTCAACTCTAGTCATGAGGAGAGCAAACTTCGGGCTGCTCAGGGAAATATCAAGTAAGGTCCCCTGGGAAAATACTTTTGCAGGTGCTGGGTCCATCAGTGCTGCTCACTTTTTAAGCATCTCGTCCTAAGGGCACAGGAGCAGGCAATTCCCAGATGTCAGAAGTCAGGCAGGCAAGGCAGAAGGCCAGCGTGGCTGAACAGGAATCTTCTCTTGGAAATAAGGCTATAAAGGAAGGTGTGTACCCAGTGGATGCAAGGTCAGGTGGTATGGGAAGAATACAGAGATGCTGCTCGCCACTGTAGGGAGAAAATCTTTGTGGACAAAGCTCAACTGGAGTTGGACAGTTGTGCTGGTTCTGGCTGGGGTAGAGTTAATTTCCTTCCCAGAGGCTGGCATTGGGCTGTGTTGGGGTTTGTGTTGAACACAGAGTTGATAATACAGAGATGTTTTTGTTATTGCTGAGCTTGCACAGAGCCAAGGCCTTTTCTGCTCTTTGTACGCTGGGGAGGGAGCTGGGGATGAATGGGAAGTTGGGAGGGGACACAGCCTGGACAAGTGACCCCAACTGACCCAAGGAATATTCCAGACCATATGGCATTATGCTCAGTATGTAAAGTGGGGGGAAGAAGGAGGAAGGGGGGGACATTTGGAATGATGGTGTTCATCTTCCCAAGTCACCGTTCCACAACACACAGGATGGGGCCCTGCTCTCCTGGAGGTGGCTGAACACCTGCCTGCCCTTGGGAAGGGCTCAATGAATTTCTTGTTTTGCTTTGCTTGTGTGCGTGGCTTTTGCTTTTCTTGTTAAACTGACTTTCTTTCAAACCAGGAGTTTTCTGGCTTTTACCCTTCTGATTCTCCTTCCCATTCCACCAGGGTGGGGGTGGAGAGGGGGGTTGAGCAAGCAGCTGCATGGTGCTTAGTTTCCAGCTTGGCTTAAACCACGATTGTGGAGGGCAATAAAAAGAGCCCTTTTAAATGTCAGTAGTAAATGGCAGCGCAAAAATGACATCAGCCCATTCCATTATGAGAATGGTCACCTCACAAACAGGGACATGGACAAGACAGAGATGTTTAATGCTTTCTTTGCCTCTCTTTTCAACACCAGTGACAGACTAAGGGGGTCCCAGTGCCCTGAGCTGAAGGACCATGACTGTGAGAATGATCAACTCCCAGTCAACCCTGAAAATGTGTGGGTTCTGCTGTTCCAGCTGGATCCCTATAAGTCTATGGGGTGTGATGGGATTCATCCCAGGCTACTCAGAGCTGCTGATGTGATTCCAAAACCTCTCTCAATGATTTGTGAGTGGTCTTGGGAATCTGGAGAGGTCCCAGCTGACTGGAAGCTGGGGAATGTTGTCTCGATTTTCAAGAAGGGCAAGAAGGAGGCCTCCAGTCTCGCCTGTCAGTCTCACTTCAGTGCCTTGTAGAGTTATGGAGGAGATTATTCTGGGAGGTATTGAAAAGCACCTGAAGGACAGTGCAGTCATCAGTCACAGCCAGCACAGCTTCATGAGGGGAAAGTCCTGCTTATCAAACCTGATTTCCTTTTATGACAAGGTAACCCACCTGGTTGATCAAGGGAAGCCAGTTGATATAATCTTTTTGGATTTGAGCAAAGCTTTCGATACTGTCTCTCCCAGGATCCTTCTAGACAAAATGTCCAGACCCCAGCTGGATAAACACATCATGCGGTTGGGTGAGCAACTGGCTCACGGGTGGGGCACAAATGGTTATAGTGAATGGAGTGACATCAGACTGGCGGCCTGTCACTAGTGGGGTTCCACAGGGCTCTATCCTTGGCCCTGAGCTCTTCAACATCTTCATTAATGACCTGGACACAGGACTGGAAGGGATACTGAGCAAGATCGCAGACAATACAAAACTGGGAGGAACTGTTGACCCCACTGAAGGCAGGGAAGCCCTGCAGAGAGACCTTGACCAATTAGAGGACTAGGCAGTCACCAACCATATGAAGTTTAACAAGGGCAAGTGCCAAATTCTTCTCCTGGGATGGGGCAACTGTGGATGTACAGACAGACTGGGGAATGAGAGGCTGGAGAGCAGCTGTGGGAAGGGACCTGAGGGTCCTGATCGTTGACAAGTTGAATATGAGTCAGCGGTGCCCTGGCAGCCAGGAGGGCCAACTGTGTCCTGGGGGGCATCAGGCACAGCATCACCAGCAGGTCAGAGGGGATTGTCCCACTCTGCTCTGCACTGGGGAAGCCTCATCTTAAGTCCTGGGGACAATTTTGGTCACCACAATATAAGGATATAAAGCTATTAGAGACCATCCAAAGGAGAGCACAAGGATGGTGAAGGGCCTTGAGAGGAAGCCATATGAGGTGCAGCTGAGGGCGCTTGGTCTGTTCAGCTGAGGGGAAACCTCATTGCAGTCTATAACTTCCTCATTAAGGGAAGAGGAGGGGCAAACACTGATCTCTCTTCTGTGGTGACCAGTGACAGGACTTAAGGGAAGAGCTGGAGCTGTGTCAGGGGAAGGTTAAGTTGGATAGTAGGAAAAGGTTCTTCACCCAGAGGGTGGTCAGGAACTGAACAGGCTCCCCAGAGCAGTCGTCATGGCCCCAACACTACCAGAGTTTAAGAACTGTTTGGACAAACTCTCAGGCACAGTGTGGGATTATTGGGGTGTCCTGCGCAGGGCCGGGAGGTGGACTTGATGATCCTTGTGAGTCTCTTCCAATTCAGGATATTCTATGAATCTATGATTCTTGAAAATTCTTTAAATTTGGGTACCTGGCTGTAGTTGGTAAACAGATCATCTGTATGTTTCTAACACAGAAGCAGTTCACAATACATTTTGATCTCTACCACAAATTCTGTTTAAATCTGTATGCTTTCTCAAAAGGCAGTAGTGCACCTCAGTGCGTGTTTAAAAGTTAAACTTCAGATGAGGAACCACTTAAAGGGAAAAAAGATTAAAAAGTGGCTAGAAGTTTCTGTTGTCTGGCATTTGTTTACTTTCCACTTTCAGTGTTACTGCTTGAAAGCAATGATTTAAATAAAAATAAGTACTTTTCCATTTCAGATGAAAGCAGTGGCTGGTATGAAGATGTCTTACCAGGTACAACAGGCAATCAATACCTGCCCACAGGATCCTGTGAGAGGTTTTAGACATGATGAATCATCCAATGCATTGTGTTCACACCTATACTCCATGATTCGAGGGAACCGTCAACACAGACGAGCATTTCTCATTTCCTTACTCAACCTCTTTGATGATACTGCAGTAAGCACCACATTTCCTTCACTTAAAAAAATACCATTGCAAGCTTAAATTCTCCTTTTGTAATATATTTTTATGACATAATTATTGATAGCTTTATTTCTCTAAGGTACTTTGTTTTGCTTTATAATATAAGGTATTTACCTAATAGAATGCATTACTCACTTTTGCATCATTCAATATCTTTCTGTACTCAGTTTAGGTTGTTTAGGAATAATGTATCTTTAGGTATGATTAAATTTTGCACATATATATATGTTGTTTAGAGTGCGTTTGGGGGGAATGTAGAATAAAATTTGTGATTTTTTTTGTTTGTTTGTTTTGTTTTAAACTGTTAGGAACACAGGATAAGTGTATAATAAGATATTTGTATGTATATTTATATGTACTTTTTTTTAACTTCCAGAAAACAGAGGTGAATATGCTCTTGTATATAGCAGACAATCTAGCCTGTTTTCCTTATCAAACACAGGAAGAGCCACTGTTTATAATGCATCATATAGACATTACATTATCAGTTTCTGGTAGCAACCTACTACAGTCATTTAAAGAGGTATGTGCATTTATATTTTAGTATATTTATTATGGTGGCAGCATAAGCTTCTATATAATTTGGTCAATTTTTCAGTGAATACAGTACCATTATTATGATATGGACCAGTATTGTTAGTTTGTAACTGGTAGTTAAAAAACAACCCTTTCTGTTCTGACCTGTATCTGGCAGACACTAGTTGAAATTTTTCCTTATATTGCTGCTTATGTTATTAAAAATGAATGACAATTTTTGAGATATTAATATTAAATTATATAATTCCCTAATATTTCTGAATTGGAATTAATAATAATTGCATGCATAATTTTAATAACAAAATCCCATTTTCTTTTTCTTTTGTTGTCAAGTAGCTGATGGCAGTGCCAAGTGTGTCACCTAGGAGAATTTAAATACATTATTTATTGCAAGAAAAGAGTATGCAATATGTATTTTCTTAAGGTAGCATATAAGAACCCCAGTAATGGTATAGCATCTGTTGCTATGGCAATACACAATCCTGTAAGAAAAAGGCCTTTGTTTCTTGTACTGTGTCCAGTTTTGGGCTGCTTAGGACAGGAGAGATATGGAGCTCCTGGAGTGGGTCCGGCAGAGGCTGTGAGGATGATTAAGGGACTGGAGTACCTCTCTTATGAGGAAAGGCTGAGGGAGTTGGGGCTGTTCAGCCTCAAGAGGAGTCATCTGTCAGGGGACCTTATTCTGTGATTCTTAAAGACTTCAGTGTCTTCATTTCCTGGACAACTTTAACAGTAGAAGGTCCAAACTGTCAGGAAACAAACCCATTTCTAGAATTTCGAATCTGACTAGTAAGTACAAGTCAGAGTTGATACCTGGAAAGAACACTGCTTTGAATTCTCACCCTACCAAAGTCAATTTTTAATTTGCTAGAAAAAGACAGCACATCCTTTAAATGGGGGACCAGTATGTAGAGGATGAAATCCTGCTTGGGACATCTTAAGTTCTGTGTTATGAAAAAGCATACTATGTGCAGTAATAATGCAGGTATGAAATTCTGTAGCTCTACAAGTAGTAGAACTGGATATTATTAATACTGTATATGCTGATTTGAGGGGCTCTCTGGTCAGCAGTGTAATTAGTGTCATAGGATTTTAACAGAGAGAAGGATTAAAACCAGCTTGGACTAGTTTGTACCAATGTACATATGGAAATATATGTAACATGCAAAAATTATATTCAGGTGAAAAAAAAAGAAATTTTCTTCATGATTTATTTTATTTGGCTTTTACTTCATTTTACTGTCTCCGATAACAAACTTGAGCAGTCTTTTTAAGAATAACATACCAGTGGAGTACTTCTTGCTTCAGTTCTTTCTGTAACCACCTTGCAAAAAAAAGTGGACTTTGGATCAATTTTTCAGGGACCTTGAATTCAGCTTTTTTTTTGTCATAAATTATTTTAATCTTTGAATATAAAGTTGTGAAAATCAAGTTATGAATTAATAACATTGTTCAGGGAATTTTTCCTAATTTAAGTCAATAATGATTTTTTAGAAATGTACATGATGCTACTTACCCTAATTTTGGAATGTGTGTTAACTTCTCTGTCTCACAGTCTATGGTGAAAGACAAAAAAAAGGAAAGAAAGCCTTCATCAGACGAGGAGACTGACAGTGACAGTAACAGTGGTAGTGAGAGCAAAAGTGAGGAGGAAGCTTCTAAGCCTCGGAGGTTACGGAAACGAGTAAACTCTGATTCAGATTCTGATGAAGAAAATGATATAAATGCTGTGATGAAATGTTTACCAGAAAATTCAGCTCCTTTAATTGAATTTGCAAATGTCTCCCAAGGCATATTATTACTTTTGATGCTGAAACAGCATTTAAAGAACCTCTGTGGATTCTCTGATAGGTAAGGATATTTAGACAATAGGCCGTCTTGTTATCTAGTGAGTTCTTCGTAAGGATTAAGTTTGGAAGAAGTTGGAGGGAGGTGTTTAGTTGATTGTTAATAATTGCAGTAGATTTGTATAAGAGAAAAACATAAATAGAATTGGTTGGATGTAATGAAACTGGCTTAGAAAACGTAATGATTTCATTTCTTACCAGGATGTCTATTACATACAGAATGGTTAAAATATAACTACTTATATTGAATATTTTAAAAAACTTTTCCTTGAAATAGTTTTGGACTTTGCTTAAAAGCTCTTTCTTCCCTTTTGTTTTCTTTAAACAGTAAAATTCAGAAATATTCTCCATCTGAATCTGCAAAAGTGTATGATAAAGCTATAAACAGGAAGACAGGAGTACATTTCCATCCAAAACAAACTCTGGATTTTCTGCGGAGTGATATGGCTAATTCTAAGATCACTGAAGAAGTGAAGAGGAGTATAGTAAAACAGTACTTAGATGTAAGTAAAATTGCTTTGCAGAAAATCTGAAATCCTTTCAAACTAGGTAACAGTGTAAACTTGAAAGTAGATGCTGATGTATTGGAAGAAGATTTCAAAATGTTACATTTCTGGTAATCTTTTGTGATGGATCTATGATAACTCGCAATTTCCTTTCAGGATGTTTAACAGTATTACCTTTCAAAGTATTCTAATAAAGTTAAACACAATAAAACTTAATTTCAACTGAAGGATATTTATCTTTGCAGAGTATTTTCTAATTTCTGGTATCCATCTTGTATAACTCTACCATATAACTTGTTCACTTTATCCCTGACTGTTTCTGTCATAGGAACAGAGACTAGATCTAGTGTATTTACCCTTTTTTTTTCTTTTTTCTTTTCCAATTCTTTAAAATATTAACTAGAGAAAACTTGCAATTTTGGAAACACAGGAAGAAAGGTTTTACATATCTACTAGAAAATGAAAGTAAAATATTTGTAGAACAAAACACAAGCTGTTGAAGTTGGACATTTTCTGCCATTTGTTTTACACTGTTTCTTTAACTTTTCATTTGTTTTTTATTTAATGTCATGTGATATGAATGTCTGGTTCTAAAGTTTGAATGTAAACTTCTCTGTTTTTTGGGGGGTTTATTTAATAGTTCAAGCTCCTTATGGAACATTTGGATCCTGATGAAGAGGAAGAAGATGGAGAGGTGTCAGCTAGCACAAATGCTCGGAACAAAGCAATTACCTCACTTCTTGGGGGAGGCAGCCCTAAAAACAATGCAGCTGAGACAGAGGATGATGAAAGTGATGGGGAGGATAGAGGAGGAGGCACTTCAGGGGTGAGGCGGAGGAGGAGTCAACGTATTTCACAGCGTATTACGTAAAATTATTTTTATGTGATTATAAATGTCAGTCTATTATATTAAATGTACACCAAGTAATGTAATCAACATGAAAAAA
Organism: Vidua chalybeata; assembly: GCF_026979565.1. Taxonomy (NCBI): domain Eukaryota; kingdom Metazoa; phylum Chordata; class Aves; order Passeriformes; family Viduidae; genus Vidua; species Vidua chalybeata. The sequence goes on from NW_026530339.1 coordinate 1,282,543, forward strand.
AGCATTTTGTAGATAGAGATTCTCTACTTAACCATTTATACAAGTTTTGTAGAAAGTTTAACAGAAAAGACAATAAAAAAAACACAAACTAGAAAATGAGATTTATCCCATATAAAAATTTATTAATTTTCCTTTGGAATGTACTGTGTGTTATCCTTTTTATTGTTGCCAAGTTTTTATGTAGCTTTATGATTCGTGTGTATATATAATTTTATATATCAATAAGAGATAAAGACACGGGTACAAATTAAGAGTATGTGGTTTTACAAGGATATGTTAACCCCTTGGCGCTGGCGGTCGCGGTGCGTCTCATTGCCGGCAATGGAATGTGTGCCGGGGAATCCCAACTCCCGGCGTCAAGGGATTAAAAGCAATAAAAGCAATAATTTCACTAAAGTTCTTTTGTGTAACACTTGGTCTTTTTTCCCCCCAATGTTTTAGTCATTGAGAAGGTCAAAACGAAATTCAGACTCTACAGAGTTGGCAGCACAGATGAATGAAAGTGTTGATGTCATGGATGTCATCGCTATTTGCTGTCCAAAGTACAAAGACCGACCACAAATTGCAAGAGTAGTACAGAAAACCAGCAATGGCTTCAGTGTTCAGTGGATGGCAGGCTCCTACAGTGGCTCCTGGACTGAGGCTAAGCGCCGTGATGGCCGCAAACTGGTGCCTTGGGTAGACACTATTAAAGAGTCAGACATTATTTACAAAAAAATTGCTCTAACGAGTGCTAATAAGCTGACTAATAAAGTTGTTCAAAATTTACGATCGCTGTATGCTGCCAAGGATGGAACTACCAGCTAATGAATTTGTACACACAGCCAAATTTACAAGAATTGAAATAACAGAAAAACTTGAGATATCAACTTTCTGGCAAAAAAAAAAAAAAAAAGAAATCAGTTAAATGAAGAGTAAGAATGGAATCTGGGACGCAAGAAAAAAGAAGGAAATATTTGGTAAACATTTATGTGGGAGCTTCCTTCGCTGTTGTGCAGCAGAAACTTCTCAGTTCATTTTTACTCCCACTGTATTATAGTTTAAAAAATTGTTTATACCTTGAAAAAAACCTTTCTGTTAAAAAAAATAAACAAGTGAATGTTGGAAATTAGTCTGTTAATGTTCTTAATAAAGTGTTCTTGGAGTTTAACCTAGCAGCGGATGGCTTTCTTTAGCGTAGCCCAGTTTCCAGGGAAGCATTGTTTTTACAGGCTGTAAACTGGCAGAATCTCCCGGATATATAATTTTTTCTGTTGAGGGAAAAAAAACCCGCATGCAGTATCTATGACCTATCTGCAGGAGGAGTTTTTGTAAATGTAGATTTTGATGTATTAGGTCACCCTGAAATAATACAAGAAAAGGGATCCCCAGCAAATCTGGTGGAATGCATACTGCAATAAATTTTTTTACTTCTCTTTGTTACTTGTCTGTTTCCATTTGAATTTCTTATTGTAAAGATCTGTTTAAATCCATTTATATTATTTTGCGGTCTTTTATGTAAAATTTACTATATTAGTGGTTTTCAAAACAAGACAAAATATTGTTTACACAGTTTTATAGGCTTTCTTAATAACTGATATCTTTTTATTATTTTTATCCCTTAAAGGGTGTAAACACAAGTTAACTCCAGGGATTTATTGTATCCTGCAGTATTTAGTATTAACTATATGATTTAGCACTGTGCCAAACACATTTTCAAGAGTACATTTTGATATGAAAAGAAAATATAGTTTATTCCTTGTATGCTTCAATTTCTTTCTAATGCTGTCCAAATGGTAATTTATGATAGTTTAAATTTGGGGAAAGCTGAATGACTATTTTGCTTAGGCTAACTGGCCATGTACGCATTTCTCTGGGTTAATATAGAGAGGCTTGTGTCAAGAAGAGCTAGCTACCAGTATCTGAGGAGTGAATGGGTATGAGTCTGGGCAATTATGTTACATTCCTTCACAAATGAATTTTTTAAAAAATATTTGTATATTAGCCTATTTTTTTTACTAATTGAAAGATGCTCTCACATTTTGTAAATTGAAAAAGTACTACTGAAAACTTTCAGAAGCATTTGTTTTGACTACGTTGCCACAAGCCTTTCACAAGCAGTTTGCCTATCCAGAGAGTAACAAAACCAGCAGATTTTCAAACAAAAAAATCTAAAACAACTGAACTTTCTAGGGACATATAAACCCTGCTGTGTTTTCAAATATGTTTATCTAAAACAGTTGTTCCTTATTAAGTAAAGCTTTCTCTTATGTTTATTTTCTTTTATGAATTTAATATGTGGTAGGAGACTTTTAATTAAACTAGCTTGCGTAATTCTAATACATTATTCGATTTGTGAGGAATAGTATCAGTATTCCAAAATATTCTCATGTACAGAAAAAGCATTAAACCTAATTGATTAATAACTCCTCAGAATCTAGTTAGTAATTGTCCCCATGGGAAATGCCTTTTTACTGTTTCACCACTGAAATTTTTCTAAACAGAAATATTTTCTCTCCATTTTGTTTTCACAATTAATGGTGTTTTCTTCACCATGCAAAAAGCCGTATCTTATGCTAAAATGGAGGTTCTTAAAGTAGGGAGAAGCAGAAAAAACAGATGTTACCCCTGCAGTTCTGGAAGCAGGACATTTTTGTACCAAACGATGAAATACTGTATTTCTCAGGGCTAGGAGCGGCTTTTATAGTGGGCATTTCATACTTTGAGAATATGTCGTATGATATGTCACATTACTAGTAGGAAGAGTTAAAAATACTTCACAAGGAAACTACTCAATGATTAAGAAAAAGAATTTCAAACAGATGCAGTCTAAAATGATGTCACTAGTCTGTTAGACATTTCTGATGCTATTTATATTACAGAATCTTATTTTTAATAGGTAATACAGATGTTTCCTTGTTCATAAACAATTTGTTTCCTGGTCATGTGACTTTCCCAATAGCAAAGAGTGGCTTTTTATTTCAAATTGTTTGGTATTTATTAGAATAAAATTATCAGAAATAAATTATAATTAAACAATAGAAACCTGAAGTCTAAAGCTGTCTTAGTTGAAAGGATTTGGACAATTACTATATTGTGTAATATGTCAAAGGGCATACATGCTCCTTGATAGTATCTGTTAGCTATACTAAATAATATAAACTTATAAAATTAACTCTAGACTATTGAATAATATTTTCACTAGTTAAGAGTTGAATTTTCCCCTTCTGTACTACCCAGAGTAATATCTAACTTTGTTTTGCCTATCACAAGCATTCAGATTACTTGCTGTGGAAAAAAAATGCAGCAGAGTTAATTTTTGGCAAGCAAATCAAATTCCTGTTAGCTATGTATAACATGGGCTGATTATTTTCAGAGATTTGAAATAGAAAGCCCAAGGCTGCAGCTGTAATCTATGCAGCGCACTCAGTCTCTGAGTAGCAGTCGTGGATTTTACCAACATGAACCACATTGTTGACAGCAGCACATACCAAGATTAGGGGGGTTTTAACATAAAAAAAAGATTTTTAAAAAAGTGCTGCATTGCAGTAATTGACACAATAACATTTTACCCCTTTGTGTTTACATAGCCTTATAGTATTTTTTTCACTGTATGGCTATAGATTTTTACATACATAACTATAAAAATTATTGGGTTTTTTTGTCTTTGAGTACAAGTTCTGTACATGGAAACTTGTTGCAATAGCTTACCTAACAAAGGGATATTTTCAAGGTTTTAGAATTAACACTAACCATATTGTACTCTTTAAGAAAAGACAGACAATTCCACAATCTAAATAAATAATAATTATTATCTCAAATCTTCCACTTCAGTGCTGTAAAATTGCAGAATAATTATTATTTTCATTATCTGCAGCTATTAAAAAACCACAATTATGACAAAACTAATTACAAATAAGTATTTTTCTAAATGATTCAGTATGCCCTTCTGTATTTTTTTAAGTTCTCTATTGCTTATATTAACGGCTCCCAACATGTATAAAGGTAGGCGTGGACAATATTTCGCATAAGTATTTTAGTGAGGTGTGGCCATTAAAAAGCTATTTAAAATTTAAATCAAACTGCACCCTTTGTTTTGCTGTTGTGTCACCAGTGAGAATATTGTCACTGTGAAATAATTGGATTCTGCTAAACATTAGCTCCAACACAAAGTACCTTTTAAGACTGAAATAGTCCTTAAATGTATTTGTGGCTCATGACAAAAAAAAATTGTGATCGGGTCTGACTCATCTGGTGTTAGTGAAACAGAAGGATGTTCTGCCTAAATGCAGGTGTTAATGCTCTAAGGTAATGAATGGATCAGTTCAATTGATTCTTACTGTAAAGATAAAACATTTTAACTCTGACCCACAGACAGATATTAATGGAGTTGAACTCAAGCACTTTTGTTATGTGCCCAGCACTCCGAAGTCTCATGTGATAGAAATAGCAAGAACCCAAGGCACAAATTTTCTTCCACTCACTGAAGAGCCTCGTTGTCATGGTTTAACTAAGCCCCAAATGGATGCTCACTCACTTTCCCTTGAGTGTAATGGGGAGAAAATCAGAAGGGTAAAAGTCAGAAAACTCCTGGGTTGAGAGAATGTCAGTTTAACGAGGAAAGCAAAAGCTGCACACACAGGCAAAGCAAAACAAGAAATTCATTGAGCCCTTCCCAAGGGCAGGCAGGTGTTCAGCCACCTCCAGGAGAGCAGGGCCCCATCCTGTGGAACGGTGACTTGGGAAGATGAACACCATCACTCCAAATGTCCCCCCCTTTCTCCTTCTTCCCCCCATTATATATACTAAGCATGATGTCACATGGTCTGAAATATCCCTTTGGTTAGTTGGGGTCACCTGTCCAGGCTGTGTCCCCTCCCAACCTCCCACATACTCCTAGTCTCCTCCCCAATTTGGCTGTACAAGGAGCAGAAAAGGCCTTGGATCCGTGTAAGTGCTGTTCAGCAATAATGAAAACATCCCTGAAATATCAACATGACAAATACAAAAATGGAATGGCAAGTCTTTATCAGTATTTCAGTGACTATTTTAAAAAATTGTTTTGACTTCAAAAGAGCTTTTCTCCATAACTATACTTAGTGAAGCTGTGCTGAAAGGCACATATTTTTGTTTTGAAAAAAAGGTATCCTAGTTCCTAAAAGCTAGAACAGTGATTTAACTGATTTCTACCTCCCCACGGGATTGACTATTAAACAGAATCCTACTTCTGTGTTTGTAAGGTAGCCTGTCTTTTGGAAGCTGTAGTTATGAGCACTAAACCATTTCACATGGCTTTGACTGCCAGGTTTGGATAGAAACCCCCCCACATTTTTTTGGTCAGTTCATTTTCAAAGCACTTCCTTCTTGCTCTTCCTCCAAAATATCTTCTGCATTTTTTTTTACCTTTCCCTTATTTGCAGTACTCTACTCAATTATAGAAGGCTACAAAATTTGTTGGAAATAACCCATGTCTGTCACTACAGTTAGTTTTAAGAAACCATACAGGGACTCATCTCTTTCTTATTTTGAATTAATAAGTACAGAAGTACAGACTGAAGAATTATCCATTATTTGGACAACAGCCTTCTATCTCTCTTTTACTTGTTTACTTCTCTTGTAAGGGTTTCTGCTAGTACAGAAAAAATACAGAACCTGAATGGCACTTAAATGGCTATAAGCCAGAAATACATATGTAGAGAAGAAATTTAATGGATTTGTGCTTCCTGCTTAGACTAAATGTGGTCTTTGAGCACAGGCAAAGAAAGTGCAATTCCTTGAGAAAATCAATTTGTTTCATATTCATGAGAATTTTTTTATTCTGAAGAGTTCTATGTGGAGATGAATTTTTAAATTCAATGTCAGCCTTGAGCATCTCCCATCTGATGCATCCCTGCAGTTCTGAACAGTACCACTTAATCTACATAGAAAACAATAGGTCAGATTCAAGTAGTACTAAATTCTCCGTGTTTTGGATGACTCATTGTCACCGTTGAGGCAGGATGGAAACAGAATGACTCCAATTCAGAAGGCAAGAAATGAACTGATTTATTTCAAATGCACCGCTCTTTTATAGGGAACATCGTGCAGACCAATTTCATTGTTCTTAAAGTAAAAACATCTCACACCATTGGTGCACTCTGAATGACGCACGGTGGCAGAACATATCTATAAACAATGTGAACAACAAGAGAGATAGAGAATTATTTACATTCCTTTGAAACACTTTCCCAGGCCCAGCCTGGTTAGAAACCTCTCTCTTTCTCTCTGACTGAACTGAGAATACCCATAACTCATCTCTTCTTTTTATTTGCTGTCTGTTATGAAGGGAGACGGGAGAGCTTGGACAAGTCCATGCCTCTGGCAGGAGACAGTAGCTTTACTGAGGCGTCCAGCACCCCAAAACCACTCTTGCTCACAAGTTCTTAATAATGACTTATCAGGCCTACTACAACATGATTTATTGAATAGACCAAGGAAAACGGACATAAGACTTAGACAGACTTACTACCAGGATAGCACAAAAAGAACTACTAGTAAAGATACAGTGCACGATTATAGAGGTACCTTATGTTACAACTAGTAAAGAAATAGTATAGATTAAGAGTCAATGTCACTTATCAACAAATGATAGCGGTGTGCAGAGAATCTCCTAATTTCTCTCAATCCCCCAGGGAAGTAACTTGATGTGACTGTCTTTGTCATCAAGAAGAATTCTCTAACACTCAGAGAGTGTAGAAGAGATTTCTGATTTCATGAAAATCATAGTGGTCTTTTATAGTTGTAAAAATGCTTGTGTTCTGCAGTCACTAATTTTAGTTTTTCCTTTCTCACCATTCAAGTCAGGATGTGTATTGCTGGCTAAGGAGGTTCTCAGCAGAGATAATTCATCACATGACAAACCATTCCAGTCTGATTTTAGCCATATGTGGTGGGGAGATAAGGTTTTGCTGTATCAGGGGGTGAAAGGTCCTGCCACACTGTCCAAAACTACTGGTTGGAAATAAAAATGAACATAGGAATATTTACACATTTTATAAAATTCTTTGTTCCAACCAGCTTGGTAGTAGGTCAGAAAACTCAAAATTTTAACAAAAAAAAAATATTTTAGAATCCATCACCATTTGTGATTATTTGATATGAGAAATTAAGTCCACACTTAAGTTGAATTTTAAAAAAATTAATAAAGGACAATAGGGGACAAAATCAATAAAGCAAAAGTCACAGCGCTGGGTGCGTAGCTGTAGCCAGAGGCACACCAGCTAACCATAGCAACCCTTCTTATAGACCCTTTCTATTTCATTGGTCAAATACATATTCATAAGGATTATGCATATTAAAACATTTCTTTGAACTCGTTTACATGTTCCAGGAACTCTTTAGCATGGCCCCTCCTCTGAGCTGCCTTTTTAGAGCATGTGCAGTAATCTTGGATGTGGTTTTGAGGGTCATGTGTCACCCCCCACAATGGCCTCCTGTTCCATGGTTTCAGCAGGTGAGAGTTGTTGATAGCTGAAGTGTCAGTAGCAGGGGCCCTCATCACGCCCGTTCCTCAAATGTTATCTGACCACGCAGACAGTTTAGCTATTTCAGTTATTGCAAGTTAACCACAAGTACTCTAAATCAACATCAGCTACTTTACAAATATGTCTGGGTTATTTTAATTATTGCCAGTTAGCTACAAAAATAAAAGCATTAGTGTGAAAAACACCAATCACTTGTTTTTTAAAATCTTAAAAGTTTATTAGTAATAAAATAGTTATTAAAAATAGTAATAAAATTAGAGTAATAAAAATTTGGACAATGAGGATTAGGACACGACGAGACAATAAAAAGCAAAGAATTGCGGACATCCGGATGTTTTTGGGCACTAAGCTGCCAAAAACATGCCTTATGAACAAAGGAATAACCCTTAAAAGCAATAGCCTGTTGCATATTCATATATCTCATACATGATGCATAAATTCCTTGCAAATTAAGAATTTTTCTGGTTTTTGTCAACTTCTTCCCCTTAATCCTCATGGTTCCATAAAGACGGAGAGAAGGTGGAAGAATGTTTGCCTTTCTGATAAGGAGGCTGTAACTCTTCAGGTTTTGTGTTGCTGTTATCTCTGTGTGAAGAGTTTCTTGATTATCTCATCTCTTTCTTGATCTAGTAAAAAAATATCTTACATCGCAGAGTTTCTATTTTAACATTATGTTGTAACCTAAAGCTATATTTAACACACTACTTAAAAAGGATGGATACAGTATTACAAAATAACCCTCCATAATACATATGGTATTCAATTTAATATTTGCAAAGAGCCAGTCATAAAATATGCATTTTTCACAATTAATTATTTCACAACTATAGCTACTTCTGCAAGAGTTAACATTATATTATAATGCACAGCGCATGGCATCCACTTTAATATTTGTGAAAGTCAAAACTATGTGTTTATCACATTTGATTAAACTTGTGCCCAGTTGTCAGGGATTTCTAGAAAGGTAGAAATTTATTCCTTAAATAACTTATTCATGAAATAATTGACTCCTCCAAAAATTCTGTCTGCCATGTTCTCAAAGTATCAGTGGTATTTTAAAACCAAAACACCACAAGGAAGGGGGGAGATTATGTTCTTGTCTTAATTTTAGACAATTTTATGAGGCGGAAACTCTGAAATAAGTTACCTCCCCTTAGTTTTCAACCTCTCTCCTCTACCAATGAGGAGAGACAAATGTGGAAATATATAAGTGAAAAAATAACAGTTTACTTAAATAAAATAGCAATAACCAATCTATACAAAGGTGCTGAGTCACGTGCCTCCCCCAGAAACAAAGAAAACAAGGTGGCAGCCACCCAGGCAGCCCATGTGGCCCAGAGGACAAAAGACAAGATGGCAGAGTCCCATCTCTGGACCACATGGCTGAGAGAGAGAAAAAAGGAAACAACACAGCAAGCGATCCTCTGTATTTAAAGCAAACACCCTCCCCACTGAAATGAACAGGGCTAATGCCTTTATTAATGTTCAGCTCTTTATTAAAAAGATCAGCTGGGCAGAGGGCTCGACATGGAGCTCGCCCCCGCGGTTGTAGCTTTCCCAGATGGCCAAAAGGAAGGAGGCGTGCAGAGTCTGTCACTGAAGTCCAGAGCAGCAGCTGTCCCTTCTTCTTTCCTTGTGGCACACCGGTGGCCAGAGGGTGAGGAGGCGTGGCATGCAGAGTCTGTTGCTGAAGTCCAGAACAACAGCTGTCCCCGCTCCTTCCCTGGTGGCAGCACCAGGGCTCTCTCTCTGTCTCTGTCTCACTGCTTCTCATAGCCTAACCTAGTCTATTCTTTCTTAGGTGATGGCGACGGGTAAAAGTCAATCAGGGGATGTGTTTCCCTGTGCCCTCAGCTAGGGCATTTGTCTAGACTCCTCTACTGTGTTCAGTTTTTGATTTATAGTCTTTTTATCTCCTAAAAATACTCCCATGATCTTAAGGGTTTTTTTATTTGCATGTTAGTCCCAGAATGGCAGCGTGGAGGGGTGGGAGGCCAGTTATCTCCAGGTAATTTAGAGAAAACAAACAGAGCAATTAGCTAATTAGTATTTCAATATCGGTACTTAGCTAGAGTTAGTAGTTTTTTTTTAGCGTTGCCATGGGAACTAAGAAGGCCCTGCCCGCATCTCTGGGGAACACGTGGAAACTGTTCATTACAAATCCCTCCTCTATTTCTTTGATCGGGCTTAAGCCCACATCAACTTACAGTCTTTGGCTTTTGAGGGCTACCTTCTTCTGGCATTTGTATGCTTTTACTTATGTCTGATGGTAATTCTCCTGTTCTTTAGAAAGCAAGTAAGACTTAATAATATTCTAATTAAATTTTTTTCACTTAACTCCTTTGGCTAAAGAACACTTAGTCTTATTAAACAATTACCAAGTACTTAAACCTTTACTATGGTACTTTAACTCAGAAACAGTTATTAACACCTTACTGTATATCAGTCTCTAGCAAGTCTTCTTTAAAGTTAATTTTAGGTCCTCTGGTTTCTTAATTACTGTCCATGCACAAGAGGAGGCGGGTGACACTGTTGGGTCTGGTCTGGCATCCGGGGGTGGGACAGGTCCTTTGACTCTGGTGACGTGGGTCCAGCCTTTTTCTTGGGCCCGCACCACAGTGTGTGTGGTGAGTAGCACCTGGAAAGGTCCTTCGAATTTGGGGGTTAATGGAGTGGTAGTGTTCCAGGACTTTATCAACACCCAATCCCCAGGACTGATGTTGTGGGCATTGGCGTCCAGAGGGGAAGTTTGGGAGAGATACCCCTTCGTTCGGAGGCCTTCTAGAGATTTTCCTATGACCTCTAAATATTTCTGAGTTGCTGCCTCCCCTTCCAGATAATCTGCTGTACTGAAAGGGGTGATTAAAAAAAGGGAGTCCAAACATTATTTCATAGGGAGAGACCCCTATGTCAGACCAAGGTCTGGTTCTGATGCGCAAGAGAGCGAGAGGTAAACACCTGAGCCAATTCATCTTTGTTTCTTCAATTAATTAACACATTTTTAAGAGTTCTATTCATCCTTTCCTCTCTTCTAGAGCTTTGAGGATGTCATGGGGTGTGCAACCTCCACCTTATCCCCAGAGCTTTTGTTACTTGATGTAAAGTTTGAGCGACAAAATGTGGACCTCGGTCCAAGTCAATGTTATTGACTAGCCCGTATCGTGATATGATGTTTTCTAAGATTATTCTTGCAACTTTCTGCGCAGTTTCCTTTTTGGTTGGGAAAGCCTCCACCCAGTGAGTGAGGTGATCTATGATCACTAGTAAATGTTTGTACTTTAATTTTCCCTTGCAGGGTCAACTTTTGGGCTTCTTTTATCAGGATAGCTGCTGCTGCTGCAATTACTTGCAGGCAAGTTGGCCATCCTCTGGCTACTGGGTCTAGTAGTTTTGAGAGGTAGGCTATTGGCTTTTTTTTTTCTTTCCCACTCAAATACATTCTTAGGGCTTCTTTGAGCAACTCATTCATGTTCTTTTCTTGCCAGTCCTCTATCTTTTCTAGTTTTTGTCTAATATCAGGCCAGGATTTGGTGACAAACTAGACCTTTAAGAGGACTTGACCCTCTGGGCTATTTGGTCTATATTTGAATATAACTGGAATTTTCGTTTTAGTTGGTTAAGCCAAATTGCCGGGGTCTCATCCTTCTCCTGAGTACCATCAAAGGCCAATTTGGTGTTGCTTCCCCTAGGGATACTCTTTGATCCCTCTTATCATGAGGGACCTATAGTCTCTCATATTTTGCCTACCTTCTTGCTGGCTGGGACTCCAGTTTGGGTCCAACCAAGGGCATCCCCTGGTTCTCTGGGGGCCCCAATCCACCCTCTCTTTCCCATATCTTCACCCCTGCCGCTCGGATCATCTGGACCTCTCTCGGAGAGAACAGAATGCTTAGAATAGCTCAGGTCTCCCCAGGTACAAATACTCAGCCCTAGAAATTGGTCCAACTGGCTAGATATTCCAGTGGGGTCTTCCACTAAATTTCTTAGCTCTTTCTCAAATCCCCGGACTTCGGAAGCTGCGAAAGGTGCATCCACAAACCTAACTCCCCCAGCTGCTCTACCCATAGGAACCCCTCTAACGGGAAAGAGCCCCTCCACCCTTGGTGCTTTGGACTGGGTGCTACAATACGGCCCTTTTTCTAAGACACCAGGCAGGGAAATAGTAGTGGAGACAGACACTGGAGGCCAGGGGGCATGTCGGGTGGTGAACCAACCCTGGGCAAGAGTGGCTTCAGCTCCCAAGTGGGAGGAGGCAAGGAAACTCCAGCTGGAGAAGAGGAAGAGGGAGTTGGGGAGATGGCTGAGGAAACTAGGGGAAGGGACGATGGAACAGAGGTGGAAAAACAGGGGAAAGGAATCAGGGACTCAATAGGAGGGGCTGAAGGACCAAGTGGGGAAACTGTTGGACAAGTTACAGGAGCAGAAGGGGGCAGGCAATCAAGGGAGTCCCATTCCTTTCTAGTCTCCCCCTCTCTATTCTCTTTGTCTTCCTTTCTCTTTCTTTGCAACTTGCATATTCTCAGTCTCATTATTGGTTTGTTTTGTTTTTGGTTTTGGTTTTGGTTTTTTTTGTTGTTTGTTTGTTTTTGGGGGGGGTTGGTTTTTTTTTGTGTGGTTTTTTTTGTTGTTTTTTTGTTTTGTTTTGTTTTTTTTGTGTTGGTTTAACTGATTACACATCCACTGATCTCGGGTTCCATAGCATGGCCACTTTCCCTGTAATTCCAACTTCAGCCATACTTCTATACTGTAATGTATCATCTTGCTCTTGTCTAGACCCTTCGTGGTCTCCCGAGAATCCCATTAGTATAACAGTTGCCCCAAGGGCCTGTTAGGGGGAATTATCTTTGCTTTGCAAGGATTTGCTCATTTACTATAACCTCTTCCCATTTAAAGGCCTCAAAAAGAAAAAAAATACAGACCTTAAATGGTGCTCCTACCTAAAATGGAATATACTGATCGGCAGCTAAAGCTCATCTGGCCCCTCCCAACTCAGTATTTTCAATCACTTGACTAAACTTAATCACTTTTAACTAAATTCCCACTCTTGGTCCTACCTTCTTGGCACTTTACATTGTCTCTTGGCCAGAACAATCACTAGTCACACTCGCATCTACTGTCTTCTGATCTTTTGCACTTTGGCTTAAGTTTTGAACTTCTTGATGAACTTTCTAGGCTTGGACTCCTAATAAGTCCCGCCCAAATGCTTAATTGGCCTTTTGCCTAACCTCCTACCAGGCTTGGGAAGCTTGGTCTCCCTGCCGAATTAAGGTCGAACTTCCTGCCAAGCCTTACACCCGAACTCCGACCAAGCCCCCTTTCCTGACTCTCCTACTAGGCTTGGGAAGCTTGGTCTCCCTGCCGATGTAAGGTCGAAGGTCCTGCCGAGCCTTACACTCGAACTTCGGCCAAGCCCCCTTGCCTGACTCTCCTACTAGGCTTGGGAAGCTTGGTCTTCCTGCCGAGGTAAGGTCGAACGTCCTGCCGAGCCTTACACGTGAACTCCGGCCAAGCCCCCTTGCCTGACTGTCCTACTAGGTTTGGGAAGCTTGGTCTCCCTGCCGTGGTAAGGTCGAACGTCCTGCCGAGCCTTACACTCGAACTTCGGCCAAGCCCCCGTGCCTGACTCTCCTACTAGGCTTGGGAAGCTTGGTCTCCCTGCCGAGGTAAGGTCAAACATCCTGCCGAGCCTTACATTTGAAATCTGGCCAACTCCCCTTGCCTGACACTCCTACTATGCTTGGGAAGCTTGGTCTCCCTGCCGAGGTAAGGTCGAACGTCCTGTCGACCCTTACACTCGAACTCCGGGCAAGGCCCCCTGCCTGACCCTACTAGTAGGCTTTGAAAGCTTGGTCTCCCTGCCGAGCCTTACACTTGAAGTCCAGCCAAGCTTCCTTGCCTGAGTGTCCTTCCAGGTTTGGGAAGCTTGGTCTCCCTGCCGAGGCAAGGTCGAACGTCCTGCAAAGCCTTACACTCGAACTCCGGCCACGCTCCCCTGCCTGATGCTACTGGTAGGCTTTGAAAGCTTGGTCTCCCTGCCGAGGTATGATCAAACGTCCTGCCGAGCCTTACGCTCGAACTCCGGCCAAGCACCCTTTCCTGACTCTCCTACTAGGCTTGGGAATCTTGGTCTTCCTGCCGAGGTAAGGTCGAACGTCCTGACGAGTCTTACACTCGAACTCCGGCCAAGCGCCCTTGCCTGACTGTCCGACTAGGCTTGGGAAGCTTGGTCTCCCTGCCGAGGTAAGGTCGAAAGTCCTGCTGAGCCTTACACTCGAAATCCAGCCAAGCCCCCTTGCCTGACTATCCTTCTAGGTTTGGGGAGCTTGGTCTCCCTGCCAAGGCAAGGTCGAACGTCCTGCCGAGCCTTACACTCGAAATCCAGCCAAGCCCCCTTGCCTGACTATCCTTCTAGGTTTGGGGAGCTTGGTCTCCCTGCCAAGGCAAGGTCGAACGTCCTGCCGAGCCTTACACTCGAACTCCGGCCAAGCCCTGTTGCCTGATTATCCTACTAGGCTTGGGAAGCTTGTTCTCCCTGCCGAGGTATGATCAAACGTCCTGCCGAGCCTTACGCTCGAACTCCGGCCAAGCACCCTTTCCTGACTCTCCTACTAGGCTTGGGAATCTTGGTCTTCCTGCCGAGGTAAGGTCGAACGTCCTGACGAGTCTTACACTCGAACTCCGGCCAAGCGCCCTTGCCTGACTGTCCTACTAGGCTTGGGAAGCTTGGTCTCCCTGCCGTGGTAAGGTCGAACGTCCTGCCGAGCTATACACTCGAACTCCGGGCAAGCCCCCTTGCCTGACTCTCCTACTAGGCTTGGGAAGCTTGGTCTCGCAGTCGAGCCTTGCACTCGAACTCCGGCCAAACCTCCTCGCCTGCCTCTCCTACTAGGCTTGGACATCTTATTCTTCGTGCCGAGGAAAGATCAAACGTCCTGCCGAGCCTTACACCCTAACTCCGGCCAAGCCCCATTGCCTGACAGGCTTACTATGCTTGGGAAGCTTGGTCTCCCTGCCGAGGTAAGGTCGAACGTCCTGTCGACCCTTACACTCGAACTCCGGCCAAGCCCCCTTGCCTGACTCTCCTACTAGGCTTGGGAAGCTTGGTCTCCCTGTCGAGCCTTGCACTTGAACTCCGGCCAAGCGTCCTTGCCTGCCTCTCCTCCTAGGCTTGGGCAGGTTGGTCTTCCTGCTGAGGCAAGGTCGAAAGTCCTGCCGAGCCTTACACTCGAACTCCTGCCAAGCCCCCCTCCCTGACTCTCCTACTAGGCTTGGGACGCTTGGTCTCCTTGTCGAGGCAAGGCTGAACGTCCTGTCGAGGCAAGGCTGAGCATCCTGCCGAGCCTTACACTCGAACTCCAGCCAAGCCCCCTTGCCTGACTGTCCTTCTAGGTTTGGGAAGCTTGGTCTCCCTGCCGAGGCAAGGTCGAACGTCCTGCAAAGCCTTACACTCGAACTCCGGCCACGCTCCCCTGCCTGATGCTACTGGTAGGCTTTGAAAGCTTGGTCTCCCTGCCGAGGTAAGGTCGAACGTCCTGCCGAGCTGTACACCCGATCTCCGGCCAAGCCCCCTTGCCGCACACTCCTACTAAGTTTGGGAAGCTTGGTCTCCCTGCCGAGGTAAGGTCGAACGTCCTGCCGAGTTTTACACTCGAACTCCGGCCAAGCCCCTTGCCTGACTCTCCTACGCGGCTTTGAAAGCTTGGTCTCCCAGCCGTGGTAAGTTTGATCGTCCTGCCGAGCCTTACAATCGATCTCCGACCAAGCCCACTCGCCTGACTCTCCGACTAGGCTTGGGAAGCTTGGTCTCCCTGCCGAGGCAAGGTCGAATGTCCTGCTGAGCTATACACCCGATCTCCAGCCAAGCCCACTTGCCGCACACTCCTACTAGGCTTGGGAAGCTTGGTCTCCCTGCCAAGGTAAGGTCGAATGTCCTGCCCAGCCATACACTCGAACTCCGGTCAAGCACCCTTTCCTGAGTCTCCTACTAGGCTTGGGCAGCTTGGTCTTCGTGCCGAGTTAAGATCAAACGTCCTCCTGAGCCTTCCACTCGAACTCCTGCCAAGCCCCTTTGACTGACCCTACTAGTAGGCTTTGAAAGCTTGGTCTCCCAGCCGTGGTAAGGTCGAACGTCCTGCCGAGCCTTACACTCGAACTCCGGCAAGCACTGCTGCCTGACTGTCCTACTAGGCTTGGGAATCTTGGTCTCCCTGCCGAGGTATGATCAAACGTCCTGCCGAGCCTTACACTCGAACTCCGGCCAAGCCCCCTTTCCTGACTCTCCTACTAGGCTTGGGAAGCTTGGTCTTCCTGCCGAGGTAAGGTCGAACGTCCTGCCGAGCCTTACACTCGAACTCCGGCCAAGCCCCCCTGCCTGACTCTCCTACTAGGCTTGGAAAGCTTGGTCTCCCTGCCGAGGTATAGTCGGATTTCCTGCCGAGCCTTACACTCGATCTCCGGCCAAGCCCCCTTGCCTGATCTCCTACTAGGCTTGGGAAGCTTGGTCTTCCTGCCGAGGTAAGGTCGAACGTCCTGCCGAGCCTTACACTCGAGCTCCGGCCAAGCCCCCTTGCCTGACTCTCCTACTAGGCTTGGGAAGCTTGGTCTCGCTGCCGAGCCTTGCACTCGAACTCCGGCCAAGCCCCCTTGCCTGACTCTCCTACTAGGCTTGGGAAGCTTGGTCTCCCTGCCGAGGCAAGGTCGAACGTCCTGCCGAGCCTTACACACGAACTCCGGCCAAGCCCCCCTGCCTGACTCTCCTACTAGGCTTTGGAAGCTTGGTCTCCCTGCCGTGGTAAGGTTGAACGTCCTGCCGAGCTATACACTCGATCTCCGGCAAAGCCCCCTTGCCTGACTCTCCTCCTAGGCTTGGGAAGCTTGGTCTCCCTGCCGAGGTAAGGTCGAAAGTCCTGCTGAGCCTTGCACTCGAACTCCGGCCAAGCCCCCTTGCCTGACTCTCCTACTATGCTTGGGAAGCTTGGTCTCCCTGCCGAGGTAAGGTCGAATGTCCTGCCCAGCCTTACATTCAAACTCAGGTCAAGTCCCCTTACCTGACAGGCTTACTATGCTTGGGAGGCTTGGTCTCCCTGCCGAGGTAAGGGCGAACGTCCTGCCGAGCCTTACACTCGAACTCCGGCCAAGCACTGTTGCCTGACTGTCCTACTAGGCTTGGGAATCTTGGTCTTCCTGCCGAGGTATGATCAAACGTCCTGCCGAGCCTTACACTCGAACTCCGGCCAAGCCCCCTTTCCTGACTCTCCTACTAGGCTTGGGAAGCTTGGTCATCATGCCGAGGTAAGGTCGAACGTCCTGCCGAGACTTACACTCGAACTCCAGCCAAGCCCCCCTGCATGACTGTCCTACTAGTAGGCTTTGAAAGCTTGGTCTCCCTACCGTGGTAAGTTTGAACATTTCACCTAGCTATACACTCGAACTCCGGCCAAGCCCCCTTGCCTGACTCTCCTACTAGGCTTGGGAATCTTGGTCTTCCTGCCGAGGTAGGTTTGAACGTCCTGCCCAGCCTTGCACTCGAACACCGGCCTAGCTCCCCTGCCTGACGCTATTAGTAGGCTTTGAAAGCTTGGTCTCCCTGCCGTGGTAAGGTCGAATGTCCTGCCGAGCTATACACTCGATCTCTGGCCAAGCCCCCTTGCCTGACTCTCCTACTAGGCTTGGAAAGCTTGGTCTCCCTGCTGAGGTCAGGTCGAAAGTCCTGCTGAGCCTTGCACTCGAACTCCGGCCAAGCCCCCTTGCCTGACTCTCCTACTAGGCTTGGGAAGCTTGGTCTTCCTGCCAAGGTAAGGTCGAACGTCCTGCCGAGCTATACACTCGATCTCCGGCCAAGCCCCCTTGCCTGGCTCTCCTACTACGCTTGGGAAGCTTGGTCTTCCTGCCGAGTTAAGGTCGAACGTCCTGCCGAGCCTTACACTCGAACTCCGGGCAAGCCCCCTTGCCTGACTCTCCTACTAGGCTTGGGAAGCTTGGTCTCGCAGTCGAGCCTTGCACTCGAACTCCGGCCAAACCTCCTCGCCTGCCTCTCCTACTAGGCTTGGACATCTTATTCTTCGTGCCGAGGAAAGATCAAACGTCCTGCCGAGCCTTACACCCTAACTCCGGCCAAGCCCCATTGCCTGACAGGCTTACTATGCTTGGGAAGCTTGGTCTCCCTGCCGAGGTAAGGTCGAACGTCCTGTCGACCCTTACACTCGAACTCCGGCCAAGCCCCCTTGCCTGACTCTCCTACTAGGCTTGGGAAGCTTGGTCTAGCTGTCGAGCCTTGCACTTGAACTCCGGCCAAGCGTCCTTGCCTGCCTCTCCTCCTAGGCTTGGGCAGCTTGGTCTTCCTGCCGAGGTAAGGTCGAAAGTCCTGCCGAGCCTTACACTCGAACTCCTGCCAAGCCCCCTTCCCTGACTCTCCTACTAGGCTTGGGACGCTTGGTCTCCTTGTCGAGGCAAGGCTGAACGTCCTGTCGAGGCAAGGCTGAGCATCCTGCCGAGCCTTACACTCGAACTCCAGCCAAGCCCCCTTGCCTGACTCTCCTACTAGGTTTGGGAAGCTTGGTCTCCCTGCCGAGGCAAGGTCGAACGTCCTGCCCAGCCTTACACTCGAACTCCAGCCACGCCCCCCTGCCTGACGCTACTAGTAGGATTTGAAAGCTTGGTCTCCCTTCCTTGGCAAGGTCGAACGTCCTGCCGAGCCTTACACTCGATCTCCGGCCAAGCCCCCTTTGCCTGACTCTCCTACTAGTCTTGGGAAGCTTGGTCTCCCTGCCGAGGTAAGGTCGAACGTCCTGCCGAGCTTTACACTCGAACTCCGGCCAAGCCCCCTTGCCTGACTCTCCTACGCGGCTTTGAAAGCTTGGTCTCCCAGCCGTGGTAAGTTTGATCGTCCTGCCGAGCCTTACAATCGATCTCCGACCAAGCCCACTCGCCTGACTCTCCGACTAGGCTTGGGAAGCTTGGTCTCCCTGCCGAGGCAAGGTCGAATGTCCTGCCGAGCTATACACCCGATCTCCAGCCAAGCCCACTTGCCGCACACTCCTACTAGGCTTGGGAAGCTTGGTCTCCCTGCCAAGGTAAGGTCGAATGTCCTGCCCAGCCATACACTCGAACTCCGGTCAAGCACCCTTTCCTGAGTCTCCTACTAGGCTTGGGCAGCTTGGTCTTCGTGCCGAGTTAAGATCAAACGTCCTCCTGAGCCTTCCACTCGAACTCCTGCCAAGCCCCTTTGACTGACCCTACTAGTAGGCTTTGAAGGCTTGGTCTCCCAGCCGTGGTAAGGTCGAACGTCCTGCCGAGCCTTACACTCGAACTCCGGCAAGCACTGCTGCCTGACTGTCCTACTAGGCTTGGGAATCTTGGTCTCCCTGCCGAGATATGATCAAACGTCCTGCCGAGCCTTACACTCGAACTCCGGCCAAGCCCCCTTTCCTGACTCTCCTACTAGGCTTGGGAAGCTTGGTCTTCCTGCCGAGGTAAGTTTGAACGTCCTGCCGAGCCTTACACTAGAACTCCGGCCAAGCTCCCCTGCCTGATGCTACTGGTAGGCTTTGAAAGCTTGGTCTCCCTGCCGTGGTAAAATCGAACGTCCTGCCGAGCTATACACTCGATCTCCGGCCAAGCCCCCTTGCCTGCATCTCCTACTAGGCTTGGGAAGCTTGGTCTTCCTGCCGAGGTAAGGTCGAACGTCCTGCCGAGCCTTACACTCGAGCTCCGGCCAAGCGCCCTTGCGTGACTCTCCGACTAGGCTTGGGAAGCTTGGTCTCGCTGTCGAGCCTTGCACTCGAACACCCGCCAAGCCCCCTTCCCTGACTCTCCTACTAGGCTTGGGAATCTTGGTCTCCCTGCCGAGGCAAGATCGAACGTCCTGCCGAGCCTTACACTCTAACTCCGGCCAAGCCCCCCTGCCTGAGGCCACTAGTAGGCTTTGAAAGCTTGGTCTCCCTGCCGTGGTAAGGTCGAACGTCCTGCCGAGCTATACATTCGATCTGCGGCAAAGCCCCCTTGCCTGACTCTCCTCCTAGGCTTGGGAAGCTTGGTCTCCCTGCCGAGGTAAGGTCGGAAGTCTTGCTGAGCCTTGCACTCGAACTCCGGCCAAGCCCCCTTGCCTGACTCTCCTACTATGCTTGGGAAGCTTGGTCTCCCTGCCGAGGTAAGGTCGAATGTCCTGCCCAGCCTTACATTCAAACTCAGGTCAAGTCCCCTTACCTGACAGGCTTACTATGCTTGGGAGGCTTGGTCTCCCTGCCGAGGTAAGGGCGAACGTCCTGCCGAGCCTTACACTCGAACTCCGGCCAAGCACTGTTGCCTGACTGTCCTACTAGGCTTGGGAATCTTGGTCTTCCTGCCGAGGTATGATCAAACGTCCTGCCGAGCCTTACACTCGAACTCCGGCCAAGCCCCCTTTCCTGACTCTCCTACTAGGCTTGGGAAGCTTGGTCATCATGCCGAGGTAAGGTCGAACGTCCTGCCGAGACTTACACTCGAACTCCAGCCAAGCCCCCCTGCATGACTGTCCTACTAGTAGGCTTTGAAAGCTTGGTCTCCCTACCGTGGTAAGTTTGAACATTTCACCTAGCTATACACTCGAACTCCGGCCAAGCCCCCTTGCCTGACTCTCCTACTAGGCTTGGGAATCTTGGTCTTCCTGCCGAGGTAGGTTTGAACGTCCTGCCCAGCCTTGCACTCGAACACCGGCCTAGCTCCCCTGCCTGACGCTATTAGTAGGCTTTGAAAGCTTGGTCTCCCTGCCGTGGTAAGGTCGAATGTCCTGCCGAGCTATACACTCGATCTCTGGCCAAGCCCCCTTGCCTGACTCTCCTACTAGGCTTGGAAAGCTTGGTCTCCCTGCTGAGGTCAGGTCGAAAGTCCTGCTGAGCCTTGCACTCGAACTCCGGCCAAGCCCCCTTGCCTGACTCTCCTACTAGGCTTGGGAAGCTTGGTCTTCCTGCCAAGGTAAGGTCGAACGTCCTGCCGAGCTATACACTCGATCTCCGGCCAAGCCCCCTTGCCTGGCTCTCCTACTACGCTTGGGAAGCTTGGTCTTCCTGCCGAGTTAAGGTCGAACGTCCTGCCGAGCCTTACACTCGAACTCCGGGCAAGCCCCCTTGCCTGACTCTCCTACTAGGCTTGGGAAGCTTGGTCTCGCAGTCGAGCCTTGCACTCGAACTCCGGCCAAACCTCCTCGCCTGCCTCTCCTACTAGGCTTGGACATCTTATTCTTCGTGCCGAGGAAAGATCAAACGTCCTGCCGAGCCTTACACCCTAACTCCGGCCAAGCCCCATTGCCTGACAGGCTTACTATGCTTGGGAAGCTTGGTCTCCCTGCCGAGGTAAGGTCGAACGTCCTGTCGACCCTTACACTCGAACTCCGGCCAAGCCCCTTGCCTGACTCTCCTACTAGGCTTGGGAAGCTTGGTCTAGCTGTCGAGCCTTGCACTTGAACTCCGGCCAAGCGTCCTTGCCTGCCTCTCCTCCTAGGCTTGGGCAGGTTGGTCTTCCTGCTGAGGCAAGGTCGAAAGTCCTGCCGAGCCTTACACTCGAACTCCTGCCAAGCCCCCCTCCCTGACTCTCCTACTAGGCTTGGGACGCTTGGTCTCCTTGTCGAGGCAAGGCTGAACGTCCTGTCGAGGCAAGGCTGAGCATCCTGCCGAGCCTTACACTCGAACTCCAGCCAAGCCCCCTTGCCTGACTGTCCTTCTAGGTTTGGGAAGCTTGGTCTCCCTGCCGAGGCAAGGTCGAACGTCCTGCAAAGCCTTACACTCGAACTCCGGCCACGCTCCCCTGCCTGATGCTACTGGTAGGCTTTGAAAGCTTGGTCTCCCTGCCGAGGTAAGGTCGAACGTCCTGCCGAGCTGTACACCCGATCTCCGGCCAAGCCCCCTTGCCGCACACTCCTACTAAGTTTGGGAAGCTTGGTCTCCCTGCCGAGGTAAGGTCGAACGTCCTGCCGAGTTTTACACTCGAACTCCGGCCAAGCCCCCTTGCCTGACTCTCCTACGCGGCTTTGAAAGCTTGGTCTCCCAGCCGTGGTAAGTTTGATCGTCCTGCCGAGCCTTACAATCGATCTCCGACCAAGCCCACTCGCCTGACTCTCCGACTAGGCTTGGGAAGCTTGGTCTCCCTGCCGAGGCAAGGTCGAATGTCCTGCCGAGCTATACACCCGATCTCCAGCCAAGCCCACTTGCCGCACACTCCTACTAGGCTTGGGAAGCTTGGTCTCCCTGCCAAGGTAAGGTCGAATGTCCTGCCCAGCCATACACTCGAACTCCGGTCAAGCACCCTTTCCTGAGTCTCCTACTAGGCTTGGGCAGCTTGGTCTTCGTGCCGAGTTAAGATCAAACGTCCTGCTGAGCCTTCCACTCGAACTCCTGCCAAGCCCCTTTGACTGACCCTACTAGTAGGCTTTGAAGGCTTGGTCTCCCAGCCGTGGTAAGGTCGAACGTCCTGCCGAGCCTTACACTCGAACTCCGGCAAGCACTGCTGCCTGACTGTCCTACTAGGCTTGGGAATCTTGGTCTCCCTGCCGAGATATGATCAAACGTCCTGCCGAGCCTTACACTCGAACTCCGGCCAAGCCCCCTTTCCTGACTCTCCTACTAGGCTTGGGAAGCTTGGTCTTCCTGCCGAGGTAAGTTTGAACGTCCTGCCGAGCCTTACACTAGAACTCCGGCCAAGCTCCCCTGCCTGATGCTACTGGTAGGCTTGGAAAGCTTGGTCTCCCTGCCGTGGTAAAATCGAACGTCCTGCCGAGCTATACACTCGATCTCCGGCCAAGCCCCCTTGCCTGCATCTCCTACTGGGCTTGGGAAGCTTGGTCTTCCTGCCGAGGTAAGGTCGAACGTCCTGCCGAGCCTTACACTCGAGCTCCGGCCAAGCGCTTTTGCGTGACTCTCCGACTAGGCTTGGGAAGCTTGGTCTCGCTGTCGAGCCTTGCACTCGAACACCCGCCAAGCCCCCTTCCCTGACTCTCCTACTAGGCTTGGGAATCTTGGTCTCCCTGCCGAGGCAAGATCGAACGTCCTGCCGAGCCTTACACTCTAACTCCGGCCAAGCCCCCCTGCCTGAGGCCACTAGTAGGCTTTGAAAGCTTGGTCTCCCTGCCGTGGTAAGGTCGAACGTCCTGCCGAGCTATACATTCGATCTGCGGCAAAGCCCC